>NC_134074.1:0-351766 GCF_965140245.1 Athene noctua
AGTTGGGTGGGGGTGTTGATCTCTCGAGGGTGGGGAGGCTGCAGAGAGACCTGGCCAGGCTGGAGCCATGGGCTGAGCCCAACTCGGGGAGTTTCACTAAGTGGTGAGGCCGCCCCTTGATTCTTGGGTTCCATTTTTCGCCCCTCACCCCAAAAGCCATTGAGTGACTCGAGCGTGGCCAGAGAAGGGCAACGGAGCTGGGGCAGGGTCTGGAGCACAGGTCTGCTGGGGAGCGGCTGGGGGAACTGGGGGGGTTCAGTCTGGAGAAGAGGAGGCTGAGGGGAGACCTCCTGGCCCTCTACAGCTACCTGAAAGGAGGGTGCAGAGACCTGGGTTTGAGCCTCTTTAACCTAGTAGTAAGCGACAGGACAAGAGGAAATGGCCTCAAGTTGCGCCAGGGAAGGGTTAGACACGATATTAGTAAGGATTTCTTTGCAGAAGGGGCTGTTGGGCGTTGGAATGCGCTGCCCAGGGCAGGGGGGAGTCCCCATCCCTGGAGGGGTTGCAGAGCCACGTTGACATAACTCTTAGGTATATGGTGCAGCGGGGAACTGTCAGCGTGAGGTTAATGGTTGTCTAGACCATCTTCAATGTCTTTCCCAACCTCGATGATTCCGTGATTCTCAGTAGTTCCTTTGCCCACATCCATCAGCTGTTGCTCTCTGACATGCCCTGGGGGAGCTGAAGTACCCACAGGGTGCTTGGAAGGGTGACCCAGGACCTATGGGAGCCCTTCTGGAGCATTCCCTGGCCAGCAGGAAAAGGATCTCCAGACACCTCAGTGGAGACAACTCCTTTGTCTCCATCGGCTAAGAAGGGAAGCCCAGACAACTTGATTTGACACGGACATCGGCCCGGAGGTGTCTGATGTTGGGGAGAACAGTCTCCTCCCTTTCTTCACCTAAAAAGCACTCCCTCTTCATTCACCCCGAAGGGACTAAAAAGGGAGTGTTCCTGGATGATGCAGAGACCCCTTTGAGCAGACACCGTCACACAGATGTGTTGAGACAAGTGCAAATCTGGCCACCCCAACCCAGGGGGTTTCGCCGCAGGTGCTCACCCAGCTTCCCCGTAGCAGGGGAGAGAGCTGCCGCCTCAGTGGGGACTCTCTTGGGGCAAGGGGTGAGGAGTGGCAAGGGTGCTGCTGGGTGGGGAGGGCTTTAGTGTGCTGGGACCTCTGCAAGGCATGGAAATATCTGTCTCTGTGCTGCAGGCCTCAGTATCATAGAAATGCTTAGAAATTATCAATAAATAATGAAATTAAGATGAGAAAAGACGTAAATCAAATATTTTTTGTAATATATTTGTAAGCTCACTATCAAATTTTTTGCATTAATATTCTTTTAGTTTAGCTTTGCTTTGTTTTGATGTACAAGTCTTTGCGGTATTTCGTGAACGTATTATTTGTTTTTAGTTATGATTTTGAAAGACACAAATATTTCAGGACCAGACTGGGATGTAGCTACAGCCCTTCCCTGTGACTTTAGGGCAGGAGATGCGGGGCTCTGAGGGAAGCCAGCGGGAGCTGGTGCAGAGGAGCTGTAACCTCCAGCTGCAGCGGGGCTGGAGAAGTCTGATGTCAGGAGAAGCTCCCGGTGCCTTGAGGCTGAGGTGTGTCCGGGGGGGCCTCAGCTGCAGAGGCAGCAACCACAGGCAAAGGGGAAAGGTCCTTGGCCCTGCTGGGGGCTCTCCGCCATGCCAGAGCCTCCAACCGCCTTTCCCACAGGCTGTGCTCAGTGTCCCACACCCGCAGCTCTTTCCCTGCAGGCTCTCAGCATCGTCCTTGCTTCCCCACCTCGCGCTCACCTCAGCGTGTCCCTGCCCTTCCTGATACGGGAGAGGAACGAATCGAGGAGACTGTTGCAGCTGGAAGGGACCTACAGTGCTCATCGACTCGCCCACCTGACCAGGTGAGGGCTGACCAAGTTAAAGCTGTTGTTAAGGGCATTGTCCAAATGCCCCTCAAACACTGACCGGCCTGGGACACCGACCCCCTCTCTAGGAAGCCTCTGCCAGGTTTTCTCCTCCATCTCGCTAAAACAAATCCTTCCCCATGTCCAGTCTAAACCTCCCCTGCCACAGCTTTGAGCCGTTCCTACACCTCCTGTCACTGATCCCGGGGAGAAGAGAGCAGCACCTCCCACTCCATGTCCCCTCCTCAGGAAGCTGCAGAGAGCAATGGGGTCACCCCTCAGCCTCCTCTTCTCAAGACCAGACAAACCCCGACACCTCAGCTCGGCCCCAGGTGACATTCCCTCCAGCCCTGTCACCAGCTCTGTCACCCTCCTCTGGGCGCATTCCAGGACCTTCCCATCCTTCTCCAGTTGGGGGCCCAGCACCGCACACAGGACTCGGGGCGAGGCCGCACCAGCACTGAATATCTCTCCATCCTCCCTGGCTCTTCCTTGAAACACAAAGCTATGGGCTGGCCCAGAATCCCTCTCGGTGTCTGGGTGCTGCACAACACTGCCCTTGGGGTGACACTTCTGTAACTTCATGCCCGTTCTGAACCTCTCCAGCTTCCCTTGGGTCACTTATGTCTTTCTCATGCTGTTTCCCACCACACAGAAATGCTCCATCACCTCTGAACACCCTTCAAGCACTCTCAGGCTCATCCTTTACTGCCCGGAACCTCCCTGCCATTGGCCCCAAGATGCCCACGTCCCTCCGCCTCTGCACACAGGCCATGTGTTGAGACCCCGAACCCCATCTTTGCAGACCTCCCCTCAGCACTCTCCACCTCCTCCTGTCTTGCGGAGATAAGACTCTACAACCGTGGAATTATAAAGTGGGTATGTTTATTCAGCGCCGGGCGCATGGGGGATCGCTCCACCACAAGCACGCGCATCGTTTGCAGCTCCCGTCCTGCTGATACGTTACAGAATAGTGCATATTCATAGAACGCCTGTACATATACATAGCCTACCCCCGCCTCCCCTCGCTTCTCATGGTAATCAGGTCTCCTCCCCTTGCGCCTGCGCGATGAGCTCTTCAAGTTCCCGGCAGGGGTCGTATAGATGAAGCACCTCTTCTTCCTCACTGATGAACTTTTCACCCTGTCGCTCTGCGCAGCCTCAGTTGTTTCCCTGGGCCCTGGACAAACCGCCAGGCCAGTTTGTGCTGGTGTTTGGGGTAATCTCCTGCTGATACCCACAACTTCAAGCACCAGAGGAGGCTTCTCTTTGGTCTAGGAGATAGTCGCCTAGCAACGTTATCAGCACCTGGTATGTCTTTGCACACAGCCCCTTACGCCTCCTTTTGTCTTGGTGAAAATTCCCCAGTCTTGCACCATCAATCTAAGGTTGTTTAGACTCCCCATCTCACCACACGCTGAATCTCTACAGAGCCCACATGTACAAAAGCCAGACCTGACTGGAGCCCAGTCCCAGGGAGGAAAGAGGGCCTTCCCCAACAGGGAACTCGGCACATTGCACCCGCAGAGAAAGACACTGCCCCTGCCTGCAAAGGGTCCCAGCTTTTATCCCTAAGGGGGACACCTGACCTTTGTTTAATTAATGCAGGACCCCTGGGGCTCATTTACCCCATGGCTCTGTCTGCCAGGCCGGCCCCACCCTGGAGGGAATCCTAAAGGCAAACTTACCCCCCCTTTGGGAAGGGCTGTGGGAATCACCCCTATGTCAACCTTAATTTGGGGCTTGGGGTTGAAACCCCAGCATTTCAACCCTGCCCCAGCTCCGTTGCCCTTCTCTGGCCACGCTCGAGTCATTCAATGGCCTTTTTGGGGTGAGGGGCCCAACACTGAACCCACTCATCACCTCAGTTCATAATTAAATCTCTGTTTTAACTGACAGTAAATGGAGTCACATTCCCCCAAGTCAAGTCTTGCCTGCAATGGGAACTGGGAACTGATCTCCCTGTCCTTGTCCCCACCCAGCAGCTTTCTCACCCCCATTCTTCCTATTTTCTCCCCCATCCCGCTGGGGTGGGAGAGGCCGTGAGCGAGCAGCTGGGTGGCAGTTGGGTGATCAGCCACGGGTAACCCACCACAGCAAGAAGATGCCTCGGCTGGTGGGTGAGGGGAGAGCAGGGAAGGGGTTTCACCTCCGCAGTAACAATTCTTGTCACGCTGCATCCCGTCACAGCCCGATAGGCGTGAGGGAGGGGGGCTGGAAACAGGGTGAATGGCCGGATCCAGAAGGCCGTGGCCAAGAGCACAAAGTGCCCGTGGGAGCAGGGCACCAGTGGTGACCCCCAGGGGCCAGTCCTGAGTCCAGTCCTGTTTAACTGGTGGGTTTGCCGATGGCAATGGGAAGGGATGGGATGCAGATGGGAAGCTCGAGGGAGCTCGTGACTTCAGGCTGTGACTCTGGGAGTGACTATGGACAGAGTCTGGGGCAGGGGGGGCTGTGGGGGTTCTTGGGGTCTCTGCTTGACAAAAAATGTCTCTTCCTTTGACTTAAGCCCATCTCCACTGTGGAAAGTGGCCTTCAGAAGTGGTAAAATGGACTTAATATGCAGCAGAGGAGTGTATTTTATTTTTGATTGAACCATGCCTTCTGCTGATTTAGCTTTCTGGCAATTAAACATCCTTCTGTGTCTGCGTGCAGCTGTGTGCAAGTACCAAGTACAGCAGGTGGGAGTTGGTGGGAAAGGTCTGAAAGATGCAGCTTCAGACTGTCATGGAGAAAGCTCAGCTTTGAACAGAGGTGCTGGAAGTCCCAGGGGGCTGATGAGAGAAATGTGGGGTTGGAGGCAGGGACAAAGATTGCCCCCAGAGTGTCTGACATGGAGGGTCTTGGCTTCCCTCCATGTTCAGCCTCTATCAGCAGATGCTCAGGACCAATATCCAGTGGAGTTTGCTGATGTCACTGCATGGGTGAGCAGATAAATAAGGACCAGTGGAAAGAGAAGAAATTGTTCCTTACTGACATTTAGGACTGAAAGCTTTTCCCTTTGCCTGCACGGCTGAAACCTCTCACACTCACCCCGTCAGAAGGGAGGAATGAAGTTCTGCCAGAGACTTGGCTTGTCAGGGGGATTTGCGTGTTCATGAGCCCTCTGGTGCCCAGTTCCTGAACTGCAGGTGCAGCAGAGGGGTTGGAGTGGCCTCTAGAGAAGGGCAAGTCAGCAGCAAAGCTCCAAGGCTGTGAGGGTGTCAGTGATGCCCAGCGAGGGCCATCACTGGAGAGGCCGGGCAGGGAATGAGGAGACAAGGTTCCTGTCCCTGGGGCTGGGGAAGCAGGAAGGCAGAGGCTCTGCTCACAGGCTGCCAATCCAATGTTGAGGGGCCCTGAAAGGCCTTGATGGGTTTCATCCCCAGGAGGGTCCAGCCCTGAGCCCATCCCCTGGGAACGGGGATCCTTTCCCTCCTGGGATGCTCAGGGCTCTTCCTGGGGCAGGGAGAGGCAGGGGGTGATGCCGAGGCAGGACAGCGGTCGGATCCCCCCAGGCTCTGTGGAGGGTGGGGAGGAGGCAGCAAAGTGCTGTGCCTGTAGGAACTGGTGTCCTCTCAGGGTCCTCAGGGGAAGCGACAGCAGCCATAGTCGAGAGGACAAGGATTTCAGTTCTGTTGGGGGGTGCCAGCCTCAGCCAAGGGCCCATCCCCACCACAGGCTGTCCCACACTTTCCTCTGCCTCGGCCTGTTTCTCTGCAGATTTTCACCCCACCCCTGCTGCCCCACCTCACTCTGACCCCAGGCTGTCCCAGCACTTACTGATGACTCTCTGTCCTCACTGTCTTCAAACACAAAACTGTCACTGTCTGTGCTCTGACAAGGGCTGTGAGATCCCCAGAACCTGTGCAGCAGGTGATGAACTGATCACACACCCCATCCCCTGCCCCCCTGCGCCGCTGCGAGGGAGGAGGGAGAGAAATCAGGAGCAAAGCTGAGCCTGGGAAGAAAGCAGGGGAGGGGGAAGGGGCTTTTACATGTGGTAAAACCTCTCAGTGTCCCAGTCTGGGGTTTAACTTTTGTTGTTAATGTTGGAATTAAATGAAGGGTTTTTTGTTCCCCTAACCTGTCTGTCTTTTGCTCATGGCCATAAGGGGTGAATCATCCCTCCCTGTCCCGATCTTGATGTCTGAGCTCTTTGTTGTGTTTTTTCCTTCCCACTCCGGAGAGGGGAGGGGTCACTGAAAGGCCGAGCTGGCCAGGGCTGTGAAGACTGGCTGCCATGACCCTGAAATAGCAGGGCCCCAGTTCAGGAGGGGAGGGAGGAAGCAGATTGGAAGACACCAGACGCCAGAATTCAGAGGAGCAGCCTTTGGCCTGTTCTGGGCAGTTTCCGTGGGGATCTCATGGTCAGCAGCGCTGAAGGGAAGCCCAGCTCACTGCAACTGGTCTGCAAGAGCATCTTCCCAGCTTGGCAATGGTCTGTAGCAAAACTCAGTGGAAACTGGAAAGTGAGGTCAAGGGCATGAGAACAAAGGTGTTGTCTGCTTCAGGAAGAGTTAACAAAGTAGCAGAGAGAATGTGGGAGCTCTGCTCCATGTAGTAAGGGTCTGTGGAGAAAGGTCTGAGACACTCTGTCCTCTTCTCCTCAGCCTTCCCCAGCAAGGTCTGCCCGGCCTTTGTGCCTCGAGGCAGGACTCTGGAGCAGAACAGTCAGGGGGCGGTGAAAACTAGATCAGAGGCTACTTGATGAACCTCAACCCTTCCAGTCCACAAGCGCAGAGGGGCTGCATCCCAGGGTGCTGAGAGAGCAGGATGATGTCACAGAGAGGCCACTCCCCATCATCTCTGAAAGGTTTTGGAGACTGGGGAAATAACGGGAGTTTATTGATATCACATGATCTGTAACCAGAACAGAAGGGAAATGGAAAAAGAATAAATGATTTCTTACTGTTCCTGAGAACTGAAACTTGTTCACGTTGACTGTGCTCCTGAAACCTCTGAGATGAAGCACCTAAGAAGAGAGGAGTTAAGGGAAGTGCTGCCCACTGCCTTGGCTTGTCAGGGCATTTTGTCTGTTCCTGAGCCCTCTAGTGCCAAATTCCTGAACTGCAGATCCCGAAAGAAGAACCAACAAGGCTCTGGAGCACTAAAAGTCAGCAGCAACCCCCGTGTGTCTGAGGGTATTACCGTGCCCCACCGAGGCCATCGCTGAAGAGACTCTGGAGGGAACCACCAGAAGAGGTGACCACCCCTGGGGGCGGGGGGAGGACGAAATCAGAGGTGATGGAACCAGGCAGAAAAGGAACGTGGAGGTGGCTGTGAAGGGATCCTAGAGTAGAGTGACAGAAGAGTTTGGGCTGGAAAAGACCTTTAAATGCCATCTAATCCAAGCCCCTGCAATGAGCAGGGACACCTTCAACTAGATCACGTGGCTCAAAGCCCCGTCCAAAGCGACCTTGAATGTTCCCAGGGACGGGGCCTCTACCACCGCTCTGGGCAGCCTGTTCCAGGGTTTCTCCAGTGCCACTGTAAAAGTGTTCTTCCTTTTATCTCCCTGAATCTGCCCTCTTTTAGGCGAGAACCATTACACTGTGTCCTTTCACAAAAGTCTCCCCCCATCTCACTTTGAAGCCCCCTCTCAGCGCTGAAAGGCAGCAGCAAGGTCTCCTTGGAGCCTTCTCTTCTCCAGGCTGAAGAATCCCTCTGAATATTTTTGTGGCCCTCCTTTGGAGCCACTCCAAGAGTTCCATGTCCCTGCCGTGCTGAGAACCCGAGCTGGACGCAGCACTCCGGGGGCTCTCAGCACAGCAGAGCGGCACCATCCCCTCCCTCGAGCTGCCGCCACACTTCATTTGATGCAGTCCAGGACACGGTTGGCTTCCTGGGCTCGGAGTGCACATTGTCATCTCAGGGTCAACTTTTCCTGCACCAGCACCCCCAAGTCCTTTTCTGCAGGACTGCTCCCAGCACCTTCATCCTCCAGCCTGTGCTGATACTGGGATTTGCCTTGACCCAGATGCAGGACCTTGCACTTGGCCTTGTTGCATTTCAGGAGGTTCGAAAGGCCCCACGTAGGACCTGCCAAGTAACCCTGACTCAATGACTTCAGTGGGACACAACAGCTACAGAGGATATCTCTACAGTTACATCTGCTCCCTCCATGGTCACGGGGAGTGTGGGTGCTCTCCCGGTCATCATCAAGGGAAGAGCTGTGGTGGAAGGAAAGGCACCATCACCCATCCTGGAGGGGACCTCGGGAGGTCTGTAGGCCAAGCACAAGCCCTGTCAGTGGAGACAGGAGAAACGAGGTTTGGGCTGTTTGTGTGCGGGGCTGTGGGAGTGGGAACCCTTGGCCTCTCCAGACACGTGTCCAGGAGTGATCTCTGCAGGAGCTGATCTCAGACTCTCCACCTGTCCAGGAGCTGCCCGGGGATCCCTCATCCCTCCAGGACCTGCCCTCCACCACCACAAAGGTCTCTCTCCAGCACAGTCACGGAACCACTGAGGCTGGCAGGCAGCCAGCTCCCACCTTCTCTCTGCTGCCTCTTCCTGCTTCATTGTTACCAGGACCTTCTCCCTCACCTGTACCAGTCTCCTCCCAGGCTGCTTGACTTCCTGCATTTCTGGGTGGACTGGAGCTCAGAGAGGAGACTGAGTCGCGGAAAAAAGATTCCACAACTCGAATAGAGTCACACAGCAGGGATGTTTACTGCGGTGCCGGGGTGCAAGGGGATCTCTCCACAAAGCTTGCACACCCCCCGCACATTTTACCAAAACCTGATCGAGTGTGGATTTCCATATTCATTGGGTTCCATCACACAAACATCATGTGCAGGAGTGAGGCTGGGTTAGCTCTAGAGGCTGCTGTCAGCACTTGATGTCATCTTTGCACCTGCCCATTGCCTCCTGGGGGTGTCTCCGGGGGGCTTTGGGAGGAAGGCTCGGAGTCTTTCTCACCCTGTTTTTCCCAGAACATGCGCAGATTCTCTTGGCTATTTTCTTGAATATCAAGAGTGTTTTTCAGACGGTTTACTTTCTATCTTAACTAAGAGAACCGATAGAACTTCTGCCATTCGCATATGGATGCACTTTAACAAAATTCCAACTATAGAACCACTTATTAGTCAAGGAGAAAAGTATATTTTGCTGAACATTGTAATCCTTGGGAGATTTTCACAGTGAACTGCTTTGTGTTGATGAACACAGCAGTCCTTGGTAAAATTCCACAGGACAGTCTGGGCAAGCAGGATTATTAGCAATGTTTTCTAAAAATACTACAACTTGCTATAAGTAAGTAAATAAGTTGCTGAACACTTTTGTATAAGTAAGTAAGTAAATAAACCTGAAAACAAGCAATCATTTCTCTGCATCAAGACCCGTGACCATCAACAGCTCTCCACTCTTCTCTTCAGTGCAGCATCCCACGGGATTCCTCCAAACAGGTTCCTCAGCAGGCCAGAGCCCGCTCTCATGAAGCCTGTTCTTCAGCTCTCAGCTGACTCCTCCTCCATCCCCCGGCAGAGCTCCATGCCTTCCTGCTGCTCTCTCCCATAAAGGGTAACTTCCCCTCCGGGTCCAGCCCCATGGCCTTATCAGTAGCAAAGCCCCAGGACCCCACAGTTTCTCTAGGAGGGAGCATTTGTAGTGCCCTGCAACTCCTCATGCTCTTCCCTTGTGAAAGACACCCCAATCGAGATGAGCCAAATGCCCACAACTATTAAAAGGTGACCAATTGGAGCTTCAGTCCGTGGGGACCTTGAAAACTCTGGGATTGGGAAAATGGAAGTAAATTGAAGCTTTACAAGGAAAAGTGGCCAATCCTGGATCAGCAGGGAGCAGGGGGTGGATAGTCCCATAGCTGAGGGCAGGCTGGGACCTGCCGGGCTGAGCAGCGGCTCTGAGGAGAAGGGCCTGGGCACCGTGAGGGATTCCCTACGAGCCAGGAGAGGATGGACACGATGAACAAGGGCAGCTGCCCACGGGGCTGCATTGGGAGGAGCGTGGGACACCCAGACACCCTGGGTTACCATCCCCCTCCACTCAGCACTGGTGTGGCCCCACACACATGGGTGAGTCCCAGGGAGTGGTTCCCCATTCTGGAGAAGTGGGGGGGACCTGGAGAGTGTTGAGTGAAGCTCTGCCAAGGTGGGGTTTGGCCCAGTGCCAATTCTTCTTCAGCCCAGGCAGCACCAACCTGGCTATGAGAACACGATGGGAGACCATGTCACAGGCCTTGCACAATCCCATGTGCACAACACGCCCTGCTTTCCCCGGTCTGTTGTGGGTCAGCAATCCCTTCCTTGGCCTTCAGCTACCTGGACACGGCTGAAGGAGGACGTAGCCTACGACCTTCCCAGGGATGGAGGGAAGCTGACAAGCCTATAACTCTCCCCCTATAATTCTCCCAGTTCTCATTCCTGCCCTTCTTGAAGATGGGTTTGCCCTCGGCCTTCTCCATGGACCCCAGAACCTCTCTGATTGCTCTGGCCCTTCTGAGGGCTCAGCCCAGAATCACCGGCGAGGGTGACGGAGCCAACAGGAGCACTTGCCATGAGCCTGTCCAAGGCAGCGGAGATGAGTCTCACTGGGAGAGTGGGGGTTGTTCCTGGGTCACACACACAAGTGTCCGGGCTCTGTCAGGTGCCCACATCTCAGCTGGCCCCATGCCCTCACCTTACACACAGGGGGTTCAGAGACACGAGTCCTTCCCTTGCACACGCAGAGGCAGTGCATTGCCGGAGTCGTCGTGTCTCTCTGGGCTCCTGCTGCCACGGCCAGAGGCTGGGAGGCCCCTCAGCCCTGTGCTGATCACCCTGCTCTGCACTCGTGGGAGATGCCCCACGGCATGAGGAATGGACTCGGGGACCTCGGTTCAAGGAAACACCTCCCAGGGCTGCAGCCAGGGGGTTGTCCAGGGGACGTTACTGTCGACGTGAAGTGACCTCATGACCCTGTTTGTCCCACACACCTTCACAGCACCCCCAGGAATAGCTGATGGCATTTGTGCTCTCTCACCTCACACACATGATGTGCATGTTTACATCTCCTCCATAAAATGCAAACATGAACTTCTGACCTACTCGTTTGGTGTCCCTCTGTGGAGGGACAAAGACCCTCTATGATCTAGGGTGAGAGGCCAGTGATGGAAATGGTGTTTGGGAGGGGCTGGAGCGTGATGATTTCCCTGGGTCAGGGTCATGGTTTAACCCCAGCCAGCATCTGAGCCCCACACAGCCACTCACTCACTGCCCTGGGTGCGATGAGGGAGTGAAGCACAAGGGTAAAAGTAAGAAAACTCACAAGTTGAGATACAGACTAATTTGTAGGTAAAGCAAAAGCCACACGTGTAAGCAGAGGAAAACATGGAATTCAATCACTTCCCATTGCCAGGCAGGTCTTCCGCCATCTCCAGGATATCAGGGCTCCATCACAATTAATGGTAAATTGGGAAGACAAACGTCATAGCTTTGAATGTCCCCATGTTCGTCCTTCTCCCCCAGCTTTATATAACTGAGCATGATGTCATAAGGTACAAAATACCCCGTTGGTCAGTCGGGGTCAGCTGTCCCAGCCGTGTCCCCTCCCAGCTCCTTGTGCACCCCCAGCTGCTCGCTGGTGGGGTGGGGTGAGGAGCAGGAATGTCCCTGACCCTGTGTAAGCCCTGCTCAGCAATAACGAAATCAGCCCTGCGTTACCAGCACTGTTCATGGCACAAACCAAACCCCAGCCCCATAGCAGCTCCCAGCAAGAAAAGGAACTCTCTCCCAGCCAGAGCAGCACAGGCAGCTGCCCCAGTGTGTCCAGTGAGCGCAGACACAGAGCAGAGCCTGCTCCTTCAGGTCTCTCCCAGGAGGCCTGGCTGTGCGAGGACACTGCTGCCAGCCCCCACCCTGCAAATCACACTGTTCACCTCTTCGCTGGGGTTTTCCTCTGCGGGCCACTTCCTTGGGCGTGTTCTTGAGATCAGGTTTGGGAGAAGAGCTCAGCCTTCAGGCACTGCCCTGAGCAGATCCTCTTTCATGAGGGAACCGCTCTTCGGGAGGCCGGCTCTGTCACACAAGTGCCCGGTGCCTGTCCCTGCCTGCGGTCACAGGGCTGTCACACAGCAGGGGTGTGACCAAGCTGCCAGGGCACTCAGGCCTGACACCAAACCGAAGGGATCAGAAAGAGAGTGTGGAAGGGAAGAGAGAACATCTCTGGAGGACCAAGCGCTCCCTGGCAGGGCTGCCATGCTGGGACTCTCTTCCCCTCCACCGCTGCACACAGGAATTGTCCCCGCAACTCCAAAAAAGTTGTCAGACGATGAATCTCAGAAGACAAAATAAAAATCACTTTGTTTTCCTCAAGCACACAGATATCATAGCTCATGATTTACTCAACCACTTGGTCAGAAAACAAACGGACACAGTGAATTAGAAAGGGTATGACAAGATAATTACAAGTAAAATACCACCAAAACCACAAACAGCACACAGACTGGGCCTGTACAGAGTTATATTCTAATTGCTACACTTAAGATGAGTAGTTTATTGCTTCAGAATAACATCTGGTTATCAGTTTCCTCAGGGAATCCTTGATCTCCTGGTTCCTGATGCTGTAGATGAGGGGGTTCACTGCTGGAGGCACCACCGAGTACAGAAATGACACCACCAGGTCCAGGGATGGGGAGGAAATGGAGGGCGGCTTCAGGTGGGCAACCATGGCCGTGCTGATAAAGAGGGAGACCACGGCCAGGTGAGGGAGGCACGTGGAAAAGGCTTTGTGCCGTCCCTGCTCAGAGGGGATCCTCAGCACGGCCCTGAAGATCTGCACATAGGACACCACAATGAACACAAAACACCCAAAAGCCAAACAGGCACTGACCATGATAAGCCCAACTTCCCTGAGGTAGGAGTGTGAGCAGGAGAGCTTGAGGATCTGGGGGATTTCACAGAAGAACTGGTCCAGGGTGTTGCCCTGGCAGAGAGGCAGTGAAAATGTGTTGGCCGTGTGCAGGAGAGAATTGAGGAACCCAGTGCCCCAGGCAGCTGCTGCCATGTGGACACAAGCTCTGCTGCCCAGGAGGGTCCCGTAGTGCAGGGGTTTGCAGATGGCAACGTAGCGGTCGTAGGACATGATGGTGAGGAGAGAAAACTCTGCTGTAGCAAAGAAAAAGAAAAAAGAGGTCTGTGCAGCACATCCCAAGTAGGAGATGTGCCTGTTGTGCCAGAGGGAGTTGGCCATGGCTTTGGGGAGAGTGGTGGAGAGGGAGCCCAGGTCGAGGAGGGAGAGGTTGAGGAGGAAGAAGTACATGGGGGTGTGCAGGCGGTGGTCACAGGCGATGGCGGTGATGATGAGGCCGTTGCCCAGGAGGGCAGCCAGGGAGATGCCCAGGAAGAGCCAGAAGTGCAGGAGCTGCAGCTCCCGTCTGTCTGCGAATGCCAGGAGGAGGAACTCGGTGATGGAGCTGCCGTTGGACATTTGGTCCCTCTGGACATGAGGTCTGTCAGAAAAGTAAATAATCGTGACAATACAGAGGTAAATTTTCTGAGCAAAATTACTGTCATTTCCCAACAAGCCTGTCCCTACGGCATCCATGCTCCCATTTTTCCTTTTAAGGGATAATTTCCTTCAGTTCCATGCCCAGTTGATGCTGAATTAATGTACCATGAGGAGCAGGGCCTCTGCCCAGACGGTGCCCACAACTCCCCATGCTCTGCAGCAGAGCGTCCGTCTAAAGCTCAGGAGCAGGAGCCAAATTTGCTGTTGGACTTTTGCGGCGGGCGGAGGAAGCAAGCAGCCGATTCAATGTGAATGACAGAGCAAGCTTCAACTTTATTGACAGAAATCACCCCTTACATAAGCACTCTACAATAACCATGCATACTACTCACACATCTATTGGATACATGTAAAAAGCTGCATTATAATATCCCAGCCCCCTGTGGCATTTCAGACATGTCACAGCATCTTCCCTCTTCTGGCCTGCCTCCTTTCCCAAGGTTGTTTTTACCATCAAGGCCATTGTGTACCTCAGTTTCTCTCTCTGTTAACATAACAGTCTGTTGTTAGCATAACTGTACCCGGGGTTTTTCCTCTGTTTACCTCAGATGGCTGCAATCAGCTCCTGCACAGACCCATGGCCTTGCTCTCTGAAAGCCGTTCTCCAACAATTCCCCCTTTTTCTTTTTGTGCAGGCTGCACAAGCATAAATTTACTGATATTTCTCATCATACAACTATATGCTATTTTAATAATTACTACAATCAATAGTACTATTCCTAATCACCGCAGTCCTTCTTGTAACAGACCTTGTAGCCATAGGGACAGACCAAACACAGATTGTAACCATTTGTCTCAAGGATTGACAACCACTTGTGTTTTTTGTAAACGTTGCTTCATCCATGGTAATTGGTTTTGAATTAATTGACTGTGGTCGGATAGATTAAAACAACACATCCCATCAAAATCTTTACATCCATGATCCTGGGCAAGCAAAAGAAAGGGTATGGCAGCTCGACTCTGTAATACAGCGCGCCTTAAACTGTCGAAGGTACCTTATCGAGTACAGAGCATCCCACATACTATCGAAGAGCAATCACATGAAAGCAAACAAACTAGGATTGGTTCTATACCACTGTCCACAAGCCTTCACGCCCTCTGTGGTTGGTCCCGTTATGGGTTCACACGTAGTTCTTCTGTTAGGCAAACATCTTATTTCCCACAGTCCAGCATCCTTATTTCTTTGCTACTCACGCAGTTTCTCATCCTCTCGGCCTTGCCGCTGTTCTTCCCAACAGCTACAGCCTGATGACAGTGATGCCACTCAGTCTGGATCACTCATGACATGTCCGTTGTTTCCCAGGCATTCCACAGATCCCCCTTTTTGTTTTTGGGTGATCCAGACCCCTTTTATTGTTCAGTCCATCGTTCTCATAAAACACTTCCACACACAGGTTAACACCATTAAAAGGATTACAACGACAATTTAAACTGTTATTCCATGTAAAAACAAAAATTTTTTAACCATCTAATAATTGGTAACCTTTTAGTCAAATCATTATTAAACCCTCTTCCTTCTTCAAGATGTAAACTCATTGTATAAACACCACTACAAAACCTAGTGCTATTCACCGGTACTGCTGAAGGAGTCACACCTTGCCATCTCAGCCAGATTGTCTGATTATACCAACCATAATGACCAGTACAACTGGCATACCAAACAGGGCTGGGATGGGTCGGCAGCAGTTGCTAAGCCCAGGCAAAATGCCTGCTGTCCTGATTGATCTTTCCCTGCCACCTTGGCACAGCTCTGCAGTTTCTTATCTATCTTACGAGGCCTGTTCTTCATCAAAGCTGAGCTGTTTGTCAGGAGCTGTGTGAGGCCGATGCCTTCCAGCCCTCCCCTTTCTTTGGTTTCCTGCGGCACCTGCAAGGCTTGTTTGAGAGCTGTATCAGTTAAGGGTTAGACAAACTTCAAAACACAGCATACTTAGAATAGTTCTAATTAAAAAGAGTAGACTAATTTCACTATCCATATTTAAGGGATATGACTAAATAGTACAAAAATAAACAGTAAGGAAAATACGGTACGAACATTCAGATCCGCAATTGCTGGGGAACGCTGGATGCAGCGAGAATTCAGAGCGCCCTTCCTCACAAACTGGAAACCCTACGTGATGCGTCCATCCGTAGGTGAGGCATCCAACGTCGCTGCAAGCAGGTCCGGCCTCTAAATCAACAGGCCAAAATAACTGGCAACTTTCTTTGAGCGGGAACATCTGATTTCATCCTCCTGTTGGGTTCCACCTGGAGCCTGGCCAGCACTCCAGGGGGAAAACCAAGGGAGTTTCTAAGTAAGGTTAAACACTTGAGCTCTTAATTCTTAATATCACTAAACAAAGAAAGTGGAATACACACATTCCTACAGCATCTTATCCTTATTAATAACTATATTTTATCTAAACTACATTTTGCACTAGTGACTAGTAAGCCTAGATATCTCATTAAGGAGTTACAATTACTGTTAGCATTTTCTCTTAAAAGAATTGGCGACTGTAGTGTGGTTTGTTCTGTTGCAGCAGCAAACATTACCCAGACATTCTGCTGAAATGATCAAAGAGATCACAAACTGTCGGCACAGGGGCACCCACAGCACCCACAGCTGGATCCTGAGTGCTGGCTGCCTCTCACCCTCAGGTGGGGTTGCACACACCTTGCCGGTAACCACCAGGGACTGTGACCTGTGCAGACACCAGCATCACCTCTTCCCCGGGTTATTAAAGGAACCGGTCCTTCCCAGTTACCCCTGTCTAGGGTTTTGTTAACGCTTGAGCTTTGCTCTGGACTTCTTGTCGATCTGGTATCTGTGATGAGAAGTGACACACTATTGGTGGCACCTGTGAGACGGGAATGTTTAAAAGGTTTGAAGAGATGGAGTCTGTCTGGTATTCAGGGCAAGTTGATAAAGAAAATTGTTTTTGTATTGCCCTGGCGTTCTGGTGGAAAAAATGCCTGTGTTTTTCATCCCACTGAACCAGCAGAGCATATGGCTGCCCTGGAGCCAAGATCTCTCCCCCCGTTTGTTTTTGCAGAAGCGCTTTCAAGGTTTGGCGTGTTCTTTCTACGATGGCTTGTGCCGTGGGGGAATGCAGTATATTGCGATGCTTGTCTGTCTGCGATGGTGTTAGCTATGCCGTGAAGATCCTGTTTTGCTTTCTCTGCAAGTACTTTGGGTGATGTCAGTGAAGGATCTTTTCACAAAATATCAAACAAGCTATGCAGATCATCATGAGTTAGGCCCACGACGGCTGTATCTAATTTATGGTTCCCAACAGTGTCTGTAAATCTTTTAAAGTCTTAATATCAGTTTTAAGTTGTCGCAGGACAATACACACAGGTGATTCGGTTCACAAGGTGAGTGTCAGGGGGGTTTCAGGGTGGGTTGTGCTACAGTGGTGATTAAGACAAATTTGACCCAATTTGAGTTCCCCATCGAGTCATACAGTCATGACCCCAGAATGCAATAGGGGTTTCCAATATAAATGGATGAATATTTGCTCCCCAATTTTCTGGGCCCCTCACATGAATGAGATCCTCGCTTTGAATCGTTACAGCATGACACCAACCCTGAACAGCATTTGAGGTACCAGGGCTAACAGCCAATCTGCTCACAGATATTATGGTCACATCTGCACCAGTATCTAAAATCCCTGTCAGCTCGGCAGATTTTTTAGCTTTAACGAGAGTACATTTTACCAGAAGTCAACCTTGTGTCATGTTTAAATCCAAAAATATTTAAGGGGTGCCTGCTGATCCAAATCCTGAGTCATTGCGGCTTCTTGGCATAATATTAGGGGGAGCCGCAGTAAAATTAACAAGCTGAACAATTTTCGACCCTTTTGTTACAGAACACAGGGGTACAGACCATAATTTTGATTTTCCTCTTCATAACCAGCATCTACGACCCCTGGTAAAACAAACAACCCCCATCAGGTTGCAGATGACCTTTTGACAATATTTTCATTAGGCAGATGGTTCAGAGGTGCACTCTCCCCGCAGAGTGTGCACCTAAATTCCAAACAACAACCAACACAGAATGACTGCCTCCTGCTAGAGGAGTATTTCACCTGGAACACTGAGAACACTGAGCCCGAACCAACCGCCGCACCGATGACCCAATCGCTATCCCTGAGCCATCGCCTCCAGTACAGCTGGTGTAGTCGGAGGTTTTGCAGCCCGTTCTTATTAATGCTTTTCTCTAAATCGTTAACAACAGAAAAATGCCGTCCTCCCCAACGTGGCTGATGTCCCGGCTCCTAGTTCGCAGGAGTAAGAATCTCTCTTGCCATGTCCATATTCCCTTGCGCCAAGGTTCTTTCGCCTCAATTTTACCTACGGATCATTCTCAGTTAAGCGAGGACAGAGGCCAGATTCTTTTTCAGGATTTACAGCATCAGGGTCTAAAAGATTATCACACCATTCTGATTCTTCAAACAATAAATCTGGCTCTTTAAAGTGTCCCTTAGCCTTGCCCAGACCAATCAGCGCGGCTAAGTTTTTTATTGGACTTACTCCCCGCTTTGCTAAAAAGCAAAAATCTTAGGGCTACCTCACGTGTAATATTCCTGCCTGGGCGAAAATTCCTCAAATTCCTCAAATTCCTTAATTCCTTAAATTCCTGGATCATGTGGCCTGACGACCTTCTTTAATATCCGATCAAGTAGCCAAAGACCAGTGTAGTTAATTCCTTAATTCCTTATTCCTTGGCCGTTCCTAGGTAAGTCCCTACCGCGGCCTTTCCGGGGCAGCCCTTCTCGGAGTGAAAACTCTCCTGAAGCAAGACTTTCGATCTGCTGCCCCGATGTCAGTCTTACGATCCTGGTGCTTTGGAGATGGCACGCATCTGCTGCTCTTTGTCAGTCTTACGATCTTGTCGCCTTCCTGCTCCGAGTCCGTCCGCCGCTTCCCGGGTTCTGGACTGGCAGCATAAAGGTGAATTTCTGGCTCGCTGGGCCCTTGACTCCTCAGGCCAGCAGGGCTGAGATGGAACATCGAGACGGGCTCGTGACTGAGGGGTGGACACCGTGAATGTGCTACGATCAAGCAACCAATCGGTTAAAGCCCCTTTGGTACAGAGGATGATGGTTAAAATATAAATATGGGGAGGCCTGGCAGGTGGATTATATCCCACTCCCACAAACTCGGCACGACAAAGCCCCCGTAGTGCTCCCTGGGATTATGTTGGGGAAGACCGTCGGGGTTACTCCTCCATCGGGTAAAGTTAAACCCGTGCGTGGGCTTACTTTTGCCCAAGGCCCTGGGTGCCCTTGGTGGGGGAGCCAGAAGGATGGAGAGGGCCGATGTGTGCCTCGATGGGAGCTGGTTTTAGGTGAGAACAGCCAAAGAACCGCAGTGTCACATACCCCTGGTATTGCCCACAGTGCCTTGCAGCATCCTCGGGTCACAGCCAAAGCCTCCTGCTCGCACCGAGTGAGCCGACTCCGCCTCATTCCTCAGGTTACGGGCAGATGGAACCCGAAGTTACGGACTAAATGACCTCAGCAAACATTGTGGAAGGACGGAGCAGAGACCGAGGGAACGATACCTGATTGGAATTTGGAACGTGCAGGCTTCCGGAAACCCACATCACCCCCAAAAATCCCGTGTCTCCTGTCTGTAGTCGCTGATAATTTATTAAACCACGACAACGTCCACCTTGACACTCCAGGCCACCATCATCCACTGTCAATCCCGACTCTCCATCAGACTTTGGTCCCGTGGGGCTCTTAAAGGGGCAGCGCATCCCTGCTGGTGACCCCATGGCTAAACGCCAGGTAGCCACCAAGTTGCTTTATCACTTGACTCTCCTGCCCCTTTCCCCCTTGTTTTTCTCAACAGGGCAAAAATGGGAATGAAAATAAGATAAACCAACCCTTGGGGGTAAAACAAAAGGAGTTTGAAAAAAAACAAAGCAAAAGTGCACACGTGGAAGCAAAAAAAATAAACAAACCACAAACCCCACAGAAAAGAGATTAATTATCTACTTGCCACGGAGAGGCGCTGTCGTGCCTTCCCAGGGAGCAGGGCTACCACATACGGAGCGGTTGCCTCGGAGCACCAAGTGTGACCACACCCCCTTCCTCCTTTGTCCCAGCTTTATACTGAGCAGATGTCACGTGGTCTGGAATATCCCTTTGGTCAGTTTGGGTCAGCAGTAAAGGCCAACGATGGCCAACAAAGGCCAACGATAGTCAACAAAAGCCAACAAAGGCCAAGGATGACCAACGATGGCCAACGATGGCCAACAAAGGCCAACCAAGGCCAAGGATCGCCAAAAAAACCAACGATGGCCAATAAAGGCCAGCAATGGCCAATAAGGACCAATGATGGCCAACAAAGTCCAGCAATGACCAATGATGGCCAACAAATGCCAACAAAAGCCAACAAAGACCAGCAATGGCCAACAAAGGCCAACAAAGTCAGAACTGGATCACGTGGCCCATTACTGGATCATGTTTTCTTACCGTCCCCTGGCACGGCCAAGGCCTTGTCCCCAGAGGTGCTCCCCAGCCAGGCAGCGCCCTTCTCCCGCCACAGCAGGGTGTCCGTCCGTCCCAGGTGCAAGACGTCACCTTTGTCCTTCTTCTGTCTCATGAGGTTCCTCACAGGATGGTCCCGTTGCCTGGCAGGGTTCATCTGAACGGCGCCCCCAGGGCTCAGGAATTGTCGTCTCTAGTGTCAGTGACAAGCACGGCCACAGCTGCCCCCTCTGGGTCATGGGTGCACCCAGAAGGGTCCCCTGTGCTGCCACAACGCCCCAGTATGTCCCAGTGACCTCCAGGTATTCCCTGCACCACAGCTCTCTCAGCCTCCAATGGGTGTTTTACCCATCTCGTTGCCACCCCAGCCCGGCTGTAACGGCCTAATTTAGGTACGAGAATATTGAGGGAGACCTTGTCCAGTGGTCTGGTTGACTTGGAGTCAGGTGACCCCCACCGTTCTCCTCCCAGCTACCAAGGCGGCCACTTCCCCATGAAGGCAATCAGGTTGGGGAGCCATGATGTCCCCTTGGGGGGTCTGTTTGGGCACTGCCTGTTCTTCTGGGTGCCCGGGAATGTCACCCGAGAGGGCTCATTGGAAGGGCCACTCCTCACCTCGTGCACCCAGTGGGTGCTGGGGGGGCAATTCTGGCCTCTTTCAAAAGTGGGTGCGACGTTGGCTTGTCCTCACCCACCAGAGACCTCCCCCAACCCCGTGATGTTTAAAAGGGAATATTAAAAAAAAAAAAAATGGCTCTTTCACAGTAAATTCATTGCCAATTCTGGGCAACGCTGTATGAAATTAATTTTTCATTTATTTTCACCTGTCCCAATAGAACGTACCATTCCTGAAGACACATTTTTCCAATGCAACCTCACTAGGAAAAAAAAAATAAAAAATAAAAGATTTTCCCAACTATTCTTTTATATTCTTTCTCATCCTTTCGGTACGTTCCGATTCCTCTCAGCTCGCTAGCTGCTGCTTTGAACTTCAGGTGGTTAAAATCTTGCCTCTCTCTCAGCAGACTAATTGTCTTCTTGGCCAACTCCTCCAGTATGTTTATCTCTACCTTTTTCTATCTGAACACCGAAAATATTTCTCATAAGATTACCTTTGTAGAAAGCAACCTCATTGGAGACAGCTTGGCCTTGACTTATGGGAGAGAATGAAACTTGGTTATGTTTGACATTGATTCTGCAAACAGCAGAAATCCTTCTGCGCCCGTGTGCAGGCGGTTCTCCAAGGACAGCAGGGGGGAGATTGTGCAAAGGAGCTGTAACCTCCCGCTGCAGAGATCAGAGGAGAAATCTGATGTAAGGAGAGATGATGCGAGTCCCAGGCGGCTGAGGAGAGAAATGCTGGGACTGGGGGTGAGGACAAAGGTTGTCCGGACTGTGTTGGACCCCAAGGGACTGTCCAGGAGATCTCCCGAGGAGATGCTCTGCATCGATGTCAGTCAGAGAGTGCTGCTATCGCCTCTTCTCTAAAGTGTAAATTAAATAATGTGCTCTTTAAAATACAGATTGATTTGTATTAGGGGCACTTTGAAATCTTCCTCCTTAACTACACCAGGAAATGACTCCAATTAGCTGCACAAGTCCTGAAGACTTGAAGAAATCTAAAGGAAGAGAACGAGCTCGTTAGGGCTTTGTGTATTTTAATGAGCCCCGTGGTGTATTTGGCCCCATGTCCATGATGCTCAGGCCCTGAGAGGAGACTGAGCAAAGGACTCAACAAGTCCAAGTCAGCAGCAAAGCTCCCCGTGCCCTGAAGCCCTGATTGGCCCCACGGAGGGCCAGGACTGACAAAGCCTCTGCAGGGACTCGTTAGAGCAGAGAATTGGAGGCTGTGATTGCAGGCAGGCAAAGGCCCTGTGCAGGGCTGTCCTGCTGTGAAACCCTTGGGTTGGTGATGGAGCACAAAGGCCAAGCCCTGACCCTCAGGCCCTGGGAAGGAGATGCTGCCCCTCGTGTGTGGCTCAGGGCTCTTCCTGGGGGCAGGGGCTGTGAGGGGGAGCAATGCCAAGTGTAGGAAACTGCACAACCCCTCCCGCCTTCCCCAAGCAATGGCGAAGAAGAAATGAAGTGCAGAGCCTCCCAATCAAGTTTCTCCTGTGAGGCCTCAGTGGCAGAGGCAACTGCCATAGCCCAGGGGAGAAAGACCTTGGTCCTGTTGGGCCTTTTCGCCGTGCCAGAGCCCTTGGCCATCTCGCCTGCCGGCTGTCCTACACTGGCCCGTGCCGGCACCTCTTTCCCTCCAGGCTGCAGACACCCATCTTGCTTTCCCACCCAGCTCCTACCTCAGCATTTCCACACCTTCACTGATGTCTCTCCACCCTCACCGGCTGTTCCTTGAGAGACAAACCATGGGCTGATCCTGACTCCCTCGGCGGGATCTCTTGCACCACACTGCACATCTGAGTGACATCTCTTATCCTTCAATGCAGTATGAATCTTCCAAGATGTGCTTTGTTCAGTTTTGCTTCCGAGTACCAAGAAATGCTCCATCACTCGGAAACCCCCCTTCAAGGAGCTGCAGGCTGTTTGTACAGTGCCCTGAGGCTGCACCTCACCAGGCTCAAGCAGCCCAGGTTTCTCAGCCTCTCCACCAAGTCCTTGTGCAAACCAGCACCCAAGCCTGCTGCTGGCCTGCCAGGGATTGCGGCAGGTGTGACCTCACAGCTGCCTTCACAGCCATGCACCTGCTGCTGGCCCACGAGATCCTGAGGCACAGCTGAGCTCATCCCAGCGCTCCACACCAGCTCCTCCTCGTGGCCCACGAGGGGATCAGATACAGGTCACCTCACGTTCTGCTTCCAAGGCCTTACGGCTGCTCTAGAACCCTGCAGTGCCTGTGCTGCCCCCAAGGGCCAGACAGACCAAGTCAGGGTTAGGATAGGGACTCAGGGGGACGGGGTCAGAGTGTGGGAACAAGGGCTTCCGAGGGTTAGGTGGTAAAACCCAGGCTGTTACTGGGGCACACTGGGATGCCCTGGAGTGTCATGGCCATGGGAGGGGAGGGTCTGAGGGCAGCAGAACTCATGGTGCCTGCCTTTTTCAGTTCCCCCTGTAGAGACACCACAAGACCTCCATGGTTGCTGGGATGTCCCCAGTACCAGCAAGGGATGGGAGAACCAAAGTGCCCTCCAGTTGCCCAGACTGGAGGCCCTCCAAGTCCCCCCCACTAATTACCACCACGCCATAACCTGCTCTCGCTTTGAGGAATGCCTCGGGAAGAAGAGCAAAGGGGTGCTCTGGACTGGATCTTGGTGGGCTGGGGGTGGGCACAGCTTTCCCCAGTCCCCACAGGCCCATGGCTTCCCCCTGGTCTGAGCAGGAAAATCCCTTCTGCCCTGCCCAGCCCCATTCCTCCAAGTGTCCCCGGGGATACCTGTCCATGCAAGGGCCAGGGGTGGGGACGGAGACACGGAGAGAGTGAGGAATTCATGTCCTCCAAAGGGGAGGGGTGGAGGTGGGGGAGACCCAAAGACAGGGCACTGGGGGGAATTAGTGGACACCAGGGTACGGGGCTGGAGGGGTTGCCGGGACAGGACTGTGTCGAGTGCAAGTGAGGATGAAAGGAATTCAAGTGGAGGGACACGGAGACTGCAAGCAGAGTGGCTGTTGGGGACAGAAGGAAGAGGAGTGCAGAGGACAAACCCAATGGGATTGGAGAGTGTTTGGGAGTGGGGGATCAAGGCAGGGGATCCGGGGACACTCCTGCAGGGGACAGGATGGACAGTGAAGGAGTGAGGGGAGAGAGGGAAGGAAAGGCCTCGGGAGGGATTCAAGGGAGGGGATTTGGGGACCCCAGAGAGGACATGAAAGAGATGCCAGGGATGAGATGTCTGAAGGGAGCAAACCAATGGGATAGGGAGGGATAAAAGGGGTGGAGGTGGGGGCATCAGGACAAGAATTTTCCTTTGTAGTAAGATACAGTGTGAGAAAGGTCTAATGCCACCAAGTGCAGCTCAGGAGGCCCAGGCTGGGCACAGAGCAATGTCCCTGGAAGGGCAGTGCTGTGGTGGAACAGGTCACCCCGAGGGAGACTGGAGCAGCCCCAGGCTTTGTGTGTCAAGGAGCAGGCAGGGAGGACGCAGAGATCTCAGGAAAGGAAGGGAGATGCTCAGGGGAGAGCAGGGTGTGGGAGCTGGGTGGACGTCTCCAGCCGGCAGAGAAAGAGGTGCAGGTGTGGGACACGGTGGGACAGCCTGTGGTGGAGACGACAGAGGGGTGAGCAAAGTCTGAGCATCCCCCAGCAGAGCTGAGCTCTCTCTGCCCTTGGCTCTGGCTGGTGTCTCTGCCACTGGTGGCCATGAGGAAGCCCCTTCCCCTTCCAGCACTGGGTCTCATGGCCTCCCCTTCCTCAGCCGAGAGCCTGGCAGGGGTTGGACCATAGTCCTGCCCTTGGCATTGCCCATCCCCACATCACCCTGCCCCGGGAAGAGCCCTGAGCAATGGGTGAGGGACAGGACCTGATTTCCCAGGTTCTGGGGGTGAGGCCATGGCCCTTTGACTTTACGTAACACACCCAGGTTTTCTCAGAATCTGTTCCACACTGACAGGGCCTTTGTTTACCGATATTCTCTGCCTCGAGTTTTCTTGTCTAATTAGACAATGGGGAGGCTTTGTCAGTAACGGTCCTCACTGGGAGCCATTAACACTCCAACAAACTTTGCAGTTGGCCTCTGGCTTTGACTTCCTGACTGGCACCTTCATCATCCAATCACTGTCTGAGGTCCATGGACTCAGACCAACCCTCCTCAAGGAGTCATTAAAATGCCTTGGGCTTGCATTCTGCTGTGCTGCTGGGCCGGGCTGCTGGGCTGGAGGGAGCTGAGGGCAAGTGGTCAGCGCTGCAGAGAGCCAGCTCTGCCCAGGAGCAGCTCCTCTGCAAAGCGCAGCAGGGCTGAGGGCACTGCCTGCAGGCACCGAGGGCAGAGGAGCCGGGCACAGAGAGGGCAGAGGCAGACGGCACTGGCAGGGTGCTGAGAGCTCACTGCAGGAGAAATCTTCCCAGCAGGTAACATGGTAAGTGAACTCTTGTTTTGCTGGGTGGGCAGGGGGAGGTGGCATTTTATTCCTCCTTTCTAGAGAAAGTGCTAAGGCAGCTGTTTCATTAGCACATCTTTAATTGTCTCCTGAGCCCCTGCAGAGGCAGAGCTGCCCCTGGGCAGGGCCCTGCTGCCAGGAGGGGTCTGCAGGGCAGAGCTGAGCACCCAGCGGGTGGGATGGGGGCTGTGAGCACTGACAGGGAGGAGACGTGGGGACAGAGAAGCAGCTCCTGGCTGGGACAGCTCCAGGCACCAGAGACATGGGCAGGGAGTCAGAGGGAGCTGCTGCTGGAAACACCTTGGGGGCAGGAATTCAGGCACCCCCTGCCATCCCCTGCAGTGCAGACACCCACTCCAGAGGAGCCCCCTGGTCTCCTCTCCCAGCCAGCAGAGCCCCACCCGCTGTCCCTGTGCTGCCTCCTCCCAGCAGCACTGGGGCATTTCCCCACCTTTCCCCGTGGGCCTCTGCTCCCCGCGTTGGGATCACCGGACGTTCGGGGATGGGCGGGGGTTCAGCTGGGAGCAAGACCTGTGGGCACTGCCATGCAGATGTTTCCCTGGGAGTGAAACGTCCGAGTGCCCTCGCCATCTGCAGGCTCCGGGGGACACAAAGGAGCCAGTTCCCCCCTCAGGACACCCCATCTTTAGGGCACTGGACTCTTTCCCAGTGGGGTCCTGCTGGGCTGCAGCCTGTCCTCCAGAAGGGCACAGCTCTCCCCGGGCAGCTCTGTGTTCTCCAGCAGCCCCGTGAGGAACTGGATGGAGAGAAATGAGAAATCTGTCCCGACTGATTGATGCTTTTTCCTCTGTGAACAGGCCCTCGTGCCGTGAGGGAGCAAATGTCCAACGGCAGCTCCATCACCGAGTTCCTCCTCCTGGCATTCGCAGACAGACGGGAGCTGCAGCTCCTGCACTTCTGGCTCTTCCTGGGCATCTCCCTGGCTGCCCTCCTGGGCAACGGCCTCATCATCACCGCCATCGCCTGTGACCACCGCCTGCACACCCCCATGTACTTCTTCCTCCTCAACCTCTCCCTCCTCGACCTGGGCTCCATCTCCACCACTCTCCCCAAAGCCATGGCCAACTCCCTCTGGCACAACAGGCACATCTCCTACTCGGGGTGTGCTGCACAGCTCTTTATGTTTCTATTCTTGCTCTCAGCAGAGTATTTCCTTATTACAGTCATGTCCTACGACCGCTACGTTGCCATCTGCAAACCCCTGCACTACGGGACCCTCCTGGGCAGCAGAGCTTGTGTCCACATGGCAGCAGCTGCCTGGGGCACTGGATTACTCAATGCTGTGCTGCTCACGGCCAACACATTTTCACTGCCTCTCTGCCAAGGCAACACGCTTGACCAGTTCTTCTGTGAAATCCCCCAGATCCTCAAGCTCTCCTGCTCACACTCCTACCTCAGGGAAGTTGGGCTTATCATGGTCAGTGCCTGTTTGGCTTTTGGGTGTTTTGTGTTCATTGTGGTGTCCTATGTGCAGATCTTCAGGGCCGTGCTGAGGATCCCCTCTGAGCAGGGACGGCACAAAGCCTTTTCCACGTGCCTCCCTCACCTGGCCGTGGTCTCCCTGTTTGTTTGCACTTCATTTTTTGCCCACCTGAAGCCCCCCTCCCTCTCCTCCCCATCCCTGGACCTGGTGGTGTCATTTCTGTACTCGGTGGTGCCTCCAGCAGTGAACCCCCTCATCTACAGCATGAGGAACCGGGAGATAAAGGATGCCCTGAGGAAACTGATAACCAGATGTTATTTTGAAGGAAGAAACTGCTCATCTGCTGCTGCAGAGGTTTAACTTTGTACTGGCCCAGGATATCATGTACATTTTCTGTAGTTGATGGTTGTATTACACTTAGAAAGAGGTTTCCACTCCCCTTCTAATTCACTGTCTGCTTTTCTTTTCTGATCGAGTGGCTGGATTAATGAGGAGCCATGATCCGTGTGTGTTTTAAAAAAACAAAGGGCATGCATTGACTTTTTTTTCTTCTGAGATTTTTCCTGTAAGATTTTAAGGACCTGCACGAAAAATCCTGTGTGCAGAGGTGGAGGGGAAGAGAGTCCCAGCATGGCAGCCCTGCCAGGGAGCACTTGGTCCTCCAGAGATGTTCTCTCTTCCCTTCCACACTCTCTTTCTGATCCCTTCGGTTTGGTGTGAGGCCTGAGTGCTCGGGCAGCTTGGTCACACCCCTGCTGTGTGACAGCCCTGTGACCGCAGGCAGGGACAGGCACCGGGCACTTGTGTGACAGAGCCGGCCTCCCGAAGAGCGGTTCCCTCATGAAAGAGGATCTGCTCAGGGCAGTGCCTGAAGGCTGAGCTCTTCTCCCAAACCTGATCTCAAGAACACGCCCAAGGAAGTGGCCCGCAGAGGAAAACCCCAGCGAAGAGGTGAACAGTGTGATTTGCAGGGTGGGGGCTGGCAGCAGTGTCCTCGCACAGCCAGGCCTCCTGGGAGAGACCTGAAGGAGCAGGCTCTGCTCTGTGTCTGCGCTCACTGGACACACTGGGGCAGCTGCCTGTGCTGCTCTGGCTGGGAGAGAGTTCCTTTTCTTGCTGGGAGCTGCTATGGGGCTGGGGTTTGGTTTGTGCCATGAACAGTGCTGGTAACGCAGGGCTGATTTCGTTATTGCTGAGCAGGGCTTACTCCGTTATATAAAGCTGGGGGAAGAAGGATTAACATGGGGACATTCAAAGTTACAACATTTCTCTTCCCAAATCACAGTTACATGTGATGAAGCCCTGATGTTCTGGAGATGGCTGAAGCCCTGCCCGCAAATGGGAAGTAGGGAATGAATTCCATGTTTTCATTTTGCCAGTGTGTGTGACTTTTACTTTACCTATTCAAGTGTCTTTATCTCAAGCCACTAGTTTTCTCAGTATTACACTTCTGATTCACTCTCCCATGCAGCACAGAGGAGTGAGTGAGTGGCTGTGTGGGGCTCAGATGCTGGCTGGGGTTAAACCATGACCCTGACCCAGGGAAATCATCACGCTCCAGCCCCTCCCAAACACCATTTCCAGCTTTGGCCTCTCACCCTAGATCATAGAGGGTCTTTGTCACTCCACAGAGGGACACCAAATGAGTAGGTCAGAAGTTCATGTTTGCATTTTATGGAGGAGATGTAAACATGCACATCATGTGTGTGAGGTGAGAGAGCACAACTGCCATCAGCTATTCCTGGGGGTGCTGTGAAGGTGTGTGGCACAAACAGGGTCATGAGGTCACTTCACATTGACAGTAACGTCCCCTGGGCAACCCCCTGGCTGCAGCCCTGGGAGGTGTTTCCTTGAACCGAGGTCCCCGAGTCCATTCCTCATGCCGTGGGGCATCTCCCACGAGTGCAGAGCAGGGTGATCAGCACAGGGCTGAGGGGCCTCCCAGCCTCTGGCCGTGGCAGCAGGAGCCCAGAGAGACACGACGACTCCGGCAATGCACTGCCTCTGCGTGTGCAAGGGAAGGACTCGTGTCTCTGAACCCCCTGTGTGTAAGGTGAGGGCATGGGGCCAGCTGAGATGTGGGCACCTGACAGAGCCCGGACACTTGTGTGTGTGACCCAGGAACAACCCCCACTCTCCCAGTGAGACTCATCTCCGCTGCCTTGGACAGGCTCATGGCAAGTGCTCCTGTTGGCTCCGTCACCCTCGCCGGTGATTCTGGGCTGAGCCCTCAGAAGGGCCAGAGCAATCAGAGAGGTTCTGGGGTCCATGGAGTAGGCCGAGGGCAAACCCATCTTCAAGAAGGGCAGGAATGAGAACTGGGAGAATTATAGGGGAGAGTTATAGGCTTGTCAGCTTCCCTCCATCCCTGGGAAGGTCGTAGGCTACGTCCTCCTTCAGCCGTGTCCAGGTAGCTGAAGGCCAAGGAAGGGATTGCTGACCCACAACAGACCGGGGAAAGCAGGGTGTGTTGTGCACATGGGATTGTGCAAGGCCTGTGACATGGTCTCCCATCGTGTTCTCATAGCCAGGTTGGTGCTGCCTGGGCTGAAGAAGTGGACGTTAGGGTGGGTGGGATGTTGGCTGGGTGATCAACCTTAAATGCCATCAGGGGTACAAAGTCCTGCGTGCAGCCGGTCACTAGCGGCATCCCTCAGTGACCAGCTCCTGGGCCAACACAGTGAACATCTTTCCTGTCCCCCTCTACGATGGGACAGAGCGCACATCAGCTCCTTTGTGGGTGATGCGAAGCTGGAGAGAGGCCTTGAACAACCTCACCTGGTTCAACTTGCCTTCAGCTTGAGAGTTGGACAAGAGGTTTTTCAGGGCTCTCTTCACCCCTGAGTTACTCTTTGATTCTATGGATCTTTCCCTTGACAAGGTTTCTGATGACAGAATAGCCTGAGGGAGAAGAGAAAATATCAAGCAACAAAGAGGAGCTATGAAATGTGTCAACACAGCTACAGCAGTTCCTGTGAAGAATGCTTCTCCACTCAGACCAGTAATAAGAAATATATGTGATAGGTGTTAATAAAGAAGCAGAGTTTGCTCTGGTCAGGTCCTGGGCCATGAGGAGGGGGTGGATGCGCACGGTATTATGAGTCAGTTGTGTCTCAGACAGTCTCAGTCCAGCAGGAAGCGTGTGGCTGTGAAGGGACCGTGAGGTCAGTTCTGTCTCTGGGGTGAGAGGCCAGCAGCAGGTACCCGGCTGGGAAAGTGCCTCTGCCAAAGCCGCCGCAGGCCTCACCCAGGAGAAGGGCTGGGCCGTGGGCTGTCGTGTCCATTCCACCTGAGCACACGTGGGACAGCAGCAGGCACAGGGCTTGGGCACGTCCCTCCCAGAAGCCGGAAGGCCACAGCGGCCCCGTGGTTGAGAAGGTCCTGGTGGGGTTCCTGCTCTCTGGTCAGGGGAAAGGCCACAGGAAGCCTTTGGGTTGGGTTCCCTGCTGGGAGGGCGGTTTCGGAGGCCGTAGAGCTTTCCCTGGAGTGGGCAACATCAGTGAAGGTCGGGAAATGGTGGGGTGGGAGCAAGGCGGGGCAGGGAGATGGGTGCTGCAGCCTGCGGGGAGAGAGGGGCAGGGGTGGGACAGGGCAGAACAGCCCGCGGTGGGATGGCAAAGGGCGCTGGCAAGGCTGGGAGGGGCCCACAGAGCCCAGGTCTTTGTCCCCTCGTGTCACGGGTGAGTGGTGTAGATCACTGAGAGTATCACGGGGAAAGGTGTCTGAAAAAGTGATTTTAATGGGACTTTGTGAGAGTGTGACTTTATGAAATTTGATGGCAGCTTTCACTCGAGTACTGTCACGTCCCGCTCAGACGAGGGGACAAGTGACTCAGATTCACAAAGCCCAACAGAGCAGTCAAGTCTTAAAGCCCAAACATTAATTAACTCCCCACAATGTGCTAATTGAACACACGATAATTGGCTAAGGATATCGCAAGTTGTGGCGAGCAATACAATCTGCCTGGCATTGCTTAATGGAAAAGGGAAAGAGGGAGACAGAGGGACTGGGGGAATACAGATCACCGGTCTGGGTCCCTGCGCGGATCCCGCCGGCGAGGGTTCCAGGAGGCGGCATCAGTCTCCTTCGCTTCACTGCTCTCTCCAGGGCCCCCCACTTTCAGCCGCCCCACCTCCATTTATACCAACATTCCTTGTGTCCGTCCCCTAGGTCGAGCCACACACCTACGTACCCCATGTCTGGGGAGGGGTCAGGTGTTCCATGGGATGATGTAATTAGCATGGTCATGTCAGCCCTCATTAGCATATTGAGGGTGTTAACTTTAATATGCATTTCGTGGATAATGAAGCAAAGGTCACTCCCCGGACACATGGCCCTTGCAATGTGCCCAGGTGCCCCAGAGCAGGGCCGTCCTGTCTCCACAGGGCTCCCTCCCCCAGCTGCACCTGGTGTGATTGGGGCAGCCTCATCACCCTCGACCTCCACAACATCCACCCGGGGACTCGCTTTTGTCTTAGGAGTGTTTGAGGCATTTCTTCCATCAGCCCCAACTTTTGCTTTCTCGGGCTGTTTGTTAGTTTCTCGCAGGCCTGGTTTCTCACCCCTCACAGAACCCAATCCCAAACGCCCCTGCACTGCTCAGGATGGGGGAGAGGGGCCTGGAGTGAGGGAGTGAAGCTGAGCCTGGGGAGGGAGGAGGAAAGGTGTTGTTTAATGTTTGTTTGTGGGGTTTTTTATTATTATTATTAGAGCTGAGTTCATAATTAAATATCTGTTTCAATTGACAATAAATTCAGTTGTTTTCCTCCAAGTCCTGCCTTGCCCACATTGGGAACGGGGAAGAGATTTCCCTGTCCTTGTCCCCACCCAGCAGCTTTCTCACCCCCATTCTTCCTATTTTCTCCCCCATCCCGCTGGGGTGGGAGAGGCCGTGAGCGAGCAGCTGGGTGGCAGTTGGGTGATCAGCCACGGGTAACCCACCACAGCAAGAAGATGCCTCGGCTGGTGGGTGAGGGGAGAGCAGGGAAGGGGTTTCACCTCCGCAGTAACAATTCTTGTCACGCTGCATCCCGTCACAGCCCGATAGGCGTGAGGGAGGGGGGCTGGAAACAGGGTGAATGGCCGGATCCAGAAGGCCGTGGCCAAGAGCACAAAGTGCCCGTGGGAGCAGGGCACCAGTGGTGACCCCCAGGGGCCAGTCCTGAGTCCAGTCCTGTTTAACTGGTGGGTTTGCCGATGGCAATGGGAAGGGATGGGATGCAGATGGGAAGCTCGAGGGAGCTCGTGACTTCAGGCTGTGACTCTGGGAGTGACTATGGACAGAGTCTGGGGCAGGGGGGGCTGTGGGGGTTCTTGGGGTCTCTGCTTGACCAAAAATATGTTTTCTTTTGGTCTAAGCCCATCTCCACTGTGGAAATTGGAATCAGACGAGGTAAATTATATTAATATGCAGCAGAGGAGTGTATTTTATTTTTGATTGAACCATGCCTTCTGCTGATTTAGCTTTCTGGCAATTAAACATCCTTCTGTGTCTGCGTGCAGCTGTGTGCAAGTACCAAGTACAGCAGGTGGGAGTTGGTGGGAAAGGTCTGAAAGATGCAGCTTCAGACTGTCATGGAGAAAGCTCAGCTTTGAACAGAGGTGCTGGAAGTGCCAGGGGGCTGATGAGAGAAATGTGGGGTTGGAGGCAGGGACAAAGATTGCCCCCAGAGTGTCTGACATGGAGGGTCTTGGCTTCCCTCCATGTTCAGCCTCTATCAGCAGATGCTCAGGACCAATATCCAGTGGAGTTTGCTGATGTCACTTCATGGGTGAGCAGAAATACAAGGAGCAGTGGAAAGAGAAGAAATTGTTTCTTATTGCCATGTAGGACTGAAAGCTTTTCCCTTTGCCTGCACGGCTGAAACCTCTCACACTCACCCCGTCAGAAGGGAGGAATGAAGTTCTGCCAGAGACTTGGCTTGTCAGGGGGATTTGCGTGTTCATGAGCCCTCTGGTGCCAAGTTCCTGAACTGCAGGTGCAGCAGAGGGGTTGGAGTGGCCTCTAGAGAAGGGCAAGTCAGCAGCAAAGCTCCAAGGCTGTGAGGGTGTCAGTGATGCCCAGCGAGGGCCATCACTGGAGAGGCCGGGCAGGGAATGAGGAGACAAGGTTCCTGTCCCTGGGGCTGGGGAAGCAGGAAGGCAGAGGCTCTGCTCACAGGCTGCCAATCCAATGTTGAGGGGCCCTGAAAGGCCTTGATGGGTTTCATCCCCAGGAGGGTCCAGCCCTGAGCCCATCCCCTGGGAACGGGGATCCTTTCCCTCCTGGGATGCTCAGGGCTCTTCCTGGGGCAGGGAGAGGCAGGGGGTGATGCCGAGGCAGGACAGCGGTCGGATCCCCCCAGGCTCTGTGGAGGGTGGGCAGGAGGCAGCAAAGTGCTGTGCCTGTAGGAACTGGTGTCCTCTCAGGGTCCTCAGGGGAAGCGACAGCAGCCATAGTCGAGAGGACGAGGATTTCAGTTCTGTTGGGGGGTGCCAGCCTCAGCCAAGGGCCCATCCCCACCACAGGCTGTCCCACACTTTCCTCTGCCTCTGCCTGTTTCTCTGCAGATTTTAACCCCACCCCTGCTGCCCCACCTCACTCTGACCCCAGGCTGTCCCAGCACTTACTGATGACTCTCTGTCCTCACTGTCTTCAAACATAAAACTGTCATTGTCTGTGCTCTGACAAGGGCTGTGAGACCCCCAAAACCTGTGCAGCAGGTGATGAACTGATCACACACCCCATCCCCTGCCCCCCTGCGCCGCTGCGAGGGAGGAGGGAGAGAAATCAGGAGCAAAGCTGAGCCTGGGGAGAAAGCAGGGGAGGGGGAAGGGGCTTTTACATGTGGTAAAACCTCTCAGTGTCCCAGTCTGGGGTTTAACTTTTGTTGTTAGTGTTGGAATTAAATGGATGGGTTTTTTGTTCCCCTAACCTGTCTGTCTTTTGCTCATGGCCATAAGGGGTGAATCATCCCTCCCTGTCCCGATCTTGATGTCTGAGCTCTTTGTTGTGTTTTTTCCTTCCCACTCCGGAGAGGGGAGGGGTCACTGAAAGGCCGAGCTGGCCAGGGCTGTGAAGACTGGCTGCCATGACCCTGAAATAGCAGGGCCCCAGTTCAGGAGGGGAGGCAGGAAGCAGACTGGAAGACACCAGACGCCAGCATTCAGAGGAGCAGCCTTTGGCCTGTTCTGGGCAGTTTCCGTGGGGATCTCATGGTCAGCAGCGCTGAAGGGAAGCCCAGCTCACTGCAACTGGTCTGCAAGAGCATCTTCCCAGCTTGGCAATGGTCTGCTGCAAAACTCAGTGGAAACTGGAAAGTGAGGTCAAGGGCATGAGAACAAAGGTGTTGTCTGCTTCAGGAAGAGTTAACAAAGTAGCAGAGAGCATGTGGGAGCTCTGCTCCATGTAGTAAGGGTCTGTGGAGAAAGGTCTGAGACACTCTGTCCTCTTCTCCTCAGCCTTCCCCAGCAAGGTCTGCCCGGCCTTTGTGCCTCGAGGCAGGACTCTGGAGCAGAACAGTCAGGGGGCGGTGAAAACTAGATCAGAGGCTACTTGATGAACCTCAACCCTTCCAGTCCACAAGCGCAGAGGGGCTGCATCCCAGGGTGCTGAGAGAGCAGGATGATGTCACAGAGAGGCCACTCCCCATCATCTCTGAAAGGTTTTGGAGACTGGGGAAATAACGGGAGTTTATTGATATCACATGATCTGTAACCAGAACAGAAGGGAAATGGAAAAAGAATAAATGATTTCTTACTGTTCCTGAGAACTGAAACTTGTTCACCTTGACTGTGCTCCTGAAACCTCTGAGATGAAGCCCCTAAGAAGAGAGGAGTTAAGGGAAGTGCTGCCCACTGCCTTGGCTTGTCAGGGCATTTTGTCTGTTCCTGAGCCCTCTAGTGCCAAATTCCTAAACTGCAGATCCTGAAAGAAGAACCAACAAGGCTCTGGAGCACTAAAAGTCAGCAGCAAACCCCCGTGTGTCTGAGGGTATTACCGTGCCCCACCGAGGCCATCGCTGAAGAGACTCTGGAGGGAACCACCAGAAGAGGTGACCACCCCTGGGGGCGGGGGGAGGAGGAAATCAGAGGTGATGGAACCAGGCAGAAAAGGAACGTGGAGGTGGCTGTGAAGGGATCCTAGAGTAGAGTGACAGAAGAGTTTGGGCTGGAAAAGACCTTTAAATGCCATCTAATCCAAGCCCCTGCAATGAGCAGGGACACCTTCAACTAGATCACGTGGCTCAAAGCCCCGTCCAAAGCGACCTTGAATGTTCCCAGGGACGGGGCCTCTACCACCGCTCTGGGCAGCCTGTTCCAGGGTTTCTCCAGTGCCACTGTAAAAGTGTTCTTCCTTTTATCTCCCTGAATCTGCCCTCTTTTAGTCGAGAACCATTACACTGTGTCCTTTCACAAAAGTCTCCCCCCATCTCACTTTGAAGCCCCCTCTCAGCGCTGAAAGGCAGCAGCAAGGTCTCCTTGGAGCCTTCTCTTCTCCAGGCTGAAGAATCCCTCTGAATATTTTTGTGGCCCTCCTTTGGAGCCACTCCAAGAGTTCCATGTCCCTGCCGTGCTGAGAACCCGAGCTGGACGCAGCACTCCGGGGGCTCTCAGCACAGCAGAGCGGCACCATCCCCTCCCTCGAGCTGCCGCCACACTTCATTTGATGCAGTCCAGGACACGGTTGGCTTCCTGGGCTCGGAGTGCACATTGTCATCTCAGGGTCAACTTTTCCTGCACCAGCACCCCCAAGTCCTTTTCTGCAGGACTGCTCCCAGCACCTTCATCCTCCAGCCTGTGCTGATACTGGGATTTGCCTTGACCCAGATGCAGGACCTTGCACTTGGCCTTGTTGCGTTTCAGGAGGTTCGAAAGGCCCCACGTAGTACCTGCCAAGTAACCCCAACTCAATGACTTCAGTGGGACACAAAAGCTACAGAGGATATCTCTACAGTTACATCTGCTCCCTCCATGGTCACGGGGAGTGTGGGTGCTCTCCCGGTCATCATCAAGGGAAGAGCTGTGGTGGAAGGAAAGGCACCGTCACCCATCCTGGAGGGGACCTCAGGAGGTCTGTAGGCCAAGCACAAGCCCTGTCAGTGGAGACAGGAGAAACGAGGTTTGGGCTGTTTGTGTGCGGGGCTGTGGGAGTGGGAACCCTTGGCCTCTCCAGACACGTGTCCAGGAGTGATCTCTGCAGGAGCTGATCTCAGACTCTCCACCTGTCCAGGAGCTGCCCGGGGATCCCTCATCCCTCCAGGACCTGCCCTCCACCACCACAAAGGTCTCTCTCCAGCACAGTCACGGAACCACTGAGGCTGGCAGGCAGCCAGCTCCCACCTTCTCTCTGCTGCCTCTTCCTGCTTCATTTTTGTTAGGACTTTCTTCCTCATCCACACCAGCCTCCTGCCATGTTGCTTCACTTCCTGCCTGTAGGGATGGACTTTTGTGCCGCCTGAAGACGGGACTCTTGACCATCAAACAGCTCTCCCCTCTTCTCTGCAGGGTCACAGCCCACGAGATATTTCAACAGTCCAGAGCCTGCTCTCCTGACGTCCTGCTCTTTGCCTTCTTCCCTTCTCTCAGGAGCCTCAACTCTCCTTTGTCTCCCTTGACTGTTCCATCCCCGACCAGCTCTCCCTTGTTTCTAAGTCTGATTTCCTGCAGGACACCTCCCCTCACTGGCTCCTCCGTCACCCTTGTTGGGATGATGTTGTCAAGTAATTCCAAAAACCTCCTGGATCACTTTCACTTTGCTGTGTTGTCCCTTCAGCAAATATTGGGATAGGTCAGGACTGACATAAGGACCAGGGCTTCTTCCAGTAGAATGAAGGCTTCATCTACTGCTCTTCCTCACCGGGGGGTCTGTACCAGACATCCACCCACCACAGTGTTGCCCAGGAGCCTTCAGCTCTCAGCTGACTCATCCTCCATGCCCAGGCAGAGCTCCACACATTCCTGCTGCTCTCGCCCAGGAAGGACAATTTCCCTCCTGGGTCCATCCCCACAGCCTCATCAGTACCAGACCCTGAGGACTCACGGTTTCTGCAGGAGAAGGGACTGACAGTGTCATAAAACTCATGTTTCTCTGTTGGGAGAGACACCCCAGTCAAGCCAGCTGCACGCAAACATGGAAAGCTGACCAAATGGAGCTTCAGTGTGTGAGGAACTTGGGAATCTCTGGGATTGGGAAAACGGAAGCCACTTGAAGTTTGACAGGGAGAAGTAACCAGACGTACCTCAGTGTTGGATGGGGGGTGACTGCCCCATAGCTGAGGGCAGGCTGGGACCTGCCGGGCTGAGCAGCGGCTCTGAGGAGAAGGGCCTGGGCACTGTGAGGGATTCCCTACGAGCCAGGAGAGGATGGACACGATGAACAAGGGCAGCTGCCCACGGGGCTGCATTGGGAGGAGCGTGGGCCACCCAGACACCCTGGGTTACCATCCCCCTCCACTCAGCACTGGTGTGGCCCCACACACATGGGTGAGTCCCAGGGAGTGGGTCCCCATTCTGGAGAAGTGGGGGGGACCTGGAGAGTGTTGAGTGAAGCTCTGCCAAGGTTGGGTTTGGGAACCAGTGCCCATGGACTGTGTGGGGTGCCTGAGGGACCTGGAGTTCTTTGGCCCAGTGGTGTGGAGGCTCCAGGCAAAATAGGAGTAGCCTGAGAGTGACTGAGGGGGGAATTCAGAGATGATGGAGATTTTCACTGAAGTAAGAAAGAGCATGAGAAACACTAATGCCGAAAAGTACAGCAGGGGAGGCCCAGGCTGGGCAGAGAGCAATGTCCCTGGAAGGGCAGTGCTGTGGTGGAACAGGTCACCCCGAGGGAGACTGGAGCAGCCCCAGGCTTTGTGTGTCAAGGAGCAGGCAGGGAGGACGCAGAGATCTCAGGAAAGGAAGGGAGATGCTCAGGGGAGAGCAGGGTGTGGTAGCTGGGTGGACGTCTCCAGCCGGCAGAGAAAGAGGTGCAGGTGTGGGACACGGTGGGACAGCCTGTGGTGGAGACGACAGAGGGGTGAGCAAAGTCTGAGCATCCCCCAGCAGAGCTGAGCTCTCTCTGCCCTTGGCTCTGGCTGGTGTCTCTGCCACTGGTGCCATGAGGAAGCCCCTTCCCCTTCCAGCACTGGGTCTCATGGCCTCCCCTTCCCCAGCCGAGAGCCTGGCAGGGGTTGGACCATAGTCCTGCCCTTGGCATTGCCCATCCCCACATCACCCTGCCCCAGGAAGAGCCCTGAGGAACAGCATCTGACTTCCCAGGGGCTGGGGGTCAGGGCGTGGCCCTTTGCTCCATGTGACACACCCAGGTTTGCTCAGAATCTGTTCCACACTGACAGGGCCTTTGTTTCCCTGTCATCTCTGCCGGGAGTTTTCTGCTGTAACCAGCCCCGCAGGAGGTTTGTCAGGAACGGTCCTCACTGGGAGCCATTAACACTCCAAGAAACTTTGCAGTTGGCCTCTGGCTTTGACTTCCTGACTGGCACCTTCATCATCCAATCACTGTCTGAGGTCCATGGACTCAGACCAACCCTCCTCAAGGAGTCATTAAAATGCCTTGGGCTTGCATTCTGCTGTGATGCTGGGCCGGGCTGCTGGGCTGGAGGGAGCTGAGGGCAAGTGGTCAGCGCTGCAGAGAGCCAGCTCTGCCCAGGAGCAGCTCCTCTGCAAAGCGCAGCAGGGCTGAGGGCACTGCCTGCAGGCACCGAGGGCAGAGGAGCCGGGCACAGAGAGGGCAGAGGCAGACGGCACTGGCAGGGTGCTGAGAGCTCACTGCAGGAGAAATCTTCCCAGCAGGTAACATGGTAAGTGAACTCTTGTTTTGCTGGGTGGGCAGGGGGAGGTGGCATTTTATTCCTCCTTTCTAGAGAAAGTGCTAAGGCAGCTGTTTCATTAGCACATCTTTAATTGTCTCCTGAGCCCCTGCAGAGGCAGAGCTGCCCCTGGGCAGGGCCCTGCTGCCAGGAGGGGTCTGCAGGGCAGAGCTGAGCACCCAGCGGGTGGGATGGGGGCTGTGAGCACTGACAGGGAGGAGACGTGGGGACAGAGAAGCAGCTCCTGGCTGGGACAGCTCCAGGCACCAGAGACATGGGCAGGGAGTCAGAGGGAGCTGCTGCTGGAAACACCTTGGGGGCAGGAATTCAGGCACCCCCTGCCATCCCCTGCAGTGCAGACACCCACTCCAGAGGAGCCCCCTGGTCTCCTCTCCCAGCCAGCAGAGCCCCACCCGCTGTCCCTGTGCTGCCTCCTCCCAGCAGCACTGGGGCATTTCCCCACATTTCCCCGTGGGCCTCTGCTCCCCGCGTTGGCATCACCGGACGTTCGGGGATGGGCGGGGGTTCAGCTGGGAGCAAGACCTGTGGGCACTGCCATGCAGATGTTTCCCTGGGAGTGAAATGTCCGAGTGCCCTCGCCATCTGCAGGCTCCGGGGGACACAAAGGAGCCAGTTCCCCCCTCAGGACACCCCATCTTTAGGGCACTGGACTCTTTCCCAGTGGGGTCCTGCTGGGCTGCAGCCTGTCCTCCAGAAGGGCACAGCTCTCCCCGGGCAGCTCTGTGTTCTCCAGCAGCCCCGTGAGGAACTGGATGGAGAGAAATGAGAAATCTGTCCCGACTGATTGATGCTTTTCCTCTGTGAACAGGCCCTCGTGCCGTGAGGGAGCAAATGTGCAACGGCAGCTCCATCACCGAGTTCCTCCTCCTGGCATTCGCAGACAGACGGGAGCTGCAGCTCCTGCACTTCTGGCTCTTCCTGGGCATCTCCCTGGCTGCCCTCCTGGGCAACGGCCTCATCATCACCGCCATCGCCTGTGACCACCGCCTGCACACCCCCATGTACTTCTTCCTCCTCAACCTCTCCCTCCTCGACCTGGGCTCCCTCTCCACCACTCTCCCCAAAGCCATGGCCAACTCCCTCTGGCACAACAGGCACATCTCCTACTTGGGGTGTGCTGCACAGCTCTTTTTCTTTCTCTTCTTGATCTCAGCAGAGTTTTCTCTCCTCACCATCATGTCCTACGACCGCTACGTTGCCATCTGCAAACCCCTGCACTACGGGACCCTCCTGGGCAGCAGAGCTTGTGTCCACATGGCAGCAGCTGCCTGGGGCACTGGGTTCCTCAATTCTCTCCTGCACACGGCCAACACATTTTCACTGCCTCTCTGCCATGGCAACAGCCTGGACCAGTTCTTCTGTGAAATCCCCCAGATCCTCAAGCTCTCCTGCTCACACTCCTACCTCAGGGAAGTTGGGCTTCTTGTAATTAGTATCTCTTTGGCTTTTGGGTGTTTTGCGTTCATTGTGGTGTCCTATGTGCAGATCTTCAGGGCCGTGCTGAGGATCCCCTCTGAGCAGGGACGGCACAAACCCTTTTCCACGTGCCTCCCTCACCTGGCCGTGGTCTCCCTCTTTATCAGCACTGGCACATTTGCCAACCTGAAGCCGCCCTCCATCTCCTCCCCATCCCTGGACCTGGTGGTGTCATTTCTGTACTCGGTGGTGCCTCCAGCAGTGAACCCCCTCATCTACAGCATGAGGAACCAGGAGCTTAAACAGACACTGAAGAAGCTGATTCAATCAGCTGTTTCTCAGCACCATTAACCTGCCCGTGTCTCTTCAGAAGCGATTTTACATTTATTATGGCCACCTCCTGCACTTTGGGCATATTACTCTGATAACCATGTTTGTCCCTGTCTGCACCCACTCCACTTCCCCAGAGGCATGACCCAGCCTGTCTGACCCAGAGCTCTGTTCCCGTGTGTCTGGCACGATGGTACAGCTGGGCTCCCATGTGGCACCTCTGTAATAAAAGGGGATTTCCTCAATGTCTGCAGGTTGGGCTCTTCTTCCAAAGCTGAGGTCAGGCTGAAGAACTTGCCCCCACAATGTGTTTGGGTTGTCCATGGAAGGAGGGCACAGGGCGATGTGTTATGGAATGAGCCTGCCCCCGTGGGTGCTGAGTTCCCCCGGAGATGGAGAATGATCCCAGGGATGTGCCTGGGACTGTCACCCCATGGCTTTCAGGCCCCACAGATCACTCGCTCTGCAGAGCAGCACCACCAGCCCTGTGAGAGCATGGGGACAGGGTGTAGGCGTGACAGGTCAGGTCAGCATGGAAATATCTCACTGCGGAAAAGATTTCTAGGGGCTGGAACATTCCCCAAGAAAAGCAGAGGATCAGCACTGTGCTGCCAGGGGAAATAAACCATCACGATAAATTTATTTCTAATGCAGCAACTCGGGGAAGTTTCTCTATGGCAGGGGAAGCTGCAGAAGTCCCTGAGGAGCCTTTTTCTGGGAGGGCCTGGCACAGAGGGGCTTGCTGGGAGTGGACAATAAGGATGCCTTGGAGACAGGAGCAGGGACACAGGGAGACACTGGCCTCCATCTCCTCATGCCATGGCTGGCCTCAGCCCTGGGGCTGATGGGGAGGCTGAGACACCTCTCATTTCTTCCTTCACTCCCACACCTGAACAGAACTCAGGAAACATCCATGAGCCTGGAGGATGCAGAAAAATCCAGCTCTGAGGTCCCATGGCTGCAGGAGAAGCAGAAGGGTTTGTGGGACAAGTGAGAGTGCAGGGAGAGAGAGGTCGGGGTGTGACAGTGCGTGTGTAACAGGAAGGAAGAACACGAGGGGTTGGAGTGTGTGCAGCTGAAGTGAAATAGGTTGAGAATTGATCTGGAAGCAGTAGAAGCAGGAGGCTGTGCAGTTCAGTGCTGGGACATGGGGATAAATAGAGGATCCAAGGGAGGCTGGGGGCTGGGACATCTTTAGGCTCCTGAGGAGCATTATCAGGCCTATGGAAGGAGCTGCACAGGTTCTGGGGATCTCACAGCCCTTGTCAGAGCACAGACAGTGACAGTTTTGTGTTTGAAGACAGTGAGGACAGAGAGTCATCAGTAAGTGCTGGGACAGCCTGGGGTCAGTGAGGTGGGGCAGCAGGGGTGGGGTGAAAATCTGCAGAGAAACAGGCCGAGGCAGAGGAAAGTGTGGGACAGCCTGTGGTGGGGATGGGCCCTTGGCTGAGGCTGGCACCCCCCAACAGAACTGAAATCCTTGTCCTCTCGACTATGGCTGCTGTCGCTTCCCCTGAGGACCCTGAGAGGACACCAGTTCCTACAGGCACAGCACTTTGCTGCCTCCTCGCCACCCTCCACAGAGCCTGGGGGGATCCGACCGCTGTCCTGCCTCGGCATCACCCCCTGCCTCTCCCTGCCCCAGGAAGAGCCCTGAGCATCCCAGGAGGGAAAGGATCCCCGTTCCCAGGGGATGGGCTCAGGGCTGGACCCTCCTGGGGATGAAACCCATCAAGGCCTTTCAGGGCCCCTCAGCATTGGATTGGCAGCCTGTGAGCAGAGCCTCTGCCTTCCTGCTTCCCCAGCCCCAGGGACAGGAACCTTGTCTCCTCATTCCCTGCCCGGCCTCTCCAGTGATGGCCCTCGCTGGGCATCACTGACACCCTCACAGCCTTGGAGCTTTGCTGCTGACTTGCCCTTCTCTAGAGGCCACTCCAACCCCTCTGCTGCACCTGCAGTTCAGGAACTTGGCACCAGAGGGCTCATGAACACGCAAATCCCCCTGACAAGCCAAGTCTCTGGCAGAACTTCATTCCTCCCTTCTGACGGGGGGAATGTGAGAGGTTTCAGCCGTGCAGGCAAAGGGAAAAGCTTTCAGTCCTACATGGCAATAAGAAACAATTTCTTCTCTTTCCACTGCTCCTTGTATTTCTGCTCACCCATGAAGTGACATCAGCAAACTCCACTGGATATTGGTCCTGAGCATCTGCTGATAGAGGCTGAACATGGAGGGAAGCCAAGACCCTCCATGTCAGACACTCTGGGGGCAATCTTTGTCCCTGCCTCCAACCCCACATTTCTCTCATCAGCCCCCTGGCACTTCCAGCACCTCTCTTCACACCTGAGCTTTCTCCATGACAGTCTGAAGCTGCATCTTTCAGACCTTTCCCACCAACTCCCACCTGCTGTACTTGGTACTTGCACACAGCTGCACGCAGACACAGAAGGATGTTTAATTGCCAGAAAGCTAAATCAGCAGAAGGCATGGTTCAATCAAAAATAAAATACACTCCTCTGCTTTATATAAATCTAATTTACCTCGTCTGATTCCACTTTCCACAGTGGAGATGGCCTTAGACCAAAAGAAAACATATTTTTTTGTCAAGCAGAGACCCCAAGAACCCCCACAGCCCCCCCTGCCCCAGACTCTGTCCATAGTCACTCCCAGAGTCACAGCCTGAAGTCACGAGCTCCCTCGAGCTTCCCATCTGCATCCCATCCCTTCCCATTGCCATCGGCAAACCCACCAGTTAAACAGGACTGGACTCAGGACTGGCCCCTGGGGGTCACCACTGGTGCCCTGCTCCCACGGGCACTTTGTGCTCTTGGCCACGGCCTTCTGGATCCGGCCATTCACCCTGTTTCCAGCCCCCCTCCCTCACGCCTATCGGGCTGTGACGGGATGCAGCGTGACAAGAATTGTTACTGCGGAGGTGAAACCCCTTCCCTGCTCTCCCCTCACCCACCAGCCGAGGCATCTTCTTGCTGTGGTGGGTTACCCGTGGCTGATCACCCAACTGCCACCCAGCTGCTCGCTCACGGCCTCTCCCACCCCAGCGGGATGGGGGAGAAAATAGGAAGAATGGGGGTGAGAAAGCTGCTGGGTGGGGACAAGGACAGGGAAATCTCTTCCCCGTTCCCAATGTGGGCAAGGCAGGACTTAGAGGAAAACAACTGAATTTATTGTCAATTGAAACTGATATTTAATTATGAAATCAGCTCCTAATAATAATAATAAAAAACCCCACAAACAAACATTAAACAACACCTTTCCTCCTCCCTCCCCAGGGTCAGCTTCACTCCCTCACTCCAGGCCCCTCTCCCCCATCCTGAGCAGTGCAGGGGCGTTTGGGATTGGGTTCTGTGAGGGGTGAGAAACCAGGCCTGCGAGAAACTAACAAACAGCCCGAGAAAGCAAAAGTTGGGGCTGATGGAAGAAATGCCTCAAACACTCCTAAGACAAAAGCGAGTCCCCGGGTGGATGTTGTGGAGGTCGAGGGTGATGAGGCTGCCCCAATCACACCAGGTGCAGCTGGGGGAGGGAGCCCTGTGGAGACAGGACGGCCCTGCTCTGGGGCACCTGGGCACATGGCAAGGGCCATGTGTCCGGGGAGTGACCTTTGCTTCATTATCCACGAAATGCATATTAAAGTTAACACCCTCAATATGCTAATGAGGGCTGACATGACCATGCTAATTACATCATCCCGTGGAACACATGACCCCTCCCCATACACGGGATATGTAGGGATATGTAGGGGACGGACCCAAGGAACGTGGGTATAAATCAAGGAAGGGGGAAGAAAGTGGGGGGCCCTGGAGAGAGCAGTGAAGCGAAGGAGACTGATGCCGCCTCCTGGAACCCTCGCCGGCGGGATCAGCGCAGGGACCCAGACCGGTGATCTGTATTCCCCCAGTCCCTCTGTCTCCCTCTTTCCCTTTTCCATTAAGCAATGCCAGGCAGATTGTATTGCTCGCCTCAACTTGCGATATCCTTAGCCAATTATCGTGTGTTCAATTAGCACATTGTGGGGAGTTAATTAATGTTTGGAATTTAAGACATGTTGTCTGCTCCATTGCGGATTTGTGAATCTGAGTCACTTGTCCCCTCGTCTGAGCGGGACGTGACAGTACTCGAGTGAAAGCTGCCATCAAATTTCATCAAGTCACACTCTCACAAACTCCCATTAAAATCACTTTTTCAGACACCTTTCCCCGTGATACTCTCAGTGATCTACACCACTCACCCGTGACACGAGGGGACAAAGACCTGGGCTCTGTGGGCCCCTCCCAGCCTTGCCAGCGCCCTTTGCCATCCCACCGCGGGCTGTTCTGCCCTGTCCCACCCCTGCCCCTCTCTCCCCGCAGGCTGCAGCACCCATCTCCCTGCCCCGCCTTGCTCCCACCCCACCATTTCCCGACCTTCACTGATGTTGCCCACTCCAGGGAAAGCTCTACGGCCTCCGAAACCGCCCTCCCAGCAGGGAACCCAACCCAAAGGCTTCCTGTGGCCTTTCCCCTGACCAGAGAGCAGGAACCCCACCAGGACCTTCTCAACCACGTGGCCGCTGTGGCCTTCCGGCTTCTGGGAGGGACGTGCCCAAGCCCTGGGCCTGCTGCTGTCCCACGTGTGCTCAGGTGGAATGGACACGACAGCCCACGGCCCAGCCCTTCTCCTGGGTGAGGCCTGCGGGGGCTTTGGCAGAGGCACTTTCCCAGCCGGGTACCTGCTGCTGGCCTCTCACCCCAGAGACAGAACTGACCTCACGGTCCCTTCACAGCCACACGCTTCCTGCTGGACTGAGACTGTCTGAGACACAACTGACTCATAATACCGTGCGCATCCACCCCCTCCTCATGGCCCAGGACCTGACCAGAGCAAACTCTGCTTCTTTATTAACACCTATCACATATATTTCTTATTACTGGTCTGAGTGGAGAAGCATTCTTCACAGGAACTGCTGAAGTTGTGTTGACACATTTCATAGCTTCTCTTTGTTGCTTGATATTTTCTCTTCTCCCTCAGGCTATTCTGTCATCACAAACCTTGTCAAGGGAAAGATCCATAGAATCAAAGAGTAACTCAGGGGTGAAGAGAGCCCTGAAAAACCTCTTGTCCAACTCTCAAGCTGAAGGCAAGTTGAACCAGGTGAGGTTGTTCAAGGCCTCTCTCCAGCTTCGCATCACCCACAAAGGAGCTGATGTGCGCTCTGTCCCATCGTAGAGGGGGACAGGACAGATGTTCACTGTGTTGGCCCAGGAGCTGGTCACTGAGGGATGCCGCTAGTGACCGGCTGCACGCAGGACTTTGTACCCCTGATGGCATTTAAGGTTGATCACCCAGCCAACATCCCACCCACCCTAACGTGCACTTCTTCAGCCCAGGCAGCACCAACCTGGCTATGAGAACACGATGGGAGACCATGTCACAGGCCTTGCACAATCCCATGTGCACAACACGCCCTGCTTTCCCCGGTCTGTTGTGGGTCAGCAATCCCTTCCTTGGCCTTCAGCTACCTGGACACGGCTGAAGGAGGACGTAGCCTACGACCTTCCCAGGGATGGAGGGAAGCTGACAAGCCTATAACTCTCCCATATAATTCTCCCAGTCTCATTTCTGCTCTTCTTGAAGATGGGTTTGCCCTCGGCCTTCTCCATGGACCCCAGAACCTCTCTGATTGCTCTGGCCCTTCTGAGGGCTCAGCCCAGAATCACCGGCGAGGGTGACGGAGCCAACAGGAGCACTTGCCATGAGCCTGTCCAAGGCAGCGGAGATGAGTCTCACTGGGAGAGTGGGGGTTGTTCCTGGGTCACACACACAAGTGTCCGGGCTCTGTCAGGTGCCCACATCTCAGCTGGCCCCATGCCCTCACCTTACAGACAGGGGGTTCAGAGACACGAGTCCTTCCCTTGCACACGCAGAGGCAGTGCATTGCCGGAGTCGTCGTGTCTCTCTGGGCTCCTGCTGCCACGGCCAGAGGCTGGGAGGCCCCTCAGCCCTGTGCTGATCACCCTGCTCTGCACTCGTGGGAGATGCCCCACGGCATGAGGAATGGACTCGGGGACCTCGGTTCAAGGAAACACCTCCCAGGGCTGCAGCCAGGGCGTTGCCCAGGGGACGTTACTGTCGATGTGAAGTGACCTCATGACCCTGTTTGTGCCACACACCTTCACAGCACCCCCAGGAATAGCTGATGGCATTTGTGCTCTCTCACTTCACACACATGATGTGCATGTTTACATCTCCTCCATAAAATGCAAACATGAACTTCTGACCTACTCATCTGGTGTCCCTCTGTGGAGGGACAAAGACCCTCTCCGAGCTGAAGTGAGAGGCCAGTGCTGCAACTGGTGGTTCTGAGGGGCTACAGCATCATGTTTGCCCTGGGTCAATGTCATGGTTTGAACCCATCCAGCATCTGGGCCCAACACAGTCACACACTCACTCCGCTGGGTGCAATGGGGGAGTGAATCAGAAGTGTAAAAGGGAGAAAACTTGCAGGTTGAGATAAAGACAGTTTGATAGGTACAGAAAAACACACAGGTAAGCAAAGGAAAAGGTGGAATTCCTTCACTTCTTCCCATTTCCAGGCAGAGCTTCATCCATCTCCAGGACATCAGGGCTCCATCTCACATAACAGTGACGTGGGAAGACGAACTCCATGACTCTGAATGTCCCCATGTTCGTCCTTCTCCCCCAGCTTTATATAACTGAGCATGATGTCCTAAGGTACAAAACACCCCGTTGGTCAGTCGGGGTCAGCTGTCCCAGCCGTGTCCCCTCCCAGCTCCTTGTGCACCCCCAGCTGCTCGCTGGTGGGGTGGGGTGAGGAGCAGGAATGTCCCTGACCCTGTGTAAGCCCTGCTCAGCAATAACGAAATCAGCCCTGCGTTACCAGCACTGTTCATGGCACAAACCAAACCCCAGCCCCATACCAGCTCCCAGCAAGAAAAGGAACTCTCTCCCAGCCAGAGCAGCACAGGCAGCTGCCCCAGTGTGTCCAGTGAGCGCAGACACAGAGCAGAGCCCGCTCCTTCAGGTCTCTCCCAGGAGGCCTGGCTGTGCGAGGACACTGCTGCCAGCCCCCACCCTGCAAATCACACTGTTCACCTCTTCGCTGGGGTTTTCCTCTGCGGGCCACTTCCTTGGGCGTGTTCTTGAGATCAGGTTTGGGAGAAGAGCTCAGCCTTCAGGCACTGCCCTGAGCAGATCCTCTTTCATGAGGGAACCGCTCTTCGGGAGGCCGGCTCTGTCACACAAGTGCCCAGTGCCTGTCCCTGCCTGCGGTCACAGGGCTGTCACACAGCAGGGGCGTGACCAAGCTGCTCGAGCACTCAGGCCTCACACCAAACCGAAGGGATCACAAAGAGAGTGTGGAAGGGAAGAGAGAACATCTCTGGAGGACCAAGTGCTCCCTGGCAGGGCTGCCATGCTGGCACTCTCTTCCCCTCCACCTCTTCACACAGGAATTTTACGTGCAGGTCCTTAAAAACTTAAAGGAAAGATCTCAGATTAAGAAAAAGTCGGTGCAGGCCCTTTATTTTGTTGCAACACGCACAGATCATGGATCCTCATTTATCCAGCCACTCGATCAGAAAAGAAAAGCAGACAGTGACTTAGAAGGGGAATGGTAACCTCTTTATAAGTATAATGCCACCATCAAATCCAGAAAATGCACATTAAAGTCTGGGCCTGTACAGAGTTATAACTGCTCTGTAGCAGAAGATGAGAAGTTTATTGATTTAAAATAACATCTAGTTATAATTTTCCTGAAGGAATCTTTGATCTCCTGGTTCCTCATGCTGTAGATGAGGGGGTTCACTGCTGGAGGCACCACCGAGTACATAAATGACACCACCAGGTCCAGGGATGGGGAGGGGATGGAGGGCGGCTTCAGATAGGCAAATGTGCCAGTGCTGACAAAGAGGGAGACCACGGCCAGGTGAGGGAGGCACGTGGAAAAGGCTTTGTGCCGTCCCTGCTCAGAGGGGATCCTCAGCACGGCCCTGAAGATCTGCACATAGGACACCACAATGAACACAAAACACCCAAAAGCCAAAGAGGCACTGACCATGATAAGCCTAACTTCCCTGAGGTAGGAGTGTGAGCAGGAGAGCTTGAGGATCTGGGGGATTTCACAGAAGAACTGGTCCAGGCTGTTGCCCTGGCAGAGAGGCAGTGAAAATGTGTTGGCCGTGTGCAGGAGAGAATTGAGGAACCCAGTGCCCCAGGCAGCTGCTGCCATGTGGACACAAGCTCTGCTGCCCAGGAGGGTCCCGTAGTGCAGGGGTTTGCAGATGGCAACATAGCGGTCGTAGGACATGACTGTGAGAAGGAAATACTCTCCCACCATCAGGAATAGAACAAAAAAGAGCTGTGCAGCACACCCCGAGTAGGAGATGTGCCTGTTGTGCCAGAGGGAGTTGGCCATGGCTTTGGGGAGAGTGGTGGAGAGGGAGCCCAGGTCGAGGAGGGAGAGGTTGAGGAGGAAGAAGTACATGGGGGTGTGCAGGCGGTGGTCACAGGCGATGGCGGTGATGATGAGGCCGTTGCCCAGGAGGGCAGCCAGGGAGATGCCCAGGAAGAGCCAGAAGTGCAGGAGCTGCAGCTCCCGTCTGTCTGCGAATGCCAGGAGGAGGAACTCGGTGATGGAGCTGCCGTTGGACATTTGCTCCCTCACGGCACGAGGGCCTGTTCACAGAGGAAAAAGCATCAATCAGTCGGGACAGATTTCTCATTTCTCTCCATCCAGTTCCTCACGGGGCTGCTGGAGAACACAGAGCTGCCCGGGGAGAGCTGTGCCCTTCTGGAGGACAGGCTGCAGCCCAGCAGGACCCCACTGGGAAAGAGTCCAGTGCCCTAAAGATGGGGTGTCCTGAGGGGGGAACCGGCTCCTTTGTGTCCCCCGGAGCCTGCAGATGGCGAGGGCACTCGGACATTTCACTCCCAGGGAAACATCTGCATGGCAGTGCCCACAGGTCTTGCTCCCAGCTGAACCCCCGCCCATCCCCGAACGTCCGGTGATGCCAACGCGGGGAGCAGAGGCCCACGGGGAAATGTGGGGAAATGCCCCAGTGCTGCTGGGAGGAGGCAGCACAGGGACAGCGGGTGGGGCTCTGCTGGCTGGGAGAGGAGACCAGGGGGCTCCTCTGGAGTGGGTGTCTGCACTGCAGGGGATGGCAGGGGGTGCCTGAATTCCTGCCCCCAAGGTGTTTCCAGCAGCAGCTCCCTCTGACTCCCTGCCCATGTCTCTGGTGCCTGGAGCTGTCCCAGCCAGGAGCTGCTTCTCTGTCCCCACGTCTCCTCCCTGTCAGTGCTCACAGCCCCCATCCCACCCGCTGGGTGCTCAGCTCTGCCCTGCAGACCCCTCCTGGCAGCAGGGCCCTGCCCAGGGGCAGCTCTGCCTCTGCAGGGGCTCAGGAGACAATTAAAGATGTGCTAATGAAACAGCTGCCTTAGCACTTTCTCTAGAAATGAGAAATAAAATGCCACCTCCCCCTGTCCACCCAGCAAAACAAGAGTTCACTTACCATGTTACCTGCTGGGAAGATTTCTCCTGCAGTGAGCTCTCAGCACCCTGCCAGTGCCGTCTGCCTCTGCCCTCTCTGTGCCCGGCTCCTCTGCCCTCGGTGCCTGCAGGCAGTGCCCTCAGCCCTGCTGCGCTTTGCAGAGGAGCTGCTCCTGGGCAGAGCTGGCTCTCTGCAGCGCTGACCACTTGCCCTCAGCTCCCTCCAGCCCAGCAGCCCGGCCCAGCATCACAGCAGAATGCAAGCCCAAGGCATTTTAATGACTCCTTGAGGAGGGTTGGTCTGAGTCCATGGACCTCAGACAGTGATTGGATGATGAAGGTGCCAGTCAGGAAGTCAAAGCCAGAGGCCAACTGCAAAGTTTCTTGGAGTGTTAATGGCTCCCAGTGAGGACCATTACTGACAAACCTCCTGCGGGGCTGGTTACAGCAGAAAACTCCCGGCAGAGATGACAGGGAAACAAAGGCCCTGTCAGTGTGGAACAGATTCTGAGCAAACCTGGGTGTGTTACATGGAGCAAAGGGCCACGCCCTGACCCCCAGCCCCTGGGAAGTCAGATGCTGTTCCTCAGGGCTCTTCCTGGGGCAGGGTGATGTGGGGATGGGCAATGCCAAGGGCAGGACTATGGTCCAACCCCTGCCAGGCTCTCGGCTGGGGAAGGGGAGGCCATGAGACCCAGTGCTGGAAGGGGAAGGGGCTTCCTCATGGCCACCAGTGGCAGAGACACCAGCCAGAGCCAAGGGCAGAGAGAGCTCAGCTCTGCTGGGGGATGCTCAGACTTTGCTCACCCCTCTGTCGTCTCCACCACAGGCTGTCCCACCGTGTCCCACACCTGCACCTCTTTCTCTGCCGGCTGGAGACGTCCTCCCAGCTACCACACCCTGCTCTCCCCTGAGCATCTCCCTTCCTTTCCTGAGATCTCTGCGTCCTCCCTGCCTGCTCCTTGACACACAAAGCCTGGGGGTTCTCCAGTCTCCCTCGGGGTGACCTGTTCCACCACAGCACTGCCCTTCCAGGGACATTGCTCTGTGCCCAGCCTTGGCGTCCCATGCTGTACTTTTTGGCATTAGTGTTTTCACGCTCTTTCTTACTTCAGTGAAAATCTCCATCATCCCGGAATTCCCCCCTCAGTCACTCTCAGGCTACTCCTATTGTGCCTGGAGCCTCCACACAGCTGGGCCAAATTACTCCAGGTCCCTCAGGCACCCCACACAGTCCATGGGCACTGGGTCCCAAACCCCACCTTGGCAGAGCTTCACTCAACACTCTCCAGGTCCCCCCCACTTCTCCAGAATGGGGACCCACTCCCTGGGACTCACCCACGTGTGTGGGGCCACACCAGTGCTGAGTGGAGGGGGATGGTAACCCAGGGTGTCTGGGTGGCCCACGCTCCTCCCAATGCAGCCCCGTGGGCAGCTGCCCTTGTTCGTCATGTCCATCCTCTCCTGGCTCGTAGGGAATCCCTCACAGTGCCCAGGCCCTTCTCCTCAGAGCCGCTGCTCAGCCCGGCAGGTCCCAGCCTGCCCTCAGCTATGGGGCATTCACCCTCCATCCAACACTGAGGTACGTCTGGTTACTTCTCCCTGTCAAACTTCAAGTGGCTTCCATTTTCCCAGACCCAGAGATTCTCAAGGTCCACACAAACTGAAGCTCCATTTGGTCAGCTTTTCATGTTTGCGTGCAGCTGGCTTGACTGGGGTGTCTCTCCCAACAGAGAAACATGAGTTTTATGACACTGTCAGTCCCTTCTCCTGCAGAAACCGTGAGTCCTCAGGGTCTGGTACTGATGAGGCTGTGGGGATGGACCCAGGAGGGAAATTGTCCTTCCTGGGCGAGAGCAGCAGGAATGTGTGGAGCTCTGCCTGGGGATGGAGGATGAGTCAGCTGAGAGCTGAAGGCTCCTGGGCAACACTGTGGTGGGTGGATGTCTGGTACAGACCCCCCGGTGAGGAAGAGGCAGTAGATGAAGCCTTCATTCTACTGCAAGAAGCCCTGGTCCTCATGTCAGTCCTGACCTATCCCAATATTTGCTGAAGGGACAACACAGCAAAGTGAAAGTGATCCAGGAGGTTTTTGGAATTACTTGACAACATCATCCCAAGAAGGGTGACGGAGGAGCCAGTGAGGGGAGGTGTCCTGCAGGAAATCAGACTTAGAAACAAGGGAGAGCTGGTCGGGGATGGAACAGTCAAGGGGGACAAAGGAGAGTTGAGGCTCCTGAGAGAAGGGAAGAAGGCAAAGAGCAGGACGTCAGAAGAGCAGGCTCTGGCCTGTTGAAATATCTCGTGGGCTGTGACCCTGCAGAGAAGAGGGGAGAGCTGTTTGATGGTCAAGAGTCCCGTCTTCAGGCGGCACAAAAGTCCATCCCTACAGGCAGGAAGTGAAGCAACATGGCAGGAGGCTGGTGTGGATGAGGAAGAAAGTCCTGACAAAAATGAAGCGGGAAGAGGCAGCAGAGAGGTGGGAGCTGGCTGCCTGCCAGCCTCAGTGGTTCCGTGACTGTGCTGGAGAGAGACCTTTGTGGTGGTGGAGGGCAGGTCCTGGAGGGATGAGGGATCCCCGGGCAGCTCCTGGACAGGTGGAGAGTCTGAGATCAGCTCCTGCAGAGATCACTCCTGGACACGTGTCTGGAGAGGCCAAGGGTTCCCACTCCCACAGCCCCGCACACAAACAGCCCAAACCTCGTTTCTCCTGTCTCCACTGACAGGGCTTGTGCTTGGCCTACAGACCTCCCGAGGTCCCCTCCAGGATGGGTGACGGTGCATTTCCTTCCACCACAGCTCTTCCCTTGATGATGACCGGGAGAGCACCCACACTCCCCGTGACCATGGAGGGAGCAGATGTAACTGTAGAGATATCCTCTGTAGCTTTTGTGTCCCACTGAAGTCATTGAGTCAGGGTTACTTGGCAGGTCCTACGTGGGGCCTTTCGAACCTCCTGAAATGCAGCAAGGCCAAGTGCAAGGTCCTGCATCTGGGTCAAGGCAAATCCCAGTATCAGCACAGGCTGGAGGATGAAGGTGCTGGGAGCAGTCCTGCAGAAAAGGACTTGGGGGTGCTGGTGCAGGAAAAGTTGACCCTGAGATGACAATGTGCACTCCGAGCCCAGGAAGCCAACCGTGTCCTGGACTGCATCAAATGAAGTGTGGCGGCAGCTCGAGGGAGGGGATGGTGCCGCTCTGCTGTGCTGAGAGCCCCCGGAGTGCTGCGTCCAGCTCGGGTTCTCAGCACGGCAGGGACATGGAACTCTTGGAGTGGCTCCAAAGGAGGGCCACAAAAATATTCAGAGGGATTCTTCAGCCTGGAGAAGAGAAGGCTCCAAGGAGACCTTGCTGCTGCCTTTCAGCGCTGAGAGGGGGCTTCAAAGTGAGATGGGGGGAGACTTTTGTGAAAGGACACAGTGTAATGGTTCTCGCCTAAAAGAGGGCAGATTCAGGGAGATAAAAGGAAGAACACTTTTACAGTGGCACTGGAGAAACCCTGGAACAGGCTGCCCAGAGCGGTGGTAGAGGCCCCGTCCCTGGGAACATTCAAGGTCGCTTTGGGTGGGGCTTTGAGCCACGTGATCTAGTTGAAGGTGTCCCTGCTCATTGCAGGGGCTTGGATTAGATGGCATTTAAAGGTCTTTTCCAGCCCAAACTCTTCTGTCACTCTACTCTAGGACCCCTTCACAGCCACCTCCACGTTCCTTTTCTGCCTGGTTCCATCACCTCTGATTTCCTTCTCCCCCCGCCCCCAGGGGTGGTCACCTCTTCTGGTGGTTCCCTCCAGAGTCTCTTCAGCGATGGCCTCGGTGGGGCACGGTAATACCCTCAGACACACGGGGGTTGCTGCTGACTTTTAGTGCTCCAGAGCCTTGGTGGTTCTTCTTTCAGGATCTGCAGTTCAGGAATTTGGCACTAGAGGGCTCAGGAACAGACAAAATGCCCTGACAAGCCAAGGCAGTGGGCAGCACTTCCCTTAACTCCTCTCTTCTTAGGTGCTTCATCTCAGAGGTTTCAGGAGCACAGTCAAGGTGGAAAAGTTTCAGTTCTCAGGAACAGTAAGAAATCATTTATTCTTTTTCCATTTCCCTTCTGTTCTGGTTACAGATCATGTGATATCAATAAACTCCCGTTATTTCCCCAGTCTCCAAAACCTTTCAGAGATGATGGGGAGTGGCCTCTCTGTGACATCATCCTGCTCTCTCAGCACCCTGGGATGCAGCCCCTCTGCGCTTGTGGACTGGAAGGGTTGAGGTTCATCAAGTAGCCTCTGATCTAGTTTTCACCGCCCCCTGACTGTTCTGCTCCAGAGTCCTGCCTCCAGGCACAAAGGCCGGGCAGACCTTGCTGGGGAAGGCTGAGGAGAAGAGGACAGAGTGTCTCAGACCTTTCTCCACAGACCCTTCCTACATGGAGCAGAGCTCCCACATTCTCTCTGCTACTTTGTTAACTCTTCCTGAAGCAGACAACACCTTTGTTCTGATGCCCTTGACCTCACTTTCCAGTTTCCACTGAGTTTTGCAGCAGACCATTGCCAAGCTGGGAAGATGCTCTTGCAGACCAGTTGCAGTGAGCTGGGCTTCCCTTCAGCGCTGCTGACCATGAGATCCCCACGGAAACTGCCCGGAACAGGCCAAAGGCTGCTCCTCTGAATGCTGGCGTCTGGTGTCTTCCAATCTGCTTCCTCCCTCCCCTCCTGAACTGGGGCCCTGCTATTTCAGGGTCATGGCAGCCAGTCTTCACAGCCCTGGCCAGCTCGGCCTTTCAGTGACCCCTCCCCTCTCCGGAGTGGGAAGGAAAAAACACAACGAAGAGCTCAGACATCAAGATCGGGACAGGGAGGGATGATTCACCCCTTATGGCCATGAGCAAAAGACAGACAGGTTAGGGGAATAAAAAACCCATCCATTTAATTCCCACACTAACAACAAAAGTTAAACCCCAGACTGGGACACTGAGAGGTTTTACCACATGTAAAAGCCCCTTCCCCCTCCCCTGCTTTCTCCCCAGGCTCAGCTTTGCTCCTGATTTCTCTCCCTCCTCCCTCTCAGCGGCGCAGGGGGGCAGGGGATGGGGTGTGTGATCAGTTCATCACCTGCTGCACAGGTTCTGGGGATCTCACAACCCTTGTCAGAGCACAGACAATGACAGTTTTGTGTTTGAAGACAGTGAGGACAGAGAGTCATCAGGAAATGCTGGGACAGCCTGGGGTCAGAGTGAGGTGGGGCAGCAGGGGTGGGGTGAAAATCTGCAGAGAAACAGGCAGAGGCAGAGGAAAGTGTGGGACAGCCTGTGGTGGGGATGGGCCCTTGGCTGAGGCTGGCACCCCCCAACAGAACTGAAATCCTTGTCCTCTCGACTATGGCTGCTGTCGCTTCCCCTGAGGACCCTGAGAGGACACCAGTTCCTACAGGCACAGCACTTTGCTGCCTCCTGCCCACCCTCCACAGAGCCTGGGGGGATCCGACCGCTGTCCTGCCTCGGCATCACCCCCTGCCTCTCCCTGCCCCAGGAAGAGCCCTGAGCATCCCAGGAGGGAAAGGATCCCCGTTCCCAGGGGATGGGCTCAGGGCTGGACCCTCCTGGGGATGAAACCCATCAAGGCCTTTCAGGGCCCCTCAACATTGGATTGGCAGCCTGTGAGCAGAGCCTCTGCCTTCCTGCTTCCCCAGCCCCAGGGACAGGAACCTTGTCTCCTCATTCCCTGCCCGGCCTCTCCAGTGATGGCCCTCGCTGGGCATCACTGACACCCTCACAGCCTTGGAGCTTTGCTGCTGACTTGCCCTTCTCTGGAGGCCACTCCAACCCCTCTGCTGCACCTGCAGTTCAGGAACTTGGCACCAGAGGGCTCATGAACACGCAAATCCCCCTGACAAGCCAAGTCTCTGGCAGAACTTCATTCCTCCCTTCTGACGGGGGGAATGTGAGAGGTTTCAGCCGTGCAGGCAAAGGGAAAAGCTTTCAGTCCTACATGGCAATAAGAAACAATTTCTTCTCTGTCCACTGCTCCTTGTATTTCTGCTCACCCATGAAGTGACATCAGCAAACTCCACTGGATATTGGTCCTGAGCATCTGCTGATAGAGGCTGAACATGGAGGGAAGCCAAGACCCTCCATGTCAGACACTCTGGGGGCAATCTTTGTCCCTGCCTCCAACCCCACATTTCTCTCATCAGCCCCCTGGCACTTCCAGCACCTCTGTTCAAAGCTGAGCTTTCTCCATGACAGTCTGAAGCTGCATCTTTCAGACCTTTCCCACCAACTCCCACCTGCTGTACTTGGTACTTGCACACAGCTGCACGCAGACACAGAAGGATGTTTAATTGCTAGAAAGCTAAATCAACGGAATAAAAATAAAATACAATATTCAATAAAAAATAAGCTACACTCCTCTGCTGCCTATATAGTCCATTTTACCAGTTCTCAAGGCCACTTTCCACAAAGGAGATGGGCTTATGTTGTGGTTTAAGCCCTTCCAGGTCCAAAGACCACTTTGCCGTTGCCCCTCCCCCACCCTCAGACGGTCAGGTGTACCACTTGGCTGCCTTCGACTCCAGTTCATAGTGGAGCTCCAGCATGTCCGGCACTGCAGCACTCATCGCTGGCGTAACTTCATTCAGGCCACGGTAGTCCACAGTCAGCCTCCATTCGCCATTGGCCTTTCTCACCGGCCATATAGGGCTGTGGAAGGGTGAGTGAGTTTTGCTGATCACCTTCTGGCTTTCTAGTTGGCGGATCAGCTGACGGATGGGGACCAGGGAATCTCGGTCGGTGCGGTACTGCCGCCGGTGCACCGTCCTGGTAGCAATCGGCACTCGCTGCTCCTCACCCTTAAGCCGCCCCACCACTGAGGGATCCTCTGAGAGGCCGGGTAAGGTGGACAACTGTTCCACCTCCTCCAGGGCAGCCACACCAAAAGCCCACCGGTACCCTTTTGGGTCTCTGAAGTGCCCTCTCCTGAGGTAGTCTGTGCCCAGGATGCACGGGGCGTCTGGGCCAGTCACAGTGGGGTCATTATGCCAGTCCCTCCCAGTCAGGCTCCCTGCAGCTTCCAGTAGGGTCAGCTGCTGGGATCCCCCTGTCACTCCGGAGATGCAGATGGATTCAACCCCACTGTAGCTCGATGGCATCAGGGTGCACTGAGCGCCAGTGTCCACCAAAGCCTTATACTCTTGTGGGTCTGACGTGCCAGTCCATCGGATCTACACTGTCCAGTAAATCCCATTATCCCTTTCCTCCACCTGGCTGGAGGCAGGGCCCCTCTAATCCTGCTCAGCATCACTCACTTCTTGCAAGAATGATTTACTGGTCCCCTCAAGAGGGTCAGACATAACGTTCACCATTCTGTTCTGCCTGGGGGATTTCTGACTGGACACCTGAGCTGCGCTCCTCTTGGAGGACTCCCCTTTGGTGATGGTCTTCCCTTTCAGCTGCTCTACTCATGCAGCCAGGGCGGCAGTGGGCTGTCCATCCCACCTCCTCATGTTTTCTGCATGGTCGCGGAGGAAAAACCACAGGGTGCCTCGTGGTGTGTACCTTCTGCTGCTTTTCTCTTGGGTGGGGAAACATTTACTTCTAATGGCTGAGACATCAACCCGTGCAGGTGGAACGTAGGACATGTCCTCTTCCACTTTCTGGACCCTCTGAGACAGTTCCTCCACAGCTGAGACCAGGGAATGCTGAGATGAAGGGAGATTTCCCTCATATTGCCGGAGCTGGCCAACCACTCCATCCACTGTCAGAGTCTGGGTGTCTGTCCACCAGGACACTATTGCCAATGCTTTCGAGTGCGCTTCTGGTGCGCTCTTCCGGAACTGTCGCCACATCAGGTGTGTGCAAGGGGCCTGATCTGGGTCCATGGGTGACTGCTCATCATTCAGATCACCATAGATCACCTCAAACACAGCCAGCTCCCTGAGGTTCTGGATGCCTTTCTCAGTGCTGGTCCGTTTGCCTAGCTGACATAGGAGATCACCCTTGTAGGGGTGCCTCTCCCTTACACTGAGCAGGCGTCGCCTCCAAAGGCTGAGGGTTTGAGCCTGCTTCCCTATTTCCCTGTCAATGCCAGCATCCTTGGCCAAAGATCCCAGCTGCCTGGCCTCTCTCCCCTCCATCTCCAAAGCACTGGCTCCATTGTCCCAGCATCGGAGCAGCCAGGTGCAAATCTGCTCGCCTCCCAGGCTGCCAAAATCTCTCTGCATATCTCACAGCTCAGTCGGGGACAGAGATCGGACAGTCACCTCTGGCCCTTCCTCCTGTTCCCCTGATGGGCCTGGCTCATCCTCATCCCTCACTCTGCCAACAGACTTTCTGGTCTATTTTGTTTTCTGTATCGGGGCGACTGATCCCGGCACTGGCTGGCTCTCTGGCCCAGTCTGTGTGCTGGTGGAGGCGACTGAGACTGGCTCTGCCTGTGCCCCCGGTTCAGATATTGTTTGTGTGGCCTTTTCTTCCCTTGAGGGCAGCGGGTGGTATTAAAGAGGACACGGTAGGCATGGGCAAGTCCCCAACACATTGCAGCGAGTTGTGTCTCCTGGGTTTTGCCCGTTTGGTAACACACCCTTTCTAAGCACTCCATCAGCTTCTCAGGGCTCTGCATTTGCTCAGGAGTGAAGTTCCAAAGCATTGGGGGTGCCACCGACTCAGGCCTTTGCCCATCTTCTCCCACACCCCTTGCCACTCACTGCTGTCTGACCTCGGGCAGGTTTCCGGGCACGGCTATTGTTAGAGAAGTGCCGCATGGCCAAAACCGAAATCAGGCAGGCATTCAGAAGGCATTGTGCCACAATCACTCTGGCCTGCAGGCTCCGAGGATAACTGAAACTCCCCAGAGCCGAGAGGATCTCTTCCCCTGGCTCACCCATAGAGGGGGTGAGACCCCTAACAAAAGCCCAGGCAGCAAACAGGTACCGGCCCGCCCCACACACAGCGATACAAAGGCAGCAGAAGGGTTCGATAGCCCGTATAACAACATGAGACCCTGGATACATTTCCCACCGATAACAAACGCCACCACTGGGATCATACACCGGATAGAAGGATTAATCCAGCCCCACCACGCAAGCAAGTGGGCCAGCATTGCAAACATTTTCTTATCAAATAAACACGAATACAAACAGAAAGATGACACCCAACAGATTGCTCTAACACACTCTGGTCAGGGTCTGTCCCTTTTTGACTCTTATTTCAACCCAATTCGTGCCCCACGTTGGGCGCCAAAAAGACTGTGCTGGTTTAAGCCCTGCCGGGCCCGGAGACCACGTTGCCATTGCCCCTCCCCAACCCTCGGGCTGAGTAGGGCTGGAAGTGAGGCACAAACCCCGGGGTTGAAATAAGGATTGACTACAAGTGTCAGAAATAACAATCTGAACAACAACAACCGCAATAACAACAACAAACAGCAATAACAGTGAATAAGACAAAAGATATACAGAGAAATACCGCAAAATGGTCAAGGAGCAAGCCCGCCGTGTGTATGGCAAAACCCAAAACCAGAAGCGAAAGTAAAAAGGCTCCGCCCCTGGACCTGACGTCAGCATGGTATGAATAACCCGGCTGGAGATCCCTTCCCCCTCGCTCTCTGCTGGGGAAAAACTTGACTCTATCCCAGCTGAACCAGGACAAGAATGCTGTGGGAAACGGTGTCAGAGGCCTTGCTAAAGTCAAGGTAAACAGCACCCACAGCCTTTCCCTCATCCAATCAGCAGGTCGCCCTGTCGTAGAAGGAGATCAGGTCTGTCAGGCAGGACTGCCTTTCATAACCCCGCTGACTGGGCCTGATCCCCTGCCTGTCCATTAGATGACTTGTAATGGCACCCGAGGTGACCTGCTCCATCACCTTCCCTGGCACCCAGGTCACACGGACAGGTCTGTAGTTCCCTGGATCCTCCTTCCTGCCTCTCCTGTAGATGGGTGTCCCATGTGCCACCCTCCAGTCCAATGGGCCCTCCCCAGTCAGCCATGACTCCAGGTAAAGCACGGACAGCGCCTTGGCGAGCACATCTGCCAGCTCCCTCAGCACCCTTGGGCGTAACCCACCCGCTCCCACAGCCTTGTGTGCATCCAAGCGGTGCAGCAGGTCTCTGACCACCTCCTCTTCCCCTGCGCTGCCCTCAGCCTGCTTCCCCTGCCCATCTCCCGGCTCCTGGGGCTGGGGGTCCAGGGAACAGCCACTTCCACTGCTACACGCTGAGGCCAAGTAGGCCTTGAGCACCTCAGCCTTTCCCTCAGCCTTAGTTACCAGGTTTCCCTCTGCATCCAGCAAAGGAGGGAGATTTTCCCTCATCCTCCTTTTGCTGTGAACGAATTTATAGAAACATTTTTGTTATCCTTAACAGCTGCGACCAAGGTGAGCTCTAGCTGTGCTTTGCCTCTCCTCATGTTCTCCCTGCACAGCTTCACGACATCTTTATCGTCTTCCTGAGAGAAGAGTTGCCTCCTCTGGGTCATGGGCACAGTTGTTAAACTCTCCAGGTCCCAGAAGTGTCCCCTGTGCTGCCCCACAACGCCCCGGTATCTCCCACTGACCTCCAGGTAGGGGTGACCCCTTCCCCACAGCTCTCTGAGCCTGATCCTCCAACGGGTGTTTTACCCATCTCGTTGCCGACCCAGCCCGGCTGTAACGGCCTGACTTGGGTACGAGAATATTGAGGGAGACCGTGTCCAATGTCTTGCTGAGTTGGAGGTACATGACACCCACTGTCTCCCCTCACGTCCCAACGCAGCCACTTGCCCATGAAGGCAATCCGGCTGGGGAGCCATGATGTCCCCTTGGGAGGTCCATGCCGACGGCGTTTGGACACAATCTGCTCTTTTGGGTGCCCGGGAATGTCACCCCAGAGGACTCATTGCAAGGGTCACTCCTCACCGCAGTGACCTTGTGCAGCCAGTGGGTGCTGGGGGGCACTTCTGGCCTCCTTCAAAGGTGGGGGCAACATTGGCTTGTCCTCACCCACAAGAGATGTCTCACAGTACTGGGACCTTTTCAAAGGGGTATTCCACAGAAATATTGATCTTCTCCTGTAACTTCATTGCACCTCTCTGCTGTTACATGGTGTATCAAATCTCTTTAATCTTTCGTGTATTTTCACCTGTCCAATAGAATGACCATTATATGAGAGAAATGTATTTTATTTTGTATGAACCTTGATGATGTTTGACTTTTCCTTGCCTGCAAACAGCAGAAATCCTTCTGCGCCCGTGTGCAGGCGGTTCTCCAAGGACAGCAGGGGGGAGATTGTGCAAAGGAGCTGTAACCTCCCGCTGCAGAGATCAGAGGAGAAATCTGATGTAAGGAGAAATGATGCGAGTCCCAGGCGGCTGAGGAGAGAAATGCTGGGACTGGGGGTGAGGACAAAGGTTGTCCGGACTGTGTTGGACCCCAAGGGACTGTCCAGGAGATCTCCCGAGGAGATGCTCTGCATCGATGTCAGTCAGAGAGTGCTGCTATCGCCTCTTCTCTAAAGTGTAAATTAAATAATGTGCTCTTTAAAATACAGATTGATTTGTATTAGGGGCACTTTGAAACCTTCCTCCTTAACTACACCAGGAAATGACTCCAATTAGCTGCACAAGTCCTGAAGACTTGAAGAAATCTAAAGGCAGAGAACGCGCTCGTTAGGGCTTTGTGTAATTTAATGAGCCCCGTGGTGTATTTGGCCCCATGTCCATGATGCTCAGGCCCTGAGAGGAGACTGAGCAAAGGACTCAACAAGTCCAAGTCAGCAGCAAAGCTCCCCGTGCCCTGAAGCCCTGATTGGCCCCACGGAGGGCCAGGACTGACAAAGCCTCTGCAGGGACTCGTTAGAGCAGAGAATTGGAGGCTGTGATTGCAGGCAGGCAAAGGCCCCGTGCAGGGCTGTCCTGCTGTGAAACCCTTGGGTTGGTGATGGAGCACAAAGGCCAAGCCCTGACCCTCAGGCCCTGGGAAGGAGATGCTGCCCCTCGTGTGTGGCTCAGGGCTCTTCCTGGGGGCAGGGGCTGTGAGGGGGAGCAATGCCAAGTGTAGGAAACTGCACAACCCCTCCTGGCCTCTCCAGGAAGGGGCGAGGAGGAAAACACAGTCCAGAGCCTCAACATCAGGTTTATCCCGGTAGGCCCCCATGGCAGGGCAACTGCCATGACCAAGGGGGCCAAGAGCTCTGTCTCGTGTGGCCTTTCAGCCCTGGCAGAGCCCTCAGCCATCTCTGCTGCAGGTTTGCTTCTGCTGGGCCCTTCAGGCGCCTTTTTCCCTCCAGGCTGGTGACATCCATCTCCCTTTCCTCCCTCGCTCTCCTCCCGGCATTCCCACCCCTTCACTGATGTCTCTCCACACTCACTGCCTGTTCCTTGAAACACAGAGCCACAGGCTGACCCACACTCCCTCTGGGCGACCTCTTACACCACAGTACCACCTCCTGATTGAGATTTCTTTTTCCTCAACTCCCATTTGAACCTCCCAGTCTGCACTTTGTTGAGGTTTCCTTCTCTTCCCACTACCAAGAAAAGCTCCGTTATCTCAGTAACTCTCCTCCCAGCAGGTGCAGGCGACTGCTGTAGTGCCCTGAGCCTCCACCTCACCAGGCTCAAGCAGCCCCGGTCCTTCAGCCTCTCCACAAAGGCCCCAAAGCCCACCCTGGCACATCTCCTTTGGAGCTTCTCCCTTTCCTCTCCATTCCTCCAGGACAGGGAGCCTCTCCCCCAGTCACACCAGTCTAGAGGTGGCCTCCCCAGCGCTGAGTCAAGGGGATGATAACGCCCTGGTTTGGTTTGCAGCCTAAGAGAAGGCTCTGGGGGTTCTCACTGACAAGCAGCTGAACAGGAGCCAGCAGTGTGCCCGGGGACCAAGAAAGCCAACGGCATCCTGGCTTGTGTCAGCACTAGTGTGACCAGCAGGAGCAGGGAGGTGACAGTCCCCGTGTGCTCTGCCCTGGGGAGGCCACACCTGGAGGGTTGTGTACAGGTTTGGGCACCTCAATCCCAGAGAGATCTGGAGGGGCTGGAGCGAGGGCAGAGGAGGGCAACGAGGCTGGGGAAGGGCTGGAGAATAAATCCTGTGAGGAGCTGGGGAAGGAGCTGGGAGTGTTCAGTGTGAGGAGGAGGAGGCTGAGGGGAGCCCTCATCCCTCTCTGCAGCTCCTGACAGGACAGTGCAGAGAGGCTGGGGCTGGGCTCTGCTCCCAGGGGATCAGGGACAGGACAAGAGGGAATGGCTGGAAACTGCCACAGGGGAGCGTCAGGCTGGGCAGGAGGAGAAAACGTTTCCCAGCAAGAGTGGTCAGAGGGTGGAATAGGCTGCCCAGGGAGCGGGGGGAGTTCCCATCCGTGGATGAGATTAAGGGTGGTTTCGATGAGACCTTGAGAGATACAGTGTAGGGGAGAACTTGCAGATTCGGGCTGATGATTGGACTCGATGATCCCAAGGGGCTTTTCCAACCTCAGTGATTCTGTGATTCTGTGAATAACAGAGGTTCCTCCGCATTCAGAACCCATGTCTTGTCACCAGACTGCTGGGGCCAGCTGCTGGCCAATCAGGACCCTGTGGCTGTCATGGAGTCACAATCAGCATCACAATTTGTGGCGCCTTTGCCCGTCTCTCCCCATCCACTCCCTTGACCCCTCATGGCTGCTGGACCCCACGTTCAACAGCCACACCCAGCCCTTCGCTGGCCTTTCCCTCTCCCTGCCCCACGCCTGGGCAGAGCCGGGGGGGACGTGTCGCCTTCAGGCTTTGCAGTGCTCATGCAGAATTACTGCCACAAAGTCGGTGCTGGGATCAGACTCGGCGCTGTGGAGCAGACCCCAGCAAGACAGAGCAGCGTCCAGCAGGAGATGTGCAGTGGTGGCCGCCACCTTGCTCTGGCCAGGGGGCTTCTGTCCGTGCACTGAAAGGATCTGCTGCTACCAAGATGCACTTGGTGTTTCCAGCTGTCACTGCAGAGCTGCCCCAAACCGATCTGCAGTTGTGGCCGTGGCCTCCCCTCTGTGGGGGCTGGGCTGGGGCTTTGACTCCAGTGTCACCTGCACTGGTCACGGCACAAGGCAGACAGCTCCTACCCAGAGATCTACATCCTGCTGGGGGTTAGGCCAGCGCTCCCTGCCCTTCACTCTGCTCACAGTGTTTGCCTCAGCGCAGGGACCAGCTTGATGAGATTCCCAGGAATATTCTGAGGCACAGTCCAATGCTTGTTGCCGTCTGCATCCACAGCATCAGAAATATTCCTTTCCCTTACATTGCAGGTTGACTGATGGGCCTGGTCACATGACTGCCTGGAATTTCCCTTCCTGGAAGGTGACATTTTCCCAGAGTGGGTCAAGGTGATGGGCTCTGTCACGGCCACTTGGAGACACTTCTCCTGGAGTTCTTCAGCCTGAGTTTACCCCAGATGACCCAGGAGTGCTCACGGATGCTCCTGTGCCTGCTAATAGCTGGGCCAAGGTTCTCAGGTTCCCAATGGCCTCTTCAGCTGTGGGTCATCCCCAGGAATCTGCTGGAACTGGTAACATGACCCGTGGTGCCCCCACAGGAACCGGGGCCTTCCCAGTAGAACCTATGGGTCTTGCCCAAGACTTACCCTGAGTTCCCAGGCTGCAGGCAGTGCAGTGCATTTGTTGTCACTTGTGTTAGTGACTCAGCACTGCTGTGGCCCACACAGATGGGTGTGTTACAGGTTGTGTCTCCCCCACATTGGGTGCCCAAATAGACTGTGATGGTTTGACTTTGGCTAAACGCCCAGTATCCACCAAGTCACTCTATCACTTCCCCGCCTTTTCCCCTTGTTTTCTCAAAAGGGGAAAGAGGGGAAAGGAAATAATATAAAACAATAATTGTGGAAAAAAAGAAAAAAAGCAGTTTTAATCTAAGCAAAGCAAAGCAAAGTTCTACGCGTGGAAGCAAAAGCAAAAAGATTTCTTCTCTAATTCCTATGGACAGGCGATGTGGGGCCTTCTCAGGATCAGGGCTCCAATACGCGTAGTGGTTGCCTCGGAGGACCAAGGGTGACCCCACCCCCTTCCTCCTTTCTCCCAGCTTTACACTGAGCAGACGTCACATGGTCTGGAAAGTCCCTTTGGTCGTTTGGGTCAGCTGTCCTGGCTGTGTCCCCTCCCAAGATCTTGCCCACCCCGTCCCACTGGGGAAATGTCGGAAAGAGCCTTGGTGCTGTGTAAGCCCTGCTCAGCAGCAGCCACCACACCAGGGTGCTGCCAATACCCTGCAGCTCCCAGCATAAACCACAGCACCGTGAGGGCTGCTGTAGGGAAACCAATTCCAGCTCAGCCAGACCCAGTGCAGTCTCCCCGTTTTGGAGAAGTAAGGGCGACCTGAATAGTGTTGAGTGAAGGTCTGACAAGGTGGGGCTCAGGACATTGTACACATAACCTGTGTGAGGTGGGGGAGAGACGTGGAGTTTTTGGCCCAGTGGTGTGGAGGCTCCAGGCACAATAGGAGTAGCCTGAGAGTGGCTGAGGGGTGACTTCAGAGATAACGTAGATTGTCTTTGTTGAAAGATACACCATGAGCAAGAACTAATGCATCAAGTGGAGCTGGGGAGGAACAGACTGGGCAGAGAGCAATGTCCCTGGAAGGGCAGTGCTGTGGTGGAACAGGTCACCCCGAGGGAGACTGGAGCAGCCCCAGGCTTTGTGTGTCAAGGAGCAGGCAGGGAGGACGCAGAGATCTCAGGAAAGGAAGGGAGATGCTCAGGGGAGAGCAGGGTGTGGTAGCTGGGTGGACGTCTCCAGCCGGCAGAGAAAGAGGTGCAGGTGTGGGACACGGTGGGACAGCCTGTGGTGGAGACGACAGAGGGGTGAGCAAAGTCTGAGCATCCCCCAGCAGAGCTGAGCTCTCTCTGCCCTTGGCTCTGGCTGGTGTCTCTGCCACTGGTGGCCATGAGGAAGCCCCTTCCCCTTCCAGCACTGGGTCTCATGGCCTCCCCTTCCCCAGCCGAGAGCCTGGCAGGGGTTGGACCATAGTCCTGCCCTTGGCATTGCCCATCCCCACATCACCCTGCCCCGGGAAGAGCCCTGAGGAACAGCATCTGACTTCCCAGGGGCTGGGGGTCAGGGCGTGGCCCTTTGCTCCATGTGACACACCCAGGTTTGCTCAGAATCTGTTCCACACTGACAGGGCCTTTGTTTCCCTGTCACCTCTGCCGGGAGTTTTCTGCTGTAACCAGCCCCGCAGGAGGTTTGTCAGTAACGGTCCTCACTGGGAGCCATTAACACTCCAAGAAACTTTGCAGTTGGCCTCTGGCTTTGACTTCCTGACTGGCACCTTCATCATCCAATCACTGTCTGAGGTCCATGGACTCAGACCAACCCTCCTCAAGGAGTCATTAAAATGCCTTGGGCTTGCATTCTGCTGTGATGCTGGGCCGGGCTGCTGGGCTGGAGGGAGCTGAGGGCAAGTGGTCAGCGCTGCAGAGAGCCAGCTCTGCCCAGGAGCAGCTCCTCTGCAAAGCGCAGCAGGGCTGAGGGCACTGCCTGCAGGCACCGAGGGCAGAGGAGCCGGGCACAGAGAGGGCAGAGGCAGACGGCACTGGCAGGGTGCTGAGAGCTCACTGCAGGAGAAATCTTCCCAGCAGGTAACATGGTAAGTGAACTCTTGTTTTGCTGGGTGGGCAGGGGGAGGTGGCATTTTATTCCTCCTTTCTAGAGAAAGTGCTAAGGCAGCTGTTTCATTAGCACATCTTTAATTGTCTCCTGAGCCCCTGCAGAGGCAGAGCTGCCCCTGGGCAGGGCCCTGCTGCCAGGAGGGGTCTGCAGGGCAGAGCTGAGCACCCAGCGGGTGGGATGGGGGCTGTGAGCACTGACAGGGAGGAGACGTGGGGACAGAGAAGCAGCTCCTGGCTGGGACAGCTCCAGGCACCAGAGACATGGGCAGGGAGTCAGAGGGAGCTGCTGCTGGAAACACCTTGGGGGCAGGAATTCAGGCACCCCCTGCCATCCCCTGCAGTGCAGACACCCACTCCAGAGGAGCCCCCTGGTCTCCTCTCCCAGCCAGCAGAGCCCCACCCGCTGTCCCTGTGCTGCCTCCTCCCAGCAGCACTGGGGCATTTCCCCACATTTCCCCGTGGGCCTCTGCTCCCCGCGTTGGCATCACCGGACGTTCGGGGATGGGCGGGGGTTCAGCTGGGAGCAAGACCTGTGGGCACTGCCATGCAGATGTTTCCCTGGGAGTGAAATGTCCGAGTGCCCTCGCCATCTGCAGGCTCCGGGGGACACAAAGGAGCCAGTTCCCCCCTCAGGACACCCCATCTTTAGGGCACTGGACTCTTTCCCAGTGGGGTCCTGCTGGGCTGCAGCCTGTCCTCCAGAAGGGCACAGCTCTCCCCGGGCAGCTCTGTGTTCTCCAGCAGCCCCGTGAGGAACTGGATGGAGAGAAATGAGAAATCTGTCCCGACTGATTGATGCTTTTTCCTCTGTGAACAGGCCCTCGTGCCGTGAGGGACCAAATGTCCAACGGCAGCTCCATCGCCGAGTTCCTCCTCCTGGCATTCGCAGACAGACGGGAGCTGCAGCTCCTGCACTTCTGGCTCTTCCTGGGCATCTCCCTGGCTGCCCTCCTGGGCAACGGCCTCATCATCACCGCCATCGCCTGTGACCACCGCCTGCACACCCCCATGTACTTCTTCCTCCTCAACCTCTCCCTCCTCGACCTGGGCTCCCTCTCCACCACTCTCCCCAAAGCCATGGCCAACTCCCTCTGGGACAACAGGCGCATCTCCTACTTGGGGTGTGCTGCACAGCTCTTTTTCTTTGTTTTTTTAATCTCAACAGAGATTTATCTTCTCACCATCATGTCCTACGACCGCTACGTTGCCATCTGCAAACCCCTGCACTACGGGACCCTCCTGGGCAGCAGAGCTTGTGTCCACATGGCAGCAGCTGCCTGGGGCACTGGGTTCCTCAATTCTCTCCTGCACACGGCCAACACATTTTCACTACCTCTCTGCCAGGGCAACACCCTGGACCAGTTCTTCTGTGAAATCCCCCAGATCCTCAAGCTCTCCTGCTCACACTCCTACCTCAGGGAAGTTGGGCTTATCATGGTCAGTGCCTGTTTGGCTTTTGGGTGTTTTGTGTTCATTGTGGTGTCCTATGTGCAGATCTTCAGGGCCGTGCTGAGGATCCCCTCTGAGCAGGGACGGCACAAAGCCTTTTCCACGTGCCTCCCTCACCTGGCCGTGGTCTCCCTCTTTATCAGCACTGGCACATTTGCCAACCTGAAGCCGCCCTCCCTCTCCTCCCCATCCCTGGACCTGGTGGTGTCATTTCTGTACTCGGTGGTGCCTCCAGCAGTGAACCCCCTCATCTACAGCATGAGGAACCAGGAGCTTAAACAGACACTGAAGAAGCTGATTCAATCAGCTGTTTCTCAGCACCATTAACCTGCCCGTGTCTCTTCAGAAGTGATTTCACATTCATTCAGGGAACCTCCTGCATTCGGGCATTTTATCTCTGATAACCATGTTTGTCCCTGTCTGCACCCACTCCACTTCCCCAGAGGCATGACCCAGCCTGTCTGACCCAGAGCTCTGTTCCCGTGTGTCTGGCACGATGGTACAGCTGGGCTCCCATGTGGCACCTCTGTAATAAAACTAAAACTGAAATATTCCCAATATCTGGAGGTTGGGCTCTTCTTGCAAAGCTGAGGTCAGGCTGAAGAAATTGCCCCCACCAGGCCATATTGCTGTGCTTGGTTCTCCATGGGAGGGGGGCATGCGGCGATGAGTTATGGAATGGGCCTGGGTTGAGCCTTCACCTGTGGGTGCCGAGACGCCCTGGAGATGGAGAATGATCCCAGGGATCTGCCTGGGACTGTCTCCCCATTTCTTTCAGGCACCACAGCCCACTCGCTTGGCAGAGCAGCACCACCAGCTCAGGGACCTGTGGAGAGAACTAGGAGCGGGTAGGAGTGACAGGTCAAGTCAGCATGGAAACATTTTACTGGAGAAAGGCTCCCTGGGGGTAGAGACATCCCCCAAGAAGAGCAAACAGTCAAATTGGTTCTTATTGAGGGGAAGAAATGTCTAAGAGAAACCTGATACTGAATACAACAGCTCAGGATAAGTTTCTCTATTGCTGGGGAACTGGAGAAGCCTGAGGAGTCCCTGGGACAGGACCTTTTCCTGGGAGAGGGGCTGCACAGAGGGGCTTGCTGGGAGTGGACAATAAAGATGCCTTGGAGACAGGAGCAGGGACACAGGGAGACACTGGCCTCCATCTCCTCATGCCATGGCTGGCCTCAGCCCTGGGGCTGATGGGGAGGCTGAGACACCTCTCATTTCTTCCTTCACTGCAAACTTGGATGGACATCAGCAAATAACCATGAGCCTGAAGAAAGAAGAAAGCTACAGCACTGAGGCCCCGTTGCTGCAAGGGTAGGAGAAGGGTTTTTGACACTCATGAGAGTGCTGGGAGAGAGAGAGCTGTGTGTGTGTAAAGACAGGATGAAGAGGGGAATTAGCAGGGAGTGGGAGTGCACCACATTGAGGTGAAATAGGTTGAGTTTTGATCTGGAGGCAGCAGAAGCAGGAGGCTGTGCAGTTCAGTGCTGGGACATGGGGATAAATAGAGGATCCAAGGGAGGCTGGGGGCTGGGACATCTTTAGGCTCCTGAGGAGCATTATCAGGCCTATGGAAGGAGCTGCACAGGTTCTGGGGATCTCACAGCCCTTGTCAGAGCACAGACAGTGACAGTTTTGTGTTTGAGGAAATAGTGAAGACAGAGAGTCATCAGTAATTCTGAGAAGCCAGAAGATTGATGGGTTCAGAGCGAGGTGGGGCAGCAGGGGTGGGGTGAAAATCTGCAGAGAAACAGGCAGAGGCAGAGGAAAGTGTGGGACAGCCTGTGGTGGGGATGGGCCCTTGGCTGAGGCTGGCACCCCCCAACAGAACTGAAATCCTTGTCCTCTCGACTATGGCTGCTGTCGCTTCCCCTGAGGACCCTGAGAGGACACCAGTTCCTACAGGCACAGCACTTTGCTGCCTCCTCCCCACCCTCCACAGAGCCTGGGGGGATCCGACCGCTGTCCTGCCTCGGCATCACCCCCTGCCTCTCCCTGCCCCAGGAAGAGCCCTGAGCATCCCAGGAGGGAAAGGATCCCCGTTCCCAGGGGATGGGCTCAGGGCTGGACCCTCCTGGGGATGAAACCCATCAAGGCCTTTCAGGGCCCCTCAACATTGGATTGGCAGCCTGTGAGCAGAGCCTCTGCCTTCCTGCTTCCCCAGCCCCAGGGACAGGAACCTTGTCTCCTCATTCCCTGCCCGGCCTCTCCAGTGATGGCCCTCGCTGGGCATCACTGACACCCTCACAGCCTTGGAGCTTTGCTGCTGACTTGCCCTTCTCTAGAGGCCACTCCAATCCCTCTGCTGCACCTGCAGTTCAGGAACTTGGCACCAGAGGGCTCATGAACACGCAAATCCCCCTGACAAGCCAAGTCTCTGGCAGAACTTCATTCCTCCCTTCTGACGGGGGGAATGTGAGAGGTTTCAGCCGTGCAGGCAAAGGGAAAAGCTTTCAGTCCTACATGGCAATAAGAAACAATTTCTTCTCTTTCCACTGCTCCTTGTATTTCTGCTCACCCATGCAGTGACATCAGCAAACTCCAATGGATATTGGTCCTGAGCATCTGCTGATAGAGGCTGAACATGGAGGGAAGCCAAGACCCTCCCTGTCAGACACTCTGGGGGCAATCTTTGTCCCTGCCTCCAACCCCACATTTCTCTCATCAGCCCCCTGGGAATTGCAGCACCTCTGTTCAAAGCTGAGCTTTCTCCATGACAGTCTGAAGCTGCATCTTTCAGACCTTTCCCACCAACTCCCACCTGCTGTACTTGGTACTTGCACACAGCTGCACGCAGACACAGAAGGATGTTTAATTGCCAGAAAGCTAAATCAGCAGAAGGCATGCTTCAATCAAAAATAAAATACACTCCTCTGATGCATATTAAGTCCATTTTACCAATTCTGAAGGCCACTTTCCACAGTGGAGATGGGCTTATGTCAAAGGAAGAGACATTTTTTGTCAAGCAGAGACCCCAAGAACCCCCACAGCCCCCCCTGCCCCAGACTCTGTCCATAGTCACTCCCAGAGTCACAGCCTGAAGTCACGAGCTCCCTCGAGCTTCCCATCTGCATCCCATCCCTTCCCATTGCCATCGGCAAACCCACCTGTTAAACAGGACTGGACTCAGGACTGGCCCCTGGGGGTCACCACTGGTGCCCTGCTCCCACGGGCACTTTGTGCTCTTGGCCACGGCCTTCTGGAGTACACTTGAGTACAAGGGCAGTGAAGACAGGGTGCAGTGTCTTTGCGTTAGAACCAGGGGGAAGGCCAACAGGGCAGATGTGTTAGTAGGAGTCTGCTACAGGCCACCCAACCAGGACAGAGACGTGGATGAGATATTTTATAGGCATTATAGCTTGCCCTTGTTGTTGTGCGTGACATTAACTTCCCAGACATCTGCTGGAAATACAACACAGCTGAGCAGGACCAGTCCCGGAGATTCCTGGACTGTGCGGCAAACAATGTCCTGACGCAGCTGGTGAGAGAACCGACCAGAGAAGGTGCCCTGCTGGATCTCCTCTTTGTGAGCAGAGGAGGACTGGTGGAGGATGTGGTGGTTGGAGGCCGACTAGGGCACAGCAATCATGGAATAATAGAGTTCTCTATTCTTAGAGAGGCCAGGAGAGGGCTGAGCAGGACTGACATCCTGGACTTCCCAAGGGCTGACTTTGTCTTGTTTAGGCACCTGCTTGACAGGATCCCCTGGGAGACGATCCTGAAGGGTACAGGGGCCCAGGATGTCTGGGGGCTCTGCAAGAAGAAAGTGTTAATGGCTCAGGAGCAGGCGGTCCGCGGGTGCTCTAAGAGAAGCCAGCAGCAGAGAAGACCTCCCTGGCTGTACAGGGAGATTTGGCTGCAACTCAGGGAGAAAGGAGGGTTTACCACTTTTGGAAGAAGGGGCTAGCGACTCACAGTGATTCCAAAGAGGCTGTGAGGCTGTGCAGGGTGGAAATCAGGAGGGCTAAAGCCCAGCTGGAAATTAATCTGGCCTCAGCAGTCAAGGACAGTAAGAAATGTTTCTGTAAGGATGTCAGTAGCAAGAGAAAGTCCAGGGAGAGTCTCCATCCCCTGCCAGAGGCAGGAGGAGACATGGCAACAAGTGACGAGGAGAAGGCTGAGGTGCTTAATGCCTTCTTTGCCTCAGGCTTTAGCAACAAGACCAGTTGTCCTGAGGGAATCCAGCCTCCGCAGGCAGAGGACAGAGACTGTTGGGACAATGCCCCCGCAATCCAGGAGGAGACAGTCAGTGACCTGCTGCATCCCACAGACACACACCAGTCTGTGGGACCAGACGGGATACGGCCCAGGGTGCTGAAGGAGCTGGCTGGGTGCTGGCCAAGCCGCTTTTTGTCATTTCCCAGCAGTCCTGGCTGAGCAGGGAGGGACCGACAGATTGGAAATGGGCCAATGTGACGCCCATCTACAAGAAGGGTCTGAAGGATGATCCGGGAAATTACAGGCCTGTCAGCTTGACTTCGGTGCCCGGGAAGCTGATGGAGCAGCTCATCCTGAGTGCCATCCTAGAGCACGTGAGGGACAGGCAGGGGATCAGGCCCAGTCAGCGGGGTTATGAAAGGCAGGTCCTGCCTGACAGACCTGATCTCCTTCTACGACAGGGCGACCTGCTGATTGGATGAGGGAAAGGCTGTGGGTGCTGTTTACCTTGACTTTAGCAAGGCCTCTGACACCGTTTCCCACAGCATTCTCCTGGTGACACTGGCTGCTCGAGGCTGGGATGGGCACACGCTTCGCTGGGTAAAAAACTGTCTGGATGGCCGGGCCCAGAGAGTTGTGGTGAAGGGAGTTAAATCCGGTTGGCTGATGGTCACGAGTGGTGTCCCCCAGGGCTGGGTGCTGGGGCCACTCCTGTTTAACATCTTTATTGATGCTCTGGACGAGGGGATCGAGTGCCCCCTCAGTCAGTTTGCAGATGACACCCAGTTGGGTGGGGGTGTTGATCTCTCGAGGGTGGGGAGGCTGCAGAGAGACCTGGCCAGGCTGGAGCCATGGGCTGAGCCCAACTGGGGGAGTTTCACTGAGGGCAAATGCCGGGGGCTGCCCTTGGGCCACAGCAACCCCCAGCAGGGCTACAGGCCTGGGGAGGAGTGGCTGGAGAGCTGCCAGTCAGAGAGGGACTGGGGGGGTTGATAATGATCCAGCAGAGTGCCCAGGGGGCCAAGAAGGCCAATGGCATCCTGGCTTGTGTCAGCACTGGCGTGGCCAGCAGGGACAGGGAAGGGATCTGAGCCCTGGGCTCGGCACTGGGGAGGCCGCCCCTCGCTGAGTGGGTTCAGTGTTGGGCCCCTCACCCCAAAAAGGCCATTGAATGACTCGAGCGTGGCCAGAGAAGGGCAACGGAGCTGGGGCAGGGTCTGGAGCACAGGTCTGCTGGGGAGCGGCTGGGGGAACTGGGGGGGGTTCAGTCTGGAGCAGAGGAGGCTGAGGGGAGACCTCCTGGCCCTCTGCAACTCCCTGCCAGGAGGGGGCAGAGAGGGGGGATGAGTCTCTGGAGCCAAGGCCCCAGCGCCAGGCCCCGAGGGAATGGCCTCAAGCTGCCCAGGGCAGGGTCAGGCTGGCTCTGAGGAAGGATTTCTGTGCAGAAGGGGCTGTTGGGCGTTGGAATGGGCTGCCCAGTGCAGGGGGGAGTCCCCATCCTTGGGGGGGTTGAAGAGTTGGGCTGAGCCAGCGCTGAGGGATCTGGGGGAGTTTGGAACGGTCAGCGTGAGGGTCATGGTTGGACTGGAGGAGCTTCAAGATCTTTTCCAACCCCGATGATTCTGGGATTCTGTGGCAGCATGGGTGAGTCTCCCCCTGCCCCCTGAGGGACATGTCCCTTTTTAAATGGAGTGGATGTGTGTTTCCCCAGCCCCTGGTGCCCCCCAAATCCCCTCAAACTCCTCAGAAGTGCCCTCATATCCCCCCCTCCCCATATTCCCTGGACCTCCCCATGATCCCCTGCAACCCCCTCCAAACTGACACATGCCACTCCCCAGCACCCCCTGACACCCCTCAGTTCCAACTCAGCTCCCCTCCCCTCCTCCCATGACCCCTTGGGACCCCCCAATTTCCTTATGGGACCCCCATGGATCCTCTAAGACCTCCTCAGGGTCCCCCCAAGGTCTGCTGGGACCCCCCCAAGGTCCTTCTGCAAACCCACCAGGGCCCCTCAATTCTTCCTAGCACATTGGGACCCCCAGTACCCCTCACCAGAGCAACTTGAGACCCTCCAATTCCTCCTGGCAGCTCCTAGGACCCCCCAATACCCTCCTAAGAACCTGCCAGACCCCTTGATTCTCCCCTCCAATTCTTACAAGAACCCCCCCGGACCCCCCCAGAGCACATTGGCACCTCCCAATACTAAGACCCTCCCACGCCCGCTTGGGACCCCCCAAGTTCTCTTGGTTCCTCCCAGGACCCCCCAGTACCCCCTAAGAACCCCCCGGGACTCTTTGGGACTGCCTCAGTTCTTCCAGGCACCCCTCAGAGCCCCCCAAACGCCCCCCACCTCCACGCTGCCACCTGCGCCCCGGCTGGAGTGACCTCTGACCCCGCCTTCACGTTTGACCCCAGAGTGACCTCCCACCACCAGAAGTGACCGTTAATCCCCTCAGCTGTGCCACTCCCAGAGGGGTTTGGGGGTGCGTGTGTGTGTGTGTGTGCATTTGTGTCCCGTCCCCCCACCCCACGCACCCCCCAGGTAAATAGAGGCCCCAGCGCTGTCGCTCCCGGTGCCTCCGTTACCGGCGCCCCCAGGCACAGAACCACCCTGCACGTGTGCAATGGCGCTGCGCCCTCCCCTCGGGGTCTCGGTGTGCGCATGCGCGGTGCCATGGGGGGAGGCACTGGGGAGCGGGCAGGAGGCCAAGATGGGGACGGGAGGTACCGTAGGAGGGGAAGAAGCCGCATTGCGAGCGGGAGGGCTTGTGGAGGGGAATCAGGAGGCCATTTTGGGGGGCAAGAGGCTCCACGGGGGGGGAGGGGCCATTTGGGGGGGGGGGGGCGGAAGGCTCCACAGGAGGTTAAGAGGCCATTTTGGGGGTTCAGGAAGCCATTTGGGGAGCAGGAGGCAACATAGGGGGGCAAGAAGTTCCACAAGGGGGTAAAGGGGCCATTTCGAGGGGCAGGAGGACACGTGGGGGGGCAGGCAGCTGTTTTTGGGGGGGAAGGAGTCAATTTGGGGGGGGGGGAAGGGACCTATTTTTGGGGACAGGAGTGCAAGTTGTGAGGGACAAGAGGAACCACAGGGGGGTAAAGGGGCCATTTTGGGCAGCAGGAGGGCTTGTGGGAGGACAGGAGGGCAAGTTGTGGGGCAGGAGGGCTTCTGGGGGGAGGCAGGAGGCTATTTTGAGGGGCAGGAGACCATGTTGGGGGGCTTCGGGGGGGGGCAGAAGGTTATGTTAGGGGGCTGGAAGTCATTTTGTAGGGTAATGGGCCATTTCAGGGCACCGGAGGCCATTTTGGTGGGCCAGGAGGCCATTTTGTGAGGGCCAGAAAGCTCTTTTGGGGGCCAGGAGGCCCATAGGGGTGGCGTCAACCACGTCACGGTGCCTAACTTGGGGGGCGCAAGCTTGGGTTGGCCAACTTGGTTGAGCAAGACCCGAGATTACCCCCCCCTTCTAATTTCACCCCAAAAGTGACAAATTCAGTTCCATGTGGCCATTTCCTCACTCCAAAAACCATCAGGGCGCCCCCAGGCGACGCTCTCAGCCATCTTGGAGTTGGGATGCGTGATGGGCAGGGACGAGAGAAGGGGGAGGCGGAGTTGAGGTCAACGTTTACTGACCGGTGCTATGTGGTGGACCCACAGAAGCTTGTCCTCCCCATCCCCCTGGAGAAGGGGTTGGGGAGTTAGGGGGCAGAGTTGGGGGTCACCTTCAAGGTCAAGGGTCGCCACCATCGACATAGGCCATAGGGTAGGTGCTGCGGTTATCCTTGCTCTTGAACCCCTTCCAGCGAGTGCTGCCTTGCTGAGAGGGAAGGAGGGAGGCTCCATCAGCCGCAAGGCTCATGGGAAGTCACCCCAAAGCTGGAAGGGGGTGGTGGCCCCGCCCCACTCACCTCTCCACCTCCGACACAGGAAAACAGCCAATAGGAGTCCCAGGAGCAACGCGACGCCGCCGGTGACGTAATCGGCCACCAAGGAGAGGAGCTGAGACCGGGCTGGGGAGGGAGACCGTCAAGAAGAGTAAGTGACCTCCTAAACCCCACCCTGGTGTCCCGCTTGTCCCTTCTGGTGACACCCAACTTGGGGGGCCACCTGGTATCCCAGAGACATCTCTAAAAAGCCCCATTTTCCCCAATTTTGGGATCTAGATGAGCCGTTAGAATGTCAATGATGTCCCTGAGGACCCACCCCAAGATATGGGTGCAGCAGGAAGGTCCCCAAGATCTCCACAACCTCACCTTGGGTGGTGACCATCATGGCTTGGCTGAAGGGGGACGGGATCCACCTATCGTTGACTTTCTCCTCGTAGCGGCAGGTGAAGTGGCCAGCGGTGAAGGTGTCTTTGGCCACCGGGATGCTGAAACGGGCTCGTTCCTTCGTGGCCATCATGGAGAGTTGTCGGTCACCATCTTTGTAGAAGGAGAAGTTGCGTTGGGCCACGGGGCCGGTAGCCACACAGGTGAGGACCAAGGTGTCGCCGTCGAGGACTTGGCCGGATGGGGGGTCCAGGAGCAAAGCAGGCTGGGAAGGGAGCTCTGGGGAGACACGGAGAAGGGAGGGGTTGGGGGAGGAGCCACGTCGTGGTGATGAGGAGGTGACAGGCGCAGTGGAGAGAGGGTGGTGTCGGGCATTGGGAGATGAGATTTATGGTGAGAAGGTGAAGTTCAGGGTCATGATGAGAAGGTGTGGGGGGATGTCCTGGTGGTGACGGAGGTGGGGGTGCAAACTTCAATCAGATGGAGGACAAATCACCAAAATCTCTGAAAACTGGGTATTTTTGTGGAGAGAAAAGATGAGAGAGGATGGGATGGAGGAGAATCACCAAATTCTCTTAAAAATGGGTGTTTTGGTGGAGAATAAAGATGAAGCAGGATCAGATGGTGGAGAAATAACCAAATTCTCTTAAAAACGGATATTCTGGTAAAGAGAGGAGATGAGAGGGGACTGGAAGCAGAAGGAAAGACCAGATTCTCTTAAAAGCTGGTATTTTGGTGGCTGGAGGAGATGAGGCAATACAAGAGGGAGGAGAAACCACCGGATTTCCCTCAAAATTGGTACTTTTGTGGGTAGAGATGAGACGAGAGAGAAAAAGGGGAAAACCACATAATTCTCTTAAAAATTGTAACTTTGGTGGGAGGAGGGATTGAGGCTGAACCAGAGGGAGGAGTAACGACCGAATATTATTAAAACTTGTTATCTTTGTAATCAGAGGATATGAAAGAGGACCAGCAGGAGGAGAAACCCCCTGATTCTCCTCAAAGTTGTTTTGGTGGCTGGAGAAAATGAATGAGATAAAAATCGTCACCTCTAGGATATGAAGCTCATAGTCATGAGGAGATGAAACTCATCATCACAAGGAGGTGAAAATCATGACCAGATGGAATTCATCATCTCGAGGAGATGAAGTCCCTGCTCAGGGGAAGACGGAACCCCCCAAACTCATCTCCATCTTCTTTTAGTCAACCTGCGAGTCCGAGCTCCCGCAGACCTTCCCAGAGCGGCTCTTGGCCGTTGGAGAAGACCCAAAAGCTGCGCTGAAGCCATTTAAATGCCCCTCCGTTGGGAAAGGACAGAAATCGGCCGCTCTCAATCCTTTCCCCACCACCATTTTTCACAATTCTGCCGTTTCTGGGACCAATTTAAGGCATGAAGATTGGAAAACCTCGTTGGGAGACCTAACAGACTTACCCATGATGGTGATGTCCATGGTTTCACTCGTGAGTGGCAGCACCCACATCCCCCCCACCTTCTCCTCCACACCGTAGCTGATTTATTGCCAAAATTCCTTGGACTTTTGGGGAAAAAAGTTGGGAAAAAATAATTTTGTTCCTATTTTTGGCACCCCTTAAGCCTGGTGGGATTTATGCCCAAAAATGCAGCGCTACCTTTGACAAGGACGTTGATGGGTTGGCTGAGGTAGGACGGGATCCACCAGCCTCCGATTTCCTCCTCGTAGCCGCAGCTGAAGTTGCCGGTGTGGTTGTGGACACTGGCCGCCACCCGCAGTTGGGCCCCAGTCTTCCATAAGGTCAACTCAACCCCGTCGATGACTTTGACCTCGTCCTTGTAGAAATTAAACCTCCGCTCCCCGTCCCCTGCCGGGGCTGCGCAGAGGAAGACGAGGGCTTGGCCTTCAATGGCGACGCCGCTGGAAGGCGTCAAGGTCAAGGTGGGTTGAGGCGGATGGTCTGAAAGGTGAAAGAGAAACGTCAGATGTGGGGTTTTGGGGCGGATTGCAGTTTTCTTTCCCCAACTTGTGAACTTTGGCGGGGAGCTGAGGGGAATTTGGCTTTGCCATGGGGGAATTTAAGGAGAAAAAGGCCCTTTCTGAGGCCAAAAGCGGGGAAATCGGTGGGAGGAGGCCAACGGGGCGAGATCTCACCTACCTTTGACACTGATGGTGATGGATTTGCTCTCACGGGACCGAATGAGTTGGCGGTGGCGGTTGATGAGGGTGTAGGTGCAGGCGTGCGAGCCGCCCTCCTTCAGCGTCGTCAGGTTGAAGGTGTAGACGTAACTCCTCTTTGTTGTCCGGACGTCCACGGCCCAACCGCTCGTTCCCGAAAATTGGAAACCTCGGATTTTTTCTTCGGACCAAGGAGCAACGCAACGGAGGGAGACGGTGTCGCCGAGGAGGTACTCGGTCTTCTCCGGTGTCACCGTGATGTTGGGAGGAGCAGGAGGAACGTCTAGGCAGGAAGGGTCGAGGTGGGGAAAAACGGGAGGAATGATTTGGGTGGAAAAACTTGTCGTTGGTGGCTATCTCGGAGTCTTCTGGGTGAGGTGGGAGCGGGTGGAGTTGGGGTGGGGGGAGATGGTTTGGAAGAGGAGGGAGATTTGTGGAGATGAAAAGAGGGTTTTCAACCGAAAGTGGGTCCCCCCGGAGAGCAAGGGGTGGGGCCAAGAGGCAATGTTGGACCAGTTGGAGGAGGAAGCACCAAATTCTCTTAAAAATGGGTCTTTTGTTAGAGGGAGGAGATGAGAGAGGCCCAAGTGGAGGACAAACCACCAAATCCTGTTTAAAGCAGAGATTTTGGTGAAGAGAGAAGAGGGGACTGGATGCAGCAGGAGCCACCAGCTTCTTTTAAAAGCTGTTATTTCAGTGTCTGGAGGAGACGAGACATGACAAGAGGGAGGAGAAACCACCCGATTTTCCTCAAAATTGGTATTTAGAGGGTAGAGAAGATGAGACAGGAAAGAATGGAGGGGCAACCCCCAAATTCCCTTAAAATTTGTTATTTCGGTGGCAGAGGAGTTGAGGCAGGACCAGAGGGAGGAGTAAGGGTCCATTTTTCTCAAAGATTGTTGTTTTGTTGGTCCAAGGAAATGAAACAGGACCAGAGGGAGCAGAAACCCTCTCCTTCTCCTCAGAACTGCTCTGGTGGCTGGAGGAGATGAGATGAAGTTCGTCATGACGAGGGGATAAAACTCATCGTCAGGAGATGACCCTCACAGTCACGAGAAGATGAAACTCATCATCACAAGGAAGTGAAACTCATGACCAGATGAAATTCATCATCTCGAGGAGATGAAGTCCCTGCTCAGGGGAAGACGGAACCCCCCAAACTCATCTCCATCTTCTTTTAGTCAACCTGCGAGTCCGAGCTCCCTCAGACCTTCCCAGAGCAGCTCTTGGCCGTTGGAGAAGACCCAAAAGCTGCGCTGAAGCCATTTAAATGCCCCTCCGTCGGGAAAGGACAGAAATCGGCCGCTCTCAGCCCTTTCCCTTCCACTGTTTCTTGCCTTAATTTGCCTTCTTTGGGGGCCAATTTGAGCCATGAAGTTTGGAAAACCTCACAGGGAGACTCAACGGACTTACCCTTGATGGTGATGTCCAAGGTTTCACTTGGGGGGGACAGCACCCACGTCCCCCCCACCTCCTCCTCCATCCTGCAGCTGAATTTCCCGCCAAAACTCCTGGGACTTTTCGGGAAGAAAAGCTGGGAAAAATTCCCGTTGTTCCTAATGTTGGCACCCCTTAGGCCTGGCGGGATCTGAACCCCGTTCCTGTAGAAGCAAAACTTCAACTCGAAGTCGTCTCTGGAGGCCACGCAGGTGAGGCGGAGCCGGTCGTCCTCGCTCACCACCCCACTGGGAGGGTCTACGCTCAACTGGGGAGGGGACGCACGCTCTGGGAAGAAAAATTCGGGAGGGAGACTGGCTTAAAAACGGTAATTTTGGGCAAAACGGTCATCGGGGCACGGCTTGAGTTGGCCATAAGTTGGCTTCTTCTCAGCCAGCTTGACCATGAAAAGCAAACCGAGGTGTTTTGGGGTTTAGGGTGGTTTCACCAAACCGGTGGCTCTTTGCCGTGGCCAAAACCGGTGGGATTTAGCCCGAAAAATGCAGCGCTACCTTTGACAAGGACGTTGATGGGTTGGCTGAGGTAGGACGGGATCCACCGGCCTCCGATTTCCTCCTCGTAGCCGCAGCTGAAGTTGCCGGTGTGGTTGTGGACACTGGCCGCCACCCGCAGTTGGGCCTCAGTCTTCCATAAGGTCAACTCAACCCCGTCGATGACTTTGACCTCGTCCTTGTAGAAATTAAACCTCCGCTCCCCGTCCCCTGCCGGGGCTGCGCAGAGGAAGACGAGGGCTTGGCCTTCAATGGCGACGCCGCTGGAAGGCGTCAAGGTCAAGGTGGGTTGAGGCGGATGGTCTGAAAGGTGAAAGAGAAACGTCAGATGTGGGGTTTTGGGGCGGATTGCAGTTTTCTTTCCCCAACTTGTGAACTTTGGCGGGGAGCTGAGGGGAATTTGGCTTTGCCATGGGGGAATTTAAGGAGAAAAAGGCCCTTTCTGAGGCCAAAAGCGGGGAAATCGGTGGGAGGAGGCCAACAGGGTGAGATCTCACCTACCTTTGACACTGATGGTGATGGATTTGCTCTCACGGGACCGAATGAGTTGGCGGTGGCGGTTGATGAGGGTGTAGGTGCAGGCGTGCGAGCCGCCCTCCTTCAGCGTCGTCAGGTTGAAGGTGTAGACGTAACTCCTCTTTGTTGTCCGGACGTCCACGGCCCAACCGCTCGTTCCCGAAAATTGGAAACCTCGGATTTTTTCTTCGGACCAAGGAGCAACGCAACGGAGGGAGACGGTGTCGCCGAGGAGGTACTCGGTCTTCTCCGGTGTCACCGTGATGTTGGGAGGAGCAGGAGGAACGTCTAGGCAGGAAGGGTCGAGGTGGGGAAAAACGGGAGGAATGATTTGGGTGGAAAAACTTGTCGTTGGTGGCTATCTCGGAGTCTTCTGGGTGAGGTGGGAGCGGGTGGAGTTGGGGTGGGGGGAGATGGTTTGGAAGAGGAGGGAGATTTGTGGAGATGAAAAGAGGGTTTTCAACTGAAAGTGGGTCCCCCCGGAGAGCAAGGGGTGGGGCCAAGAGGCAATGTTGGACCAGTTGGAGGAGGAAGCACCAAATTCTCTTAAAAATGGGTCTTTTGTTAGAGGGAGGAGATGAGAGAGGCCCAAGTGGAGGACAAACCACCAAATCCTGTTTAAAGCAGAGATTTTGGTGAAGAGAGAAGAGGGGACTGGATGCAGCAGGAGCCACCAGCTTCTTTTAAAAGCTGTTATTTCAGTGTCTGGAGGAGACGAGACAGGACAAGAGGGAGGAGAAACCACCCGATTTTCCTCAAAATTGGTATTTAGAGGGTAGAGAAGATGAGACAGGAAAGAATGGAGGGGCAACCCCCAAATTCCCTTAAAATTTGTTATTTCGGTGGCAGAGGAGTTGAGGCAGGACCAGAGGGAGGAGTAAGGGTCCATTTTTCTCAAAGATTGTTGTTTTGTTGGTCCAAGGAAATGAAACAGGACCAGAGGGAGTAGAAACCCTCTCCTTCTCCTCAGAACTGCTCTGGTGGCTGGAGGAGATGAGATGAAGTTCGTCATGATGAGGGGATAAAACTCATCGTCAGGAGATGACCCTCACAGTCACGAGAAGATGAAACTCATCATCACAAGGAAGTGAAACTCATGACCAGATGAAATTCATCATCTCGAGGAGATGAAGTCCCTGCTCAGGGGAAGACGGAACCCCCCAAACTCATCTCCATCTTCTTTTAGTCAACCTGCGAGTCCGAGCTCCCTCAGACCTTCCCAGAGCAGCTCTTGGCCTTTGGAGAAGACCCAAAAGCTGCGCTGAAGCCATTTAAATGCCCCTCCGTCGGGAAAGGACAGAAATCGGCCGCTCTCAGCCCTTTCCCTTCCACTGTTTCTTGCCTTAATTTGCCTTCTTTGGGGGCCAATTTGAGCCATGAAGTTTGGAAAACCTCACAGGGAGACTCAACGGACTTACCCTTGATGGTGATGTCCAAGGTTTCACTTGGGGGGGACAGCACCCACGTCCCCCCCACCTCCTCCTCCATCCTGCAGCTGAATTTCCCGCCAAAACTCCTGGGACTTTTCGGGAAGAAAAGCTGGGAAAAATTCCCGTTGTTCCTAATGTTGGCACCCCTTAGGCCTGGCGGGATCTGAACCCTGTTCCTGTAGAAGCAAAACTTCAACTCGAAGTCGTCTCTGGAGGCCACGCAGGTGAGGCGGAGCCGGTCGTCCTCGCTCACCACCCCGCTGGGAGGGTCTACGCTCAACTGGGGAGGGGACGCACGCTCTGGGAAGAAAAATTCGGGAGGGAGACTGGCTTAAAAACGGTAATTTTGGGCAAAACGGTCATCGGGGCACGGCTTGAGTTGGCCATAAGTTGGCTTCTTCTCAGCCAGCTTGACCATGAAAAGCAAACCGAGGTGTTTTGGGGTTTAGGGTGGTTTCACCAAACCGGTGGCTCTTTGCCGTGGCCAAAACCGGTGGGATTTAGCCCGAAAAATGCAGCGCTACCTTTGACAAGGACGTTGATGGGTTGGCTGAGGTAGGACGGGATCCACCGGCCTCCGATTTCCTCCTCGTAGCCGCAGCTGAAGTTGCCGGTGTGGTTGTGGACACTGGCCGCCACCCGCAGTTGGGCCCCAGTCTTCCATAAGGTCAACTCAACCCCGTCGATGACTTTGACCTCGTCCTTGTAGAAATTAAACCTCCGCTCCCTGTCCCCTGCCGGGGCTGCGCAGAGGAAGACGAGGGCTTGGCCTTCAATGGCGACGCCGCTGGAAGGCGTCAAGGTCAAGGTGGGTTGAGGCGGATGGTCTGAAAGGTGAAAGAGAAACGTCAGATGTGGGGTTTTGGGGCGGATTGCAGTTTTCTTTCCCCAACTTGGTGAACTTTGGCGGGGAGCTGAGGGGAATTTGGCTTTGCCATGGGGGAATTTAAGGAGAAAAAGGCCCTTTCTGAGGCCAAAAGCGGGGAAATCGGTGGGAGGAGGCCAACTGGGCGAGATCTCACCTACCTTTGACATTGATGGTGATGGATTTGCTCTCACGGGACCGAATGAGTTGGCGGTGGCGGTTGATGAGGGTGTAGGTGCAGGCGTGCGAGCCGCCCTCTTTCAGCGTCGTCAGGTTGAAGGTGTAGACGTAACTCCTCTTTGTTGTCCGGACGTCCACGGCCCAACCGCTCGTTCCCGAAAATTGGAAACCTCGGATTTTTTCTTCGGACCAAGGAGCAACGCAACGGAGGGAGACGGTGTCGCCGAGGAGGTACTCGGTCTTCTCCGGTGTCACCGTGATGTTGGGAGGAGCAGGAGGAACATCTAGGCAGGAAGGGTCGAGGTGGGCAAATTGGAAGAAAGATAGGGGTGGAACAAAGGGGATAAAAGGGGCATTGTTGGCTATCTCGGAGTCTTCTGGATGAGGTGGGAATGGGTAGAATTGGGGTGGGGGGAGACGATTTGGAAGAGGAGGGGACTTCTGGAGGTCAAAAGACAGTTTTTAACCCAAAATGGGCACCCCTGGAGAGCAAGGGGTGGGGCCAAGAGGCAATGTTGGAACAGATCGAGGAGGAAGCATCAAATTTTCTTAGAAATGGATGATTTGGTTGAGAGAAGACATGAGGCGTGAACGAATTTAGGAGAAACCACCAATTTCTCTTAAAAACAGATATTTACGTGTACAGAGGAGATGAGAGGGGATTGGATGGAGGATCAATCACTGAATTATCTTAAAAATGGGTATTTTGTTACTGCAGGAGTTGTGACATGGCCTGATTGAGGAGTAACCACCCCAATCTCCTCAAAATTGGTATTTTGATTGGTGGTAGAGATGAGACGGGACCAAACGGAGGAGAAACCACTTAATTTCTTTGAAAATTGTTATTTTTGTGGCTGGAGGATTGGAGGGGGCCCAAGTGGAGGAGAAACTGCCAGATTCTCTTAAAATACAGATGTGTGTTTAACATCGAGTTCCTCAGGGGTTTGTGTCAAAAGATGGTGGTGATTGTGGGTCGGGGGATTCCATGTGGTGACGTGGCCCAAAGGCGAGGTGGAAACTCGTTGTTTTCCCCCCAGATTTGTTACCTGTACGTGCTGCCAGCGGGAGGAGTATCTGGAGAGAGGCTGGAAGAGAGAGAGAGAGGAGTAAGGGTGGGGGATGAAAAGGGGGGGGGCAGGAAATGTTGGTTTTTGAGGTGGGGGAGATGGTGAGGAAATGGGAAAAAAAGAGGGAAAAAGAGAAGAAAAATGGAAAGTGAGTGGATGGAAATTAAGAGAATGGGTTGGAGAAGGAAACCGAGAAATAAAAATGGAAAATGAAACGAAAAGAGGAAGTGAAGAGAAAGGAAGAGGAAGGGTGAGGGGGAGAGGAAGGGCAATGCAGGGCAGGGCAAAAATGAAACAAAAAGTGAAAGAAAAAAGAAAATAGTCTGGAAAAAGAATTGGAGAAAACAGCAGCAAAGGAAAAAAATTAAAATAGAACGGAAAAAAGGAAGACTGAAATAAAAAAGAGGCAATTTTAAAAGGAGTGGGAAAAAATGTGGGGAAAATCAAAGAAATTAGGGGAAAACAAAGCAATTGGGTGGAAAGCAAAGAAATTGTGGAAAAGGCAAAGCAATGGGCAAAAATTCAAAGAAACAATCAAAACACTTGGGGGAAAGGAAATAAATGAGGGGGAAAATGAGGGAAAAGCAAAACAATGGGGAGAGCAGCAAAGGAATTGGGAAGAAAATCAAAGGAATTGGGGAAAAATCCAATTAATTGGGAAATTAAAAGGAATTGGGAAAAAAATCAGAAATTGAGGGAAAAGCTAAACATTCAAAAAGGGGGAAGAAGTGATGGGGGGGGGAACGAATATCGGGTGGAGACAAGCGCTGAATAAAGGTGTGATGGTTTGACTCTGGCTAAATGCCAGGTATCCACCAAGTCGTTCTATCACTCCCCCCCACACCCTTTGTTTTCTCAACAGGGTAAAGAGGGGGAAGAAGATAAACTAACCCTTGTGGGTGAAACAAAAGCAGTTTTAATATAAGCAAAGCAAAGCAAAAGTCCGCGCGCGGAAGCAAAAGCAAACAGATTTACTCTCTACTTCCCATGGACAGGCGATGTGGGGCCTTCTCAGGATCAGGGCTCCCATACGCGTAGTAGTTGCCTCGGAGGACCAAGGGTGACCCCACCCCCTTCCTCCTTTCTCCCAGCTTTACACTGAGCAGACGTCACATGGTCTGGAATGTCCCTTTGGTCGTTTGGGTCAGCTGTCCTGGCTGTGTCCCCTCCCAAGATGTTGCCCACCCCGTCCCACTGGGGGAAATGTCGGAAGGAGCCTTGGTGCTGTGTAAGCCCTGCTCAGCAGCAGCCACCACACCAGGGTGCTGCCAACACCCTGCAGCTCCCAGCATAAACCACAGCACCGTGAGGGCTGCTGTAGGGAAACCAATTCCAGCTCAGCCAGACCCAATACAAAAGGGAAGAGATGAAGAAAGCAATGTAGAAGCTTGGAAGAAGGAGGGAGGAGTTGGCCCAATGGGCCTGGAAATGGGCAGAAAAATGAAGGGAGAGGTGAAAGTGAGAGGAACGGCGGAGGAGGGAGACTCACCAAGCAGCAGAACGAGGCGAAGGGGCTCCATTTTGGGTGGCGTCCTCTTCTTTCTGTGACGATGAGAGTATCTCGTTCCCCTTCAGTCCCACCCGGGGGCCCGAGGGTCACGTGACGCCGGTTGCCATGGAACTGATGTAAAAAAAAAAAAAATATATATTTGTAATTAAAATAACTAACTAACTAAAATGGCATCATCTCCATGTTGTTTTGAACGCTGTAACTGCTTGCCTAGCAGAGATAAGACAGGCCTGGGACAGTCTGGGGAAGTCCCCGAGCACACCCTGATAACAGGAATTAAAAACAAGCCTCTAAGCACACGCCAGAGCCACGGGAAGTGGCTGGAAGCCAGTTTGAAGTAACTCCCTCGGAACAAACGGGCGGAAGGACGGGTGAGGTAACGCTCTGAACACGTACGGGCAGCGCTGCCCAGCGCCGCGAACAAAGAATCCCTGCTGCCCAGCGCCACCAGTTCTGAGTGCGGAGGGAAGCTCTTGGGCTCAGGGCTGCTCCTCCAGGGGGCAGCTGGGCCCTCGGCTCCTGAACCCTTCTGCCGGCTGGGGCTGGGCCCCAGTTCCGGAGCAGGTGTGAAGGGGTGCGACCGCAGACAAAGGATTACGTTCTGGCTTCCTCAGCTCTGCAGGTGCCGGGGGCCTTGCGCACGTTCCACTTGCCAGACAGAAACAACCGGTTCTAAGCCGAAGAAGAAATTGTATGAATACTGTGTCCTTACAGTTAATATTGTTACAGGTGTAAACAGCAAATCCAACATAAAGCAATCAAAGACGCAGAGCCAGGCAGGGCCTGCACTGATTTCCGGGGAGGTATGTGATGGCGGGCACCTTACCAATGCCGGAATAACGCGTATTTGCAGCTGCCTCAGGAGCATCCCTGAGCTCCCGGTTCCTCACACCGTACATGTCACGTCCCACTCGGACCAGGGATACAAGTGACTCAGGTTCGTAAATCCCCAACGGAGTGGACGGTGGTGAGACAAGTCTCAAAGCCCGGACATTCATTAACTTCCCACAATGTACTAATTGGGTACACGATCATTGGGTAAGTACAGAACGAGTTGTGGCAAGCAATCCAGCACGCCTTGCATCGCTTAATGGTGGTGAAGGAAAGGGGGGAAAGGAAAGGAGGGAGACAGAGGGAATAGCGGAATGGAGATCACCGGTCTGGGTCCCTGCGTCGATCCCGCCGGCGAGGGTTCCAGGCGTCGGCCATCTCCTTCCCTTCCTTGCACTCTCCAGACAAGCCCCTCTTGCCCCCCCTCGATTTATACCCACGTTCCTCGGGTCCGTCCCCTAGATCTACCCACAAACCTGTGTACCCCATGTACGGGGAGGGGTCATGTGTTCCACGGGATGATGTAATTAGCATGGTCATGTCAGCCCTCATTAGCATATTGAGGGTGTTAACTTTAATATGCATTTCGTGGATAATGAAGCAAAGGTCACTCCCCGGACACATGGCCCTTGCCATGTGCCCAGGTGCCCCAGAGCAGGGCCGTCCTGTCTCCACAGGGCTCCCTCCCCCAGCTGCACCTGGTGTGATTGGGGCAGCCTCATCACCCTCGACCTCCACAACATCCACCCGGGGACTCGCTTTTGTCTTAGGAGTGTTTGAGGCATTTCTTTGATCAGCCTCAGCTTTCACTTTCTCGGGCTGTATTTCTTAGTTTCTCACAGGCCTGGTTTCTCATCTCTCACAGACTTCTCCTGCCCAGCCCAGCCCAGCCCCTCCCCAGCTCTCCCCATCTCCCCTGCCCGCTCCCCTCTTTGGTCTCACAGAGGGGCCCAGTCTGGGCTGCAGGGTGCTGCAGAGCTCTGGGAACCCACTCCACAGCCCCAGCCCCTCCCAAGGGCACAGCAGCTGCTGGGGGCAGAGGGGGGGTCTCAGACTCCTCATCACACCCAAGGATGGAGTCTCACTGTGCCATGATGAAATGGAGAGCAGTGAAACTGCAGGACTCCTGGTCTCGTGTCCAGATGGTCCTGGACCCAGTCACCAGAGGCTGATTGTGCCCCCTCACTGTCAGCCGCTGGGCCCAGGACAGTAAAAATTCCAGGTCCAGCAACAGAGCATCCTGCCCCGAGCGGGTGCCTGCAGGAAGAGGTTTCTCTTTCTCAAGGCGTCATCCCTGCAGGCACAGAAATGCTCCCTCGCTCTCCTCCAGTGACATCCCTGCTCCCCAGAGAGCCTTTCCCAACATGAGCGTGTCCGTGCTGACCAGCCCAGCCATTCCTGGTGCGGGTCCTGTGCTCCCTGCAGCGCCCCAAGCTGGCGGTGCTGCTCTGCGGAGCAAGGGGACTGCGGTGCCCTGGGGCCACAGGGTGACTCCCCACTGACCGTGCTGTTGGGTGTGGGCAGCAGAGCCAGGCAGACGGGGTTCAATGCTGCTGAGGCCCTTTCCATCTTCCCTGGATGGCTCAAGAGCCAAGGATGGGGCTGGGCAGGACCATGGGGTGTCTCCGATGGCACAAAGGGCAAGGGAGGGCTGCACCACACCCACCCTGTCAGTTTTTCAAATGTGTGTCCTGAACCACTCTCAGCCCTGTGTCCCTTTGCCTGCTGGCTCCTCACAGCCTCTCCAGAAATTGCAGGGCCCTCGTTGGCCCACGGTGTCCTCAGGTTCACCTTTTTATCCAGGAGACTCCACCTTGGAGGGTCACTCACTTTCTGAGGGCCACTCACTGCCCACCCAGAGTCACACAGGGGAGATCCCCTGAGCTCTCCCGGCAGCTCCCGATTCCTCTCCAGGGTGGCCTCTGCCATCAGCCCCACTGCAGGTGGGACAGGGCCAGGCAGGTAAATCCAAGAGCAGTTGCTGCCTGCATGGACATGGGCAACCACAAAGGGAGGTCTCGGTCCAGCCCTTGGCCCCTAGACAGATCCCACTCGGTCTCTGCACTTGTCCCTGTGAAACAATCAAGAACCTCAAAGGAGCAGATGTCCTTGTGAGGGAGCCGATTCCTGAGTGCATTCCCGACACCAGCTGTGGAAGAGGCATCCAGTCTACTGGTCCTGCCTGGTGGAGCCCCTTTGGTGATGGTGGTGCTGGCATGGAGGCCAGCTCTGACACTGTGGCTCACGTGGCCTGCTCCCTCCTGCAGCCACAGGGGTGTCACTGTGGACACAACGGAACTGCCAGGAGCTACAAAAGATCTTATGGGTGACACAGATGCAAGGGCACAGCGGGACAGTGTGGAAGTGAGGAGAGCCCAGCCCCGAAAAGGCCACGTCCTGCTGCTGTCCTTGGCCGGGGCTCCAGGGCAGCAGCAGCCCCAGCTCACAGGCAGCCTTGAGGAACACTGGGGCTGCTCCTCCATGGGGCAGCTGGGCCCTCGGCTCCTGAATCCCTTCTGCCTGCTGGGGCTGGGCCCCCAGCTCCAAAGGAGACCTAAGAGATGGGTGGAGAGGGAAATAATTACCTTCTGGCTTTCTCAGCTATACGAAGAGCTTCATTCCTTATGAGCATCGTGCTCACAAGTCAGAAAAAGAACTTTTCAATCTCTAGAATCACAGAGTCATCTAGGTTGGAAGAGACCTTGAAGATCATCCAGTCCAAGCATTGACCTAACACTGGCCGTTCCCAACTACACCAGATCCTTACATACTATAATAACCCGACTCTTAAACCCCCCCAGGGATGGGGACTCCACCACTCCCTGGGAAGCCCATTCAAATGCCCAACAACCCGCTCTGGAAAGAAATGCTTCCTAATATCTAGTCTAAACCTTCACTGGTGTAAATTGAGGCCTTTACCTCTTGTCCTATCGCTTGTTATTTGGTTGAAGAGACTCATCCCCCCTCTCTGCACCCTCCTGTCAGGGAGCTGTAGAGGGCCAGGAGGTCTCCCCTCAGCCTCCTCTTCTCCAGACTAAACCCCCCAGTTCCCTCTGCCGCTCCCCAGCAGACCTGTGCTCCAGACCCTTGTTTTGCCAATTGTCAGGCCAAGCATAAAGGACACATCCAGCATAAAAATTAACCAATAAACAAATGGTATTTGATACAAAAGGGTCAGTACATGAGTGAGCACAGGGGGTACAAACAAGTCAGTCAGATGATACATAACCGACATCAATCCCACCAACCCCAACAACGACACCACACGACCAACAATGGGTGGAATAAATGGTGACATGCCGTCTCCCATAGAAGGGATGGGAGACACCCGAGTCAACAAGCCAGACACATAAGACCAAGGAAGCCACACACTGAATCTCTACACAGACTGTGTTTACAAATGCCAGAAGTGACTGCAGCCCAATCCCAGGAATGCAGGAGAACCTTCCCCAAGAGAGAACTCTGCACAGGGCATCCACCTCACAGACAGACACTGCCCCTGCCTGCAAGGGGTCCCAGCTGTTATCCCTAACAGGGACACCTGAACTTTAGTTACTTAATGCAGGACCCCTGGGGCTCATTTACCCCATGGCTCTGTCTGCCAGGCTGGCCCCACCCTGGAGGGAAGCCTAAAGGCAAACCACCCCCCCCTTAGGAAGGGCTGTGGGAATCACCCCTATGTAAACCTTAATTTGGGGCTTGGGGTTGAAACCCCAGCATTTCAACCCTGCCACAGCTCCGTTGCCCTTCTCTGGCCACGCTCGAGTCATTCAATGGCCTTTGTGGGGTGAGGGGCCCAGAACTGAACCCACTCAGCGAGGGGCGGCCTCCCCAGTGCCGAGCCCAGGGCTCAGATCCCTTCCCTGTCCCTGCTGGCCACGCCAGTGCTGACACAAGCCAGGATGACGTTGGCCTTCTTGGCCCCCTGGGCACTCTGCTGGATCATTATCAATCCCCCCAGGTCCCTCTCTTACTGACAGCTCTCCAGCCACTCCTCCCCAGGCCTGTAGCCCTGCTGGGGGTTGTTGTGGTCCAAGGGCAGCCCCCGGCATTTGCCCTCAGTGAAACTCCCCCAGTTGGGCTCAGCCCATGGCTCCAGCCTGTCCAGGTCTCTCTGCAGCCTCCCCACCCTCGAGAGATCAACACCCCCACCCAACTGGGTGTCATCTGCAAACTGACTGAGGGGGCCCTCGATCCCCTCGTCCAGAGCATCAATAAAGATGTTAAACAGGAGTGGCCCCAGCACCCAGCCCTGGGGGACACCACTCGTGACCATCAGCCAACCGGATTTAACTCCCTTCACCACAACTCTCTGGGCCCGGCCATCCAGACAGTTTTTTACCCAGCGAAGCGTGTGCCCATCCCAGCCTCGAGCAGCCAGTGTCACCAGGAGAATGCTGTGGGAAACGGTGTCAGAGGCCTTGCTAAAGTCTAGGTGAACAGCACCCACAGCCTTTCCCTCATCCAATCAGCAGGTCGCCCTGTCGTAGAAGGAGATCAGGTCTGTCAGGCAGGACCTGCCTTTCATAACCCCGCTGACTGGGCCTGATCCCCTGCCTGTCCCTCACGTGCTCTAGGATGGCACTCAGGATGAGCTGCTCCATCAGCTTCCCGGGCACCGAAGTCAAGCTGACAGGCCTGTAATTTCCCGGATCATCCTTCAGACCCTTCTTGTAGATGGGCGTCACATTGGCCCATTTCCAATCTGTCGGTCCCTCCCTGCTCAGCCAGGACTGCTGGCAAATGATAAAAAGCGGCTTGGCCAGCACCCAGCCAGCTCCTTCAGCACCCTGGGGCGTATCCCGTCTGGTCCCACAGACTGGTGTGTGTCTGTGGGATGCAGCAGGTCACTGACTGTCTCCTCCTGGATTGCGGGGGGGTCGTCCCAACAGTCTCTGTCCTCTGCCTGCGGAGGCTGGATTCCCTCAGGACAACTGGTCTTGTTGCTAAAGCCTGAGGCAAAGAAGGCCTTAAGCACCTCAGCCTTCTCCTCGTCACTTGTTGCCATGTCTCCTCCTGCCTCTGGCAGGGGATGGAGACTCTCCCTGGACTTTCTCTTGCTACTGACATCCTTACAGAAACATTTCTTGCTGTCCTTGACTGCTGAGGCCAGATTAATTTCCAGCTGGGCTTTAGCCCTCCTGATTTCCACCCTGCACAGCCTCACAGCCTCTTTGGAATCACTGTGAGTCGCTAGCCCCTTCTTCCAAAAGTGGTAAACCCTCCTTTCTCCCTGAGTTGCAGCCAAATCTCCCTGTACAGCCAGGGAGGTCTTCTCTGTTGCTGGCTTCTCTTAGAGCACCCGCGGACCGCCTGCTCCTGAGCCATTAACACTTTCTTCTTGCAGAGCCCCCAGACATCCTGGGCCCCTGTACCCTTCAGGATCGTCTCCCAGGGGATCCTGTCAAGCAGGTGCCTAAACAAGACAAAGTCAGCCCTTGGGAAGTCCAGGATGTCAGTCCTGCTCAGCCCTCTCCTGGCCTCTCTAAGAATAGAGAACTCTATTATTCCATGATTGCTGTGCCCTAGTCGGCCTCCAACCACCACATCCTCCACCAGTCCTCCTCTGCTCACAAAGAGGAGATCCAGCAGGGCACCTTCTCTGGTCAGTTCTCTCACCAGCTGCCTCAGGACATTGTCTGCCGCACATTCCAGGAATCTCCGGGACTGGTGCTGCTCAGCTGTGTTGTATTTCCAGCAGATGTCTGGGAAGTTACTGTCACGCACAACAACAAGGGCAAGCTATAATGCCTATAAAATATCTCATCCACCTCTCTGTCCTGGTTGGGTGGCCTGTAGCAGACTCCTACTAACACATCTGCCCTGTTGGCCTTCCCCCTGGTTCTAACGCAAAGACACTGCACCCTGTCTTCACTGCCCTTGTACTCAAGTGTACTCCAGAAGGCCGTGGCCAAGAGCACAAAGTGCCCGTGGGAGCAGGGCACCAGTGGTGACCCCCAGGGGCCAGTCCTGAGTCCAGTCCTGTTTAACAGGTGGGTTTGCCGATGGCAATGGGAAGGGATGGGATGCAGATGGGAAGCTCGAGGGAGCTCGTGACTTCAGGCTGTGACTCTGGGAGTGACTATGGACAGAGTCTGGGGCAGGGGGGGCTGTGGGGGTTCTTGGGGTCTCTGCTTGACAATAAATGTCTCTTCCTTTGACTTAAGCCCATCTCCACTGTGGAAAGTGGCGTTCAGAAGTGGTAAAATGGACTTAATATGCAGCAGAGGAGTGTATTTTATTTTTGATTGAACCATGCCTTCTGCTGATTTAGCTTTCTGGCAATTAAACATCCTTCTGTGTCTGCGTGCAGCTGTGTGCAAGTACCAAGTACAGCAGGTGGGAGTTGGTGGGAAAGGTCTGAAAGATGCAGCTTCAGACTGTCATGGAGAAAGCTCAGGTTTGAACAGAGGTGCTGGAAGTGCCAGGGGGCTGATGAGAGAAATGTGGGGTTGGAGGCAGGGACAAAGATTGCCCCCAGAGTGTCTGACATGGAGGGTCTTGGCTTCCCTCCATGTTCAGCCTCTATCAGCAGATGCTCAGGACCAATATCCAGTGGAGTTTGCTGATGTCACTGCATGGGTGAGCAGAAATACAAGGAGCAGTGGAAAGAGAAGAAATTGTTTCTTATTGCCATGTAGGACTGAAAGCTTTTCCCTTTGCCTGCACGGCTGAAACCTCTCACACTCACCCCGTCAGAAGGGAGGAATGAAGTTCTGCCAGAGACTTGGCTTGTCAGGGGGATTTGCGTGTTCATGAGCCCTCTGGTGCCAAGTTCCTGAACTGCAGGTGCAGCAGAGGGGTTGGAGTGGCCTCTAGAGAAGGGCAAGTCAGCAGCAAAGCTCCAAGGCTGTGAGGGTGTCAGTGATGCCCAGCGAGGGCCATCACTGGAGAGGCCGGGCAGGGAATGAGGAGACAAGGTTCCTGTCCCTGGGGCTGGGGAAGCAGGAAGGCAGAGGCTCTGCTCACAGGCTGCCAATCCAATGTTGAGGGGCCCTGAAAGGCCTTGATGGGTTTCATCCCCAGGATGGTCCAGCCCTGAGCCCATCCCCTGGGAACGGGGATCCTTTCCCTCCTGGGATGCTCAGGGCTCTTCCTGGGGCAGGGAGAGGCAGGGGGTGATGCCGAGGCAGGACAGCGGTCGGATCCCCCCAGGCTCTGTGGAGGGTGGCGAGGAGGCAGCAAAGTGCTGTGCCTGTAGGAACTGGTGTCCTCTCAGGGTCCTCAGGGGAAGCGACAGCAGCCATAGTCGAGAGGACAAGGATTTCAGTTCTGTTGCGGGGTGCCAGCCTCAGCCAAGGGCCCATCCCCACCACAGGCTGTCCCACACTTTCCTCTGCCTCTGCCTGTTTCTCTGCAGATTTTCACCCCACCCCTGCTGCCCCACCTCGCTCTGACCCCATCAATCTTCTGGCTTCTCAGAATTACTGATGACTCTCTGTCTTCACTATTTCCTCAAACACAAAACTGTCATTGTCTGTGCTCTGACAAGGGCTGTGAGATCCCCAGAACCTGTGCAGCTCCTTCCATAGGCCTGATAATGCTCCTCAGGAGCCTAAAGATGTCCCAGCCCCCAGCCTCCCTTGGATCCTCTATTTATCCCCATGTCCCAGCACTGAACTGCACAGCCTCCTGCTTCTGCTGCCTCCAGATCAAAACTCAACCTATTTCACCTCAATGTGGTGCACTCCCACTCCCTGCTAATTCCCCTCTTCGTTCTGTCTTTACACACACACCTCTCTCTCTCCCAGCACTCTCATGAGTCTCAAAAACCCTTCTCCTACCCTTGCAGCATCGGGGCCTCAGTGCTGTAGCTTTCTTCTTTCTTCAGGCTCATGGTTATTTGCTGATGTCCATCCAAGTTTGCAGTGAAGGAAGAAATGAGAGGTGTCTCAGCCTCCCCATCAGCCCCAGGGCTGAGGCCAGCCATGGCATGAGGAGATGGAGGCCAGTGTCTCCCTGTGTCCCTGCTCCTGTCTCCAAGGCATCCTTATTGTCCACTCCCAGCAAGCCCCTCTGTACCAGCCCCTCCCAGGAAAAGGTCCTGTCCCAGAGACTCCTCAGGCTTCTCCAGTTCCCCAGCTATAGAGAAACTTATCCTGAGCTGTTGTATTCAGTATCAGGTTTCTCTTAGACATTTCTTCCCCTCAATAAGAACCAATTTGACTGTTTGCTCTTCTTGGGGGATGTCTCTACCCCCAGGGAGCCTTTCTCCAGTAAAATGTTTCCATGCTGACCTGACCTGTCACTCCTACCCGCTCCTAGTTCTCTCCACAGGTCCCTGAGCTGGTGGTGCTGCTCTGCCAAGCGAGTGGGCTGTGGTGCCTGAAAGAAATGGGGATACAGCCCCATGCAGATCCCTGGGATCATTCTCCATCTCCAGGGCGTCTCGGCACCCACAGGTGAAGGCTCAAACCAGGCCCATTCCATAACTCATCACTGCATGCCCCCCTCCCATGGAGAACCAAGCACAGCAATATGGCCTGGTGGGGGCAATTTCTTCAGCCTGACCTCAGCTTTGCAAGAAGAGCCCAACCTCCAGATATTGGGAATATTTCAGTTTTAGTTTTATTAGAGAGGTGCCACATGGGAGCCCAGCTGTACCATCGTGCCAGACACACGGGAACAGAGCTCTGGGTCAGACAGGCTGGGTCATGCCTCTGGGGAAGTGGAGTGGGTGCAGACATGGACAAACATGTTTATCACAGATAAGATGACCAAAGCACAGGAGGTTGCCGTAATGAATGTGAAATCACTTCTGAAGAGACACGGGCAGGTTAATGGTGCTGAGAAACAGCTGATTGAATCAGCTTCTTCAGTGTATGTTTAAGCTCCTGGTTCCTCATGCTGTAGATGAGGGGGTTCACTGCTGGAGGCACCACCGAGTACAGAAATGACACCACCAGGTCCAGGGATGGGGAGGAGAGGGAGGGCGGCTTCAGGTAGGCAACCATGCCAGTGCTGATAAAGAGGGAGACCACGGCCAGGTGAGGGAGGCACGTGGAAAAGGCTTTGTGCCGTCCCTGCTCAGAGGGGATCCTCAGCACGGCCCTGAAGATCTGCACATAGGACACCACAATGAACACAAAACACCCAAAAGCCAAACAGGCACTGACCATGATAAGCCCAACTTCCCTGAGGTAGGAGTGTGAGCAGGAGAGCTTGAGGATGTGGGGGATTTCACAGAAGAACTGGTCCAGGGTGTTGCCCTGGCAGAGAGGCAGTGAAAATGTGTTGGCTGTGTGCAGGAGAGAATACAGACACCCAGTGCCCCAGGCAGCTGCTGCCATGTGGACACAAGCTCTGCTGCCCAGGAGGGTCCCGTAGTGCAGGGGTTTGCAGATGGCAACGTAGCGGTCGTAGGACATGACGGTGAGGAGAGAAAACTCTGCTGAGATCAAGAACAGAAAGAAAAAGAGCTGTGCAGCACACCCCAAGTAGGAGATGTGCCTGTTGTCCCAGAGGGAGTTGGCCATGGCTTTGGGGAGAGTGGTGGAGATGGAGCCCAGGTCGAGGAGGGAGAGGTTGAGGAGGAAGAAGTACATGGGGGTGTGCAGGCGGTGGTCACAGGCGATGGCGGTGATGATGAGGCCGTTGCCCAGGAGGGCAGCCAGGGAGATGCCCAGGAAGAGCCAGAAGTGCAGGAGCTGCAGCTCCCGTCTGTCTGCGAATGCCAGGAGGAGGAACTCGGTGATGGAGCTGCCGTTGGACATTTGCTCCCTCACGGCACGAGGGCCTGTTCACAGAGGAAAAAGCATCAATCAGTCGGGACAGATTTCTCGTTTCTCTCCATCCAGTTCCTCACGGGGCTGCTGGAGAACACAGAGCTGCCCGGGGAGAGCTGTGCCCTTCTGGAGGACAGGCTGCAGCCCAGCAGGACCCCACTGGGAAAGAGTCCAGTGCCCTAAAGATGGGGTGTCCTGAGGGGGGAACTGGCTCCTTTGTATCCCCCGGAGCCTGCAGATGGCGAGGGCACTCGGACGTTTCACTCCCAGGGAAACATCTGCATGGCAGTGCCCACAGGTCTTGCTCCCAGCTGAACCCCCGCCCATCCCCGAACGTCCGGTGATCCCAACGCGGGGAGCAGAGGCCCACGGGGAAATGTGGGGAAATGCCCCAGTGCTGCTGGGAGGAGGCAGCACAGGGACAGCGGGTGGGGCTCTGCTGGCTGGGAGAGGAGACCAGGGGGCTCCTCTGGAGTGGGTGTCTGCACTGCAGGGGATGGCAGGGGGTGCCTGAATTCCTGCCCCCAAGGTGTTTCCAGCAGCAGCTCCCTCTGACTCCCTGCCCATGTCTCTGGTGCCTGGAGCTGTCCCAGCCAGGAGCTGCTTCTCTGTCCCCACGTCTCCTCCCTGTCAGTGCTCACAGCCCCCATCCCACCCGCTGGGTGCTCAGCTCTGCCCTGCAGACCCCTCCTGGCAGCAGGGCCCTGCCCAGGGGCAGCTCTGCCTCTGCAGGGGCTCAGGAGACAATTAAAGATGTGCTAGTGAAACAGCTGCCTTAGCACTTTCTCTAGAAAGGAGGAATAAAATGCCACCTCCCCCTGCCCACCCAGCAAAACAAGAGTTCACTTACCATGTTACCTGCTGGGAAGATTTCTCCTGCAGTGAGCTCTCAGCACCCTGCCAGTGCCGTCTGCCTCTGCCCTCTCTGTGCCCGGCTCCTCTGCCCTCGGTGCCTGCAGGCAGTGCCCTCAGCCCTGCTGCGCTTTGCAGAGGAGCTGCTCCTGGGCAGAGCTGGCTCTCTGCAGCGCTGACCACTTGCCCTCAGCTCCCTCCAGCCCAGCAGCCCGGCCCAGCATCACAGCATAGGATCAACCCTGGGCAATTTAATGACCCCTCGGGTGGCTTTTGTACCAAGTCCATGAACTCTGACAGGGATTGGATGATGAAGTTGCCTGTCAAGAAGTCCAAGTCAGATGCAAACTCCAAAGATTCTTACATTGTTAATGGCTCCCAGTGAGGACCGTTACTGACAAAGCCTCCCCATTGTCTAATTAGACAAGAAAACTTGAGGCAGAGAATATCGGTAAACAAAGGCCATGTCAGGTTGTAACAAATATCGATCAAACGTGGGTGTGTTATGTAAGGTCGAAGGGCCATGGCCTGACCCCCAGGCCCTGGGAAATCAGGTCCTGTCCCTCACCCATTGCTCAGGGCTCTTCCCGGGGCAGGGTGATGTGGGGATGGGCAATGCCAAGGGCAGGACTATGGTCCAACCCCTGCCAGGCTCTCGGCTGGGGAAGGGGAGGCCATGAGACCCAGTGCTGGAAGGGGAAGGGGCTTCCTCATGGCCACCAGTGGCAGAGACACCAGCCAGAGCCAAGGGCAGAGAGAGCTCAGCTCTGCCGGGGGATGCTCAGACTTTGCTCACGCCTCTGTCGTCTCCACCACAGGCTGTCCCACCGTGTCCCACACCTGCACCTCTTTCTCTGCCGGCTGGAGACGTCCACCCAGCTACCACACCCTGCTCTCCCCTGAGCATCTCCCTTCCTTTCCTGAGATCTCTGCGTCCTCCCTGCCTGCTCCTTGACACACAAAGCCTGGGGCTGCTCCAGTCTCCCTCGGGGTGACCTGTTCCACCACAGCACTGCCCTTCCAGGGACATTGCTCTGTGCCCAGCCTGGGCCTCCTCAGCTGCACTTGGTGGCATTAGTCCTTTCTCACGCTGTATCTTACTACAAGGAAAAATTCTTCTCCTGATGCCCCCACCTCCACCCCTTTTATCCCTCCCTATCCCATTGGTTTGCTCCCTTCAGACATCTCATCCCTGGCATCTCTTTCATGTCCTCTCTGGGGTCCCCAAATCCCCTCCCTTGAATCCCTCCCGAGGCCTTTCCTTCCCTCTCTCCCCTCACTCCTTCACTGTCCATCCTGTCCCCTGCAGGAGTGTCCCCGGATCCCCTGCCTTGATCCCCCACTCCCAAACACTCTCCAATCCCATTGGGTTTGTCCTCTGCACTCCTCTTCCTTCTGTCCCCAACAGCCACTCTGCTTGCAGTCTCCGTGTCCCTCCACTTGAATTCCTTTCATCCTCACTTGCACTCGACACAGTCCTGTCCCGGCAACCCCTCCAGCCCCGTACCCTGGTGTCCACTAATTCCCCCCAGTGCCCTGTCTTTGGGTCTCCCCCACCTCCACCCCTCCCCTTTGGAGGACATGAATTCCTCACTCTCTCCGTGTCTCCGTCCCCACCCGTGGCCCTTGCATGGACAGGTATCCCCGGGGACACTTGGAGGAATGGGGCTGGGCAGGGCAGAAGGGATTTTCCTGCTCAGACCAGGGGAAGCCATGGGCCTGTGGGGACTGGGGAAAGCTGTGCCCACCCCCAGCCCACCAAGATCCAGCCCAGAGCACCCCTTTGCTCTTCTTCCCCAGGCATTCCTCAAAGCGAGAGCAGGTTATGGCGTGGTGGTAATTAGTGGGGGGGACTTGGAGGGCCTCCAGTCTGGGCAACTGGAGGGCACTTTGGTTCTCCCATCCCTTGCTGGTACTGGGGACATCCCAGCAACCATTGAGGTCTTGTGGTGTCTCTACAGGGGGAACTGAAAAAGGCAGGCACCATGAGTTCTGCTGCCCTCAGACCCTCCCCTCCCATGGCCATGACACTCCAGGGCATCCCAGTGTGCCCCAGTAACAGCCTGGGTTTTACCACCTAACCCTCGGAAGCCCTTGTTCCCACACTCTGACCCCGTCCCCCTGAGTCCCTATCCTAACCCTGACTTGGTCTGTCTGGCCCTTGGGGGCAGCACAGGCCCTGCAGGGTTCTAGAGCAGCCGTAAGGCCTTGGAAGCGGAACGTGAGGTGACCTGTATCTGATCCCCTCGTGGGCCACGAGGAGGAGCTGGTGTGGAGCGCTGGGATGAGCTCAGCTGTGCCTCAGGATCTCGTGGGCCAGCAGCAGGTGCATGGCTGTGAAGGCAGCTGTGAGGTCACACCTGCCGCAATCCCTGGCAGGCCAGCAGCAGGCTTGGGTGCTGGTTTGCACAAGGACATGGTTTTGATCCCGGTGCAGGGAGCTGTGCAGATCCCACCCCTGGAACTGTTCTCTCATTGTGCCCCTGTGAGCTCTTTCCGTGTTACCAGTTACAGTGCTGCTCTCACAAGGGTTTTCTTGCTCCTGCTGCCCCCAACAGAGGATGTTCCCACGGGCGTGTGCTGCTGCTTTTGTATAAAGGTCAGGACATGCCGATGGCGGGATGGCCAGGGGCAGGTGGGACCTTCCTGCACTCTTCTCTCTTACAATCAAGTTGAACTGACGCCCAAGGGATACACTCAGCCCAACAGGGCCTGAAGGCCCAGCTGTACATGGAGCACAGCCCGGCACAGCCCAGGCCTGGCTCTGCTCAGGTTTGCTGTGCTGAGCATCACGGACTCTTCAGGGCACAGGGGTCTTCTGCTCAGGATCAGCCAACCTCCTGATGAAGGACAGCAGGAGGATGAAGTCTCCTCTGGACAGCTGGAGGAAGGACACAGGTTTAGGCCCTGGTACTGCGCGGGGACTTGGAAGTCCATGGACCGCTGCTAGCCAGCCTGGGTTGAAGGGAAGGTGGACAGTGATCCCTGACTGCACCTGGGGGAATGCTCTCCTCTACCTGCACATTCCCAGCTGGCCCTGGAGCCAGCTGCATTGCTGGGGGACCCTGAAACTCTCTGGGCTTCAGTCAGTAGAAACCTCCTGAAGCTTCACAAGGGCAAGTGGCCAGTCCTGCATTTGGGGACAGAACAACCCCAGAGCTGGGGGCACGCTGGGACCTGACCGGCGGAGGAGTGACCCCGAGGAGAAGGGCCTGGGCATCCCTCGGGATGCCATCCAAGGCAGAGGGGCGTGTCCCCGTGAGGAAGGCCAGCTGCCCATGGGGCTGCGTTAGGGGCATGTGGCCAGCTCAGACAAGGCAGTTCCCATCAGCACTGTGGTGGCCACATCATGACTGGGGTGTCTGGGGTGGGGCTCCCTGTGCTGAAGGAATGGGGAGGAACTGGAGAGGCTCCAGAGCAGAGCTGCCAGGACGGGGTGTGGGGACTTGGTGGAGAGGCTGAGAAACCTGGGCTGCTTGAGCCTGGTGAGGTGCAGCCTCAGGGCACTGTACAAACAGCCTGCAGCTGCTTGAAGGTGGTTTCCGAGTCATGGAGCATTTCTCGGTAGTCGGAAGAGAAGGAAATCTCAACAAAGTGCATCTTGGAAGGTTCAGACTGCATTTGAAGGAGAAGCAATCTCACTCAGATGGTAGCAGTGTGGTGCAAGAGATCCCGCCGAGGGAGTCAGGATCAGCCCATGGTTTGTGTCTCAAGGAACTGCCAGTGAGGGTGGGGAGACATCAGTGAAGGTGTGGAAATGCTGAGGTAGGAGCTGGGTGGGAAAGCAAGATGGGTGTCTGCAGCCTGGAGGGAAAGAGGTGCCGGCACGGGCCAGTGTAGGACAGCCGGCAGGCGAGATGGCTAAGGGCTCTGGCACGGCGAAAAGGCCCAACAGGACCAAGGTCTTTCTCCCCTGGGCTATGGAAGTTGCCTCTGCCACTGAGGCCTCACAGGAGAAACTTGATTGGGAGGCTCTGCACTTCATTTCTTCTTCGCCATTGCTTGGGGAAGGCGGGAGGGGTTGTGCAGTTTCCTACACTTGGCATTGCTCCCCCTCACAGCCCCTGCCCCCAGGAAGAGCCCTGAGCCACACACGAGGGGCAGCATCTCCTTCCCAGGGCCTGAGGGTCAGGGCTTGGCCTTTGTGCTCCATCACCAACCCAAGGGTTTCACAGCAGGACAGCCCTGCACGGGGCCTTTGCCTGCCTGCAATCACAGCCTCCAATTCTCTGCTCTAACGAGTCCCTGCAGAGGCTTTGTCAGTCCTGGCCCTCCGTGGGGCCAATCAGGGCTTCAGGGCATGGGGAGCTTTGCTGCTGACTTGGACTTGTTGAGGCCTTTGCTCAGTCTCCTCTCAGGGCCTGAGCATCATGGACATGGGGCCAAATACACCACGGGGCTCATTAAAATACACAAAGCCCTAACGAGCTCGTTCTCTTCCTTTAGATTTCTTCAAGTCTTCAGGACTTGTGCAGCTAATTGGAGTCATTTCCTGGTGTAGTTAAGGAGGAAGATTTCAAAGTGCCCCTAATACAAATCAATCTGTATTTTAAAGAGCACATTATTTAATTTACACTTTAGAGAAGAGGCGATAGCAGCACTCTCTGACTGACATCGATGCAGAGCATCTCCTCGGGAGATCTCCTGGACAGTCCCTTGGGGTCCAACACAGTCCGGACAACCTTTGTCCTCACCCCCAGTCCCAGCATTTCTCTCCTCAGCCGCCTGGGACTCGCATCATCTCTCCTTACATCAGATTTCTCCTCTGATCTCTGCAGCGGGAGGTTACAGCTCCTTTGCACAATCTCCCCCCTGCTGTCCTTGGAGAACCGCCTGCACACGGGCGCAGAAGGATTTCTGCTGTTTGCAGGCAAGGAAAAGTCAAACATCATCATGTTTCATTCTCTCCCATAAGTCAAGGACAAGCTGTCCCCCATGAGGTTGCCTTTTGACAAGGGGTAACGTTATGAGAAATATTTTAGGTTGGTAGAAAGAAAAAGGTAGAGATAAACATACTGGAGGAGTTGTCCAAGGAGACAATTAGTCTGCTGAGAGAGAGGCAAGATTTTAACCACCTGAAGTTCAAAGCAGCAGCTCGCGAGCTGAGAGGAATCCGAAAGTACCGAAAGGATGAGAAAGAAAACAAAAGAATTGTGGGGAAAGCCCCTTTTTTTTTTTTTTTTTTTTTCCCTAGTTATTTCGCATTGTGAAAATGTGTCTTCAGGAATGGTTCGTTCTATTGGGACAGGTGAAAAGAAATGAAAGCTTGATTTGACACAGCGTTGCCCAGAATTGGCAATGAAGTTACAGGGGAAGAGCAATTTTTTAAAATTTTTTTTTTTTAAATATTCCCTTTTAAAAATCACGGGGTTGGGGGAGGTCTCTGGTGGGTGAGGACAAGCCAATGTCACACCCACATTTGAAAGAGGCCAGAATTGCCCCCCAGCACCCACTGGGTGCACGAGGTGAGGAGTGGCCCTTCCAATGAGCCCTCTCGGGTGACATTCCCGGGCACCCAGAAGAACAGACAGTGCCCAAACCGACCCCCCAAGGGGACATCATGGCTCCCCAACCTGATTGCCTTCATGGGGAAACGGCCGCCTTGGTAGGTGGGAGGAGAACGGTGGGTGTCACCTGACTCCAAGTCAACAAGACCACTGGACACGGTCTCCCTCAATATTCTCGTACGTAAATTAGGCCGTTACAGCCGGGCTGGGGTGGCAACGAGATGGGTAAAACACCCGTTGGAGGCTGAGAGAGCTGTGGTGGAGGGAACACCTGGAGGTCACTGGGACATACTGGGGCGTTGTGGCAGCACAGGGGACCCTTCTGGGTGCACCCATGACCCAGAGGTGGCAGCTGTGGCCGTGCTTGTCACTGACACTAGAGACGACAATTCCTGAGCCCTGGGGGCGCCGTTCAGATGAACCCTGCCAGGCAACGGGACCGTCCTGTGAGGAACCTCATGAGACAGAAGAAGGACAAAGGTGACGTCTTGCACCTGGGACAGACGGACACCCTGCTGTGGCGGGAGAAGGGCGCTGCCTGGCTGGGGAGCAGCTCTGGGGACAAGGCCTTGGCCGTGCCGGGGGACGGTAAGAAAACATGATCCAGTAATGGGCCACGTGATCCAGCGTGGACTTTGTTGGCCATCATTGGCCATTGCTGGCCTTTGTTGGCCTTTGTTGGCCTTTGTTTATGTTTATTGGCCATTGTTGGTCATTGTTGGCCATCATTGGTGGTTTTTTGACCTTTGTTGGCAATTGTTGGCCTTTGTTGACCTTTTTTGTCCATTGTTGGCCATTGCTGGCCATGATTGGTCTTTTTTGGCCTTTGTTGGCCATCCTTTGACATTGCTGACCTGTGATGGCCTTTTTTGGACATTTTTGCCCGTTGTTGAACTTTGTTGGCCCTTGTTGGCCATTGCTGGCCTTTCATCGTCTTTATTGGCCATCGTTGGACTTTGTTGGCAATCGTTGGCCTTTGTTGGCCATTCCTGGCCTTACTTGGCCTTTGCTGGCAATCATTAGCCATTGCTGGACTTTGTTGGCCATCATTGGTCGTTATTGTCCATCTTTGGCCTTTATTGGACATTGTTGGGTTTTTTTGGCCATCCATGGCCTTTGTTGGCCATCGTTGGACATCGTTGGTCTTTGTTGAATGTCATTGGCCTTTGTTGGCTTTTGTTGACCATCGTTGGCTTTTGTTGACCATCGTTGGACTTTTTTGGCTTTTGTTTTCCATCGTTGGCCTTTGTTGCTGACCCCAACTGACCTAAGGGATATTCCAGACCACGTGACATCTGCTCAGTATAAAGCTGGGAGAAAGGAGGAAGGGGGTGGGGTCACCCTTCGTCCTCCGATTCAACCTCTCCATGTGTGGTAGCCCTGCTCCCTGAGAAGGCACGACAGCGCCTCCCCATGGCAAGTAGAGAATAAATCTGTTTTCTATGTTGTTTGGGGTTTTTTTTTTGCTTCAACGTGTGGACTTTTGCTTTGCTTCATTTAAAAGTCCTTTTGTTTTACCCCCAAGGGTTGGTTCATCTAATTTTCTTTCCCGTTTTTGCCCTGTTGAGAAAAACAAGGGGGAAGGGGGGGGGGGGGGGGGGGGGGCAAGTGATAAAGCAACTTGGTGGCTACCTGTCGTTTAGCCATGGGGTCACCAGCATGGATGCGCTGCCCCTTTAAGAGCCCCACGGGGCCAAAGTCTGATGGAGAGTCGGGATTGACAGTGGATGGTGGTGGCCTGGAATGTCAAGGTGGACGTTTTCGTGGTTTAATAAATTAGCAGCGACTACAGACAGGAGACACGGGATTTTTGGGGGTGATGTGGGTTTCCGGAAGCCTGCACGTTCCAAATTCCAATCAGGTATCGTTCCCTCGGTCTCTGCTCCGTCCTTCCACAATGTTTGCTGAGGTCATTTAGTCCGTAACTTCGGGTTCCATCTGTCCGGAATCTGAGGAATGAGGCGGAGTCGGCTCACTCGGTGCGAGCAGGAGGCTTTGGCTGTGGCCCGGGGATGCTGCAAGGCACTGTGGGCAATACCAGGGGTATCTGACACTGCGGTTCTTTGGCTGTTCTCACCTAAAACCAGCTCCCATCGAGGCACACATCGGCCCTCTCCATCCTTCTGGCTCCCCCACCAAGTGCACCCAGGGCCTTGGGCAAAAGTAAGCCCACGCACGGGTTTAACTTTACCCCATGGAGGAGTAACCCCGACGGTCTTCCCCAACATAATCCCAGGGAGCACTACGGGGCTTTGTCGTGCCGATTTTGTGGGAGTAGGATATAATCCACCTGCCAGGCCTCCCCATATTTATATTTTAACCCTCATCCTCTGTACCAAAGGGGCTTTATCCGATGGGTTGCTTGATCGTAGCACATTCATGGTGTCCACCCCTCAGTCACGAGCCCGTCTCGATGTTCCATCTCAGCCCTGATGGCCTGAGGAGTCAAGGGCCCAGCGAGCCAGAAATTCACCTTTATGCTGCCAGTCCAGAAACCGGGAAGCGGCGGACGGACTCAGAGCAGGAAGATGACAAGATCGTAAGACTGACAAAGAGCAGCAGATGCGTGCCATCTCCAAAGCGCCAGGATCGTAAGACTGACATCGGGGCAGCAGATCGAAAGTCTTGCTTCAGGAGAGTTTTCTCTCCGAGAAGGGCTGCCCCGGAAAGGCCGCGGTAGGGACTTACCTAGGAACGGCCAAGGAATAAGGAATTAAGGAATTAACTACACTGGTCTTTGGCTACTTGATCGGATATTAAAGAAGGTCGTCAAGCCACATGATCCAGGAATTTAAGGAATTAAGGAATTTGAGGAATTTGAGGAATTTTCGCCCAGGCAGGAATATTACATGTGAGGTAGCCCTAAGATTTTTGCTTTTTAGAAAAGCGGGGAATAGGTCTGATAAAAGACTTAGCCACTCTGATTGGTCTGGGCAAGGCTAAGGGACACTTTAAAGAGCCAAATTTATTGTTTGAAGAATCAGAATGGTGTGATAATCTTTTAGACCCTGATGCTGTAAATCCTGAAAAAGAATCTGGCCTCTGTCCTCCCTTAACTGAGAATGATCCGTAGGTAAAAGTGAGGCAAAAGAACCTTGGCGCAAGGGAACATGGACATGGCAAGAGAGATTCTTACTCCTTTGAACTAGGAGCCAGGACATCAGCCACGTTGGGGAGGACGGCATTTTTCTGTTGTTAAAGATTTAGAGAAAAGCATTAATAAGAACGGGCTGCAAAACCTCAGACTACACCAGCTGTACTGGAGGCGATGGCTCAGGGATAGCGATTGGCCCCATAAGAATTAGCTAACGCTTTTAAGAAAAAAAAGGCATTCCTGCCGGCACTGTACTCTATCTGGAAAACTGAGTGTGTGGATCTCTGTGCTCAGCGTGCCCGCCCGCTGGGTCATCGGTGCTGCGGTTGGTTCGGGCTCAGTGCTCTCAGTGTTCCAGGTGAAATACTCCTCTAGCAGGAGGCAGTCATTCTGTGTTGGTTGTTGTTTGGAATTTAGGTGCACACTCTGCGGGGAGAGTGCACCTCTGAACCATCTGCCTAAGGGAAATATTGTCAAAAGGTCATCTGCAACCTGGCAGGGGTTGTTTGTTTTACCAGGGGTCGTAGATGCTGGTTATGAAGAGGAAAATCAAAATTATGGTCTGTACCCCTGTGTTCTGTAACAAAAGGGTCGAAAATTGTTCAGCTTGTTAATTTTACTGCGGCTCCCCCTAATATTATGCCAAGAAGCCGCAATGACTCAGGATTTGGATCAGCAGGCACCCCTTAAATATTTTTGGATTTAAACATGACACAAGGTTGACTTCTGGTAAAATGTACTCTCGTTAAAGCTAAAAAATCTGTCGAGCTGACAGGGATTTTAGATACTGGTGCAGATGTGACCATAATATCTGTGAGCAGATTGGCTGTTAGCCCTGGTACCTCAAATGCTGTTCAGGGTTGGTGTCATGCTGTAACAATTCAAAGCGAGGATCTCATTCATGTGAGGGGCCCAGAAAATTGGGTAACAAATATTCACCCATTTATATTGGAAATCCCCTATTGCATTCTGGGGTCATGACTGTATGACTCGATGGGGAACTCAAATTGGGTCAAATTTGTCTTAATCACCACTGTAGCACAACCCACCCTGAAACCCCCCTGACACTCACCTTGTGAACCGAATCACCTGTGTGTATTGTCCTGCGACAACTTAAAACTGATATTAAGACTTTAAAAGATTTACAGACACTGTTGGGAACAATAAATTAGATACAGCCGTCGTGGGCCTAACTCATGATGATCTGCATAGCTTGTTTGATATTTTGTGAAAAGATCCTTCACTGACATCACCCAAAGTACTTGCAGAGAAAGCAAAACAGGATCTTCAGGGCATAGCTAACACCATCTCAGACAGACAAGCATCGCAATATACTGCATTCCCCCACGGCACAAGCCATCGTAGAAAGAGCACGCCAAACCTTGAAAGCGCTTCTGCAAAAACAAACGGGGGGAGAGATCTTGGCTCCAGGGCAGCCATATGCTCTGCTGGTTCAGTGGGATGAAAAACACAGGCATTTTTTCCACCAGAATGCCAGGGCAATACAAAAACAATTTTCTTTATCAACTTGCCCTGAATACCAGACAGACTCCATCTCTTCAAACCTTTTAAACATTCCCGTCTCACAGGTGCCACCAATAGTGTGTCACTTCTCATCACAGATACCAGATCGACAAGAAGTCCAGAGCAAAGCTCAAGCGTTAACAAAACCCTAGACAGGGGTAACTGGGAAGGACCAGTTCCTTTAATAACCCGGGGAAGAGGTGATGCTGGTGTCTGCACAGGTCACAGTCCCTGGTGGTCACCGGCAAGGTGTGTGCAACCCCACCTGAGGGTGAGAGGCAGCCAGCACTCAGGATCCAGCTGTGGGTGCTGTGGGTGCCCCTGTGCCGACAGTTTGTGATCTCTTCGACTGATCATTCAGCAGAATGTCTGGGTAATGTTTGCTGCTGCAACAGGACAAACCACACTACAGTCGCCAATTCTTTTAAGAGAAAATGCTAACAGTAACTGTAACTCCTTAATGAGATATCTAGGCTTACTAGTCACTTGTGCAAAATGTAGTTTAGATAAAATATAGTTATTAATAAGGATAAGATGCTGTAGGAATGTGTGTATTCAACTTCCTTTGTTTAGGAATATTAAGAATTAAGAGCTCAAGTATTTAACCTTATTAGAAACTCCCTTGGTTTTCCCCCTGGAGTGCTGGCCAGGCTCCAGGTGGAACCCAACAGGAGGATGGAATCAGATGTTTCCGCTCAAAGAAAGTTGCCAGTTATTTTGGCCTGTTGATTTAGAGGCCGGACCTGCTTGCAGCGACGTTGGATGCCTCACCTACGGATGGACGCATCGCGTAGGGTTTCCAGTTTGTGAGGAAGGGCACTCTGAATCCTCGCTGCATCCAGGGTTCCCCAGCAATTGCGGATCTGAATGTTAGTACCGTACTTTCCTTACTGTTTATTTTTGTACTATTTAGTCATATCCCTTAAATATGGATAGTGAAATTAGTCTACTCTTTTTAATTAGAACTATTCTAAGTATGCTGTGTTTTGAAGTTTGTCTAACCCTTAACTGATACAGCTCTCAAACAAGCCTTGCAGGTGCCGCAGCAAACCAAAGAAAGGGGAGGGCTGGAAGGCATCGGCCTCACACAGCTCCTGACAAACAGCTAAGCTTTGATGAAGAACAGGCCTCGTAAGATAGATAAGAAACTGCAGAGTTGTGCCAAGGTGGCAGGGAAAGATCAATCAGGACAGCAGGCATTTTGCCTGGGCTTAGCAACTGCTGCCGACCCATCCCAGCCCTGTTTGGTATGCCGTTTGTACTGGTCATTATGGTTGGTATAATCAGACAATCTGGCTGAGATGGCAAGATGTGACTCCTTCAGCAGTACCGGTGAATAGCACTAGGTTTTGTAGTGGTGTTTATACAATGAGTTTACATCTTGAAGAAGGAAGAGGGTTTAATAATGATTTGACTAAAAGGTTACCAATTATTAGATGGTTAAAAATTCTTTTGTTTTTACATGGAATAACAGTTTAAATTGTCATTGTAATCCTTTTAATGGTGTTAACCTGTGTGTGGAAGTGTTTTATGAGAACGATGGACTGAACAATAAAAGGGGTCTGGATCACTCAAAAACAAAAAGGGGGATCTGTGGAATGCCTGGGAAACAGCGGACATGTTATGAGTGATCCAGACTGAGTGGCATCACTGTCATCAGGCTGTAGCTGTTGGGAAGAACACCAGCAAGGCCGAGAGGATGAGAAACTGCGTGAGTAGCAAAGAAATAAGGATGCCGGACTGTGGGAAATAAGATGTTTGCCTAACAGAAGAACTACGTGTGAACGCCATAACGGGACCAACCACAGAGGGCGTGAAGGCTTGTGGACAGTGGTATAGAACCAATCCTAGTTTGTTTGCTTTCATGTGATTGCTCTTCGATAGTATGTGGGATGCTCTGTACTCGATAAGGTACCTTCGACAGTTTAAGGCGCGCTGTATTACAGAGTCGAGCTGCCATACACTTTCTTTTGCTTGCCCAGGGGCATGGATGTAAAGATTTTGATGGGATGTGTTGTTTTAATCTATCCGACCACAGTCAATTAATTCAAAACCAATTACAATGGATGAAGCAACGTTTACAAAAAACACAAGTGGTTGTCAATCCTTGAGACAAATGGTTACAATCTGTGTTTGGTCTGTCCCTATGGCTACAAGGTCTGTTACAAGAAGGACTGCGGTGATTAGGAATAGTACTATTGATTGTAGTAATTATTAAAATAGCATATAGTTGTATGATGAGAAATATCAGTAAATTTATGCTTGTGCAGCCTGCACAAAAAGAAAAAGGGGGAATTGTTGGAGAACGGCTTTCAGAGAGCAAGGCCATGGGTCTGTGCAGGAGCTGATTGCAGCCATCTGAGGTAAACAGAGGAAAAACCCCGGGTACAGTTATGCTAACAACAGACTGTTGTGTTAACAGAGAGAGAAACTGAGGTACACAATGGCCTTGATGGTAAAAAAAACCTTGGGAAAGGAGGCAGGCCAGAAGAGGGAAGATGCTGTGACATATCTGAAATGCCACAAGGGGCTGGGACGTTATAATGCAGCTTTTTACATGTATCCAATAGATGTGTGAGTAGTATGCATGGTTATTGTAGAGTGCTTATGTAAGGGGTGATTTCTGTCAATAAAGTTGAAGCTTGCTCTGTCATTCACATTGAATCGGCTGCTTGCTTCCTCCGCCCGCCGTAAAAGTCCAACAGCAAATTTGGCTCCTGCTCCTGAGCTTTAGATGGACGCTCTGCTGCAGAGCATGGGGAGTTGTGGGCACCATCTGGGCAGAGGCCCTGCTCCTCATGGTACATTAATTCAGCATCAACTGGGCATGGAACTGAAGGAAATTATCCCTTAAAAGGAAAAATGGGAGCATGGATGCCGTAGGGACAGGCTTGTTGGGAAATGACAGTAATTTTGCTCAGAAAATTTACCTCTGTATTGTCACGATTATTTACTTTTCTGACAGACCTCATGTCCAGAGGGAGCAAATGTCCAACGGCAGCTCCATCACCGAGTTCCTCCTCCTGGCATTCGCAGACAGACGGGAGCTGCAGCTCCTGCACTTCTGGCTCTTCCTGGGCATCTCCCTGGCTGCCCTCCTGGGCAACGGCCTCATCATCACCGCCATCGCCTGTGACCACCGCCTGCACACCCCCATGTACTTCTTCCTCCTCAACCTCTCCCTCCTCGACCTGGGCTCCCTCTCCACCACTCTCCCCAAAGCCATGGCCAACTCCCTCTGGGACAACAGGCACATCTCCTACTCGGGGTGTGCTGCACAGCTCTTTTTCTTTGTTTTTTTAATCTCAACAGAGATTTGTCTCCTCACAGTCATGTCCTACGACCGCTACGTTGCCATCTGCAAACCCCTGCACTACGGGACCCTCCTGGGCAGCAGAGCTTGTGTCCACATGGCAGCAGCTGCCTGGGGCACTGGGTTCCTCAATTCTCTCCTGCACACGGCCAACACATTTTCACTGCCTCTCTGCCAGGGCAACACCCTGGACCAGTTCTTCTGTGAAATCCCCCAGATCCTCAAGCTCTCCTGCTCACACTCCTACCTCAGGGAAGTTGGGCTTATCATGGTCAGTGCCTGTTTGGCTTTTGGGTGTTTTGTGTTCATTGTGGTGTCCTATGTGCAGATCTTCAGGGCCGTGCTGAGGATCCCCTCTGAGCAGGGACGGCACAAAGCCTTTTCCACGTGCCTCCCTCACCTGGCCGTGGTCTCCGTGTTAATCAGCACGGCTCTATTTGCCTACCTGAAGCCGCCCTCCATCTCCTCCCCATCCCTGGACCTGGTGGTGTCATTTCTGTACTCGGTGGTGCCTCCAGCAGTGAACCCCCTCATCTACAGCATGAGGAACCAGGAGATCAAGGATTCCCTGAGGAATCTGATAACTAGATGTTATGCTGAAGCAATGAACTGCTTATCCTCTTCATATTAATTAAAATATAATTCTGTACAGTTCCAATCTGTCTGAATTTTCTGGGTTATTTTGTTGGATTTTTCTTTTAATGTTTTTTTCTTCCCCTTTTGAATTCAGTCTGCTTTTCTCACCAACTGGCTGCATGAATGAGGATCCATGATCTCTGTGTGTTGCAACAAAATAAAGGGCCTGCAGTGACTTTTTTATTTTCTGAGATCCTTCCTGTGAGAAGAATTTGGAGCTGCAGGGACAATTCCTGTGTGCAGAGGTGGAGGGAAAGAGAGTCCCAGCATGGCAGCCCTGCCAGGGAGCACTTGGTCCTCCAGAGATGTTCTCTCTTCCCTTCCACACTCTCTTTCTGATCCCTTCCGTTTGGTGTGAGGCCTGAGTGCTCGGGCAGCTTGGTCACACCCCTGCTGTGTGACAGCCCTGTGACCGCAGGCAGGGACAGGCACCGGGCACTTGTGTGACAGAGCCGGCCTCCCGAAGAGCGGTTCCCTCATGAAAGAGGATCTGCTCAGGGCAGTGCCTGAAGGCTGAGCTCTTCTCCCAAACCTGATCTCAAGAACACGCCCAAGGAAGTGGCCCGCAGAGGAAAACCCCAGCGAAGAGGTGAACAGTGTGATTTGCAGGGTGAGGGCTGGCAGCAGTGTCCTCGCACAGCCAGGCCTCCTGGGAGAGACCTGAAGGAGCAGGCTCTGCTCTGTGTCTGCGCTCACTGGACACACTGGGGCAGCTGCCTGTGCTGCTCTGGCTGGGAGAGAGTTCCTTTTCTTGCTGGGAGCTGCTATGGGGCTGGGGTTTGGTTTGTGCCATGAACAGTGCTGGTAACGCAGGGCTGATTTCGTTATTGCTGAGCAGGGCTTACACAGGGTCAGGGACATTCCTGCTCCTCACCCCACCCCACCAGCGAGCAGCTGGGGGTGCACAAGGAGCTGGGAGGGGACACGGCTGGGACAGCTGACCCCGACTGACCAATGGGGTATTTTGTACCTTATGACATCATGCTCCATTATATAAAGCTGGGGGAGAAGGACGAACATGGGGACATTCAGAGTTATGGAGTTCGTCTTCCCACGTCACTGTTATGTGTGATGGAGCCCTGATGTCCTGGAGATGGATGAAGCTCTGCCTGGAAATGGGAAGAAGTGAAGGAATTCCATCTTTTCCTTTGCTTACCTGTGTGTTTTTCTGTACCTATTAAACTGCCTTTAGCTCAACCTGCAAGTTTTCTCCCTTTTACACTTCTGATTCACTCCCCCATTGCACCCAGCGGAGTGAGTGTGTGACTGTGTTGGGCCCAGATGCTGGATGGGTTCAAACCATGACATTGACCCAGGGCAAACATGATGCTGTAGCCCCTCAGAACCACCAGTTGCAGCACTGGCCTCTCACTTCAGCTCGGAGAGGGTCTTTGTCCCTCCACAGAGGGACACCAAACGAGTAGGTCAGAAGTTCATGTTTGCATTTTATGGAGGAGATGTAAACATGCACATCATGTGTGTGAGGTGAGAGAGCACAAATGCCATCAGCTATTCCTGGGGGTGCTGTGAAAGTGTGTGGGACAACAGGGTCATGAGGTCACTTCACGTCGACAGTAACGTCCCCTGGGCAACCCCCTGGCTGCAGCCCTGGGAGGTGTTTCCTTGAACCGAGGTCCCCGAGTCCATTCCTCATGCCGTGGGGCATCTCCCACGAGTGCAGAGCAGGGTGATCAGCACAGGGCTGAGGGGCCTCCCAGCCTCTGGCCGTGGCAGCAGGAGCCCAGAGAGACACGACGACTCCGGCAATGCACTGCCTCTGCGTGTGCAAGGGAAGGACTCGTGTCTCTGAACCCCCTGTGTGTAAGGTGAGGGCATGGGGCCAGCTGAGATGTGGGCACCTGACAGAGCCCGGACACTTGTGTGTGTGACCCAGGAACAACCCCCACTCTCCCAGTGAGACTCATCTCCGCTGCCTTGGACAGGCTCATGGCAAGTGCTCCTGTTGGCTCCGTCACCCTCGCCGGTGATTCTGGGCTGAGCCCTCAGAAGGGCCAGAGCAATCAGAGAGGTTCTGGGGTCCATGGAGAAGGCCGAGGGCAAACCCATCTTCAAGAAGGGCAGGAATGAGAACTGGGAGAAGTATAGGGGGAGAGTTATAGGCTTGTCAGCTTCCCTCCATCCCTGGGAAGGTCGTAGGCTACGTCCTCCTTCAGCCGTGTCCAGGTAGCTGAAGGCCAAGGAAGGGATTGCTGACCCACAACAGACCGGGGAAAGCAGGGCGTGTTGTGCACATGGGATTGTGCAAGGCCTGTGACATGGTCTCCCATCGTGTTCTCATAGCCAGGTTTGTGCTGCCTGGTCTGAAGAAGAATTGGCACTGGGGGCCAAACCCCACCTTGGCAGAACTTCACTCAACACTCTCCAGGTCCCCCCCACTTCTCCAGAATGGGGACCCACTCCCTGGGACTCACCCATGTGTGTGGGGCCACACCAGTGTGAGTGGAGGGGGATGGTAACCCAGGGTGTCTGGGTGGCCCACGCTCCTCCCAATGCAGCCCCGTAGGCAGCTGCCCTTGTTCATCGTGTCCATCCTCTCCTGGCTCGTAGGGAATCCCTCACAGTGCCCAGGCCCTTCTCCTCAGAGCCGCTGCTCAGCCCGGCAGGTCCCAGCCTGCCCTCAGCTATGGGACTATCCACCCCCTGCTCCCTGCTGATCCAGGATTGGCCACTTTTCCTTGTAAAGCTTCAATTTACTTCCGTTTTCCCAATCCCAGAGTTTCTCAAGGTCCCCACGGACTGAAGCTCCAATTGGTCACCTTTTAATAGTTGTGGGCATTTGGCTCATCTCGATTGGGGTGTCTTTCACAAGGGAAGAGCATGAGGAGTTGCAGGGCACTACAAATGCTCCCTCCTAGAGAAACTGTGGGGTCCTGGGGCTTTGCTACTGATAAGGCCATGGGGCTGGACCCGGAGGGGAAGTTACCCTTTATGGGAGAGAGCAGCAGGAAGGCATGGAGCTCTGCCGGGGGATGGAGGAGGAGTCAGCTGAGAGCTGAAGAACAGGCTTCATGAGAGCGGGCTCTGGCCTGCTGAGGAACCTGTTTGGAAGAATCCCGTGGGATGCTGCACTGAAGAGAAGAGTGGAGAGCTGTTGATGGTCACGGGTCTTGATGCAGAGAAATGATTGCTTGTTTTCAGGTTTATTTACTTACTTACTTATAGAAAAGTGTTTAGCAACTTATTTACTTACTTATAGCAGGTTGTAGTATTTTTTTTAGTATTGCTAATAATCCTGCTTGCCCAGACTGTTCTGTGGAATTTTACCAAGGATGCTGTGTTCATCAACACAAAGCAGTTCACTGAGAAAATCTCCCAAGGATTACAATGTTCAGCAAAATATTATACTTTTCTCCTTGAGTAACAGGTGGCTCTATCTAGTTGGAATTACGCTAATGAGTGAAGATATCCATACACAAATGGTAGAAATTCTATTGGTTCTCTTAGTTAAGATAGAAAGTAAACCGTCTGAAAAACACTCTTGTTATTCAAGAAATTGGCCAAGAGAATCTGTGCATGCTCCGGGCAAAAACAGGGTGAGAAAGACTCCGAGCCTTCCTCCCAAAGCCCCCCGGAGACGCCCCCAGGAGGCAATGGGCAGGTGCCAAGATGACATCAAGTGCTGACAGCAGCCTCTAGAGCTAACCCAGCCTCACTCCTGCACATGATGTTTGTGTGATGGAACCCAATGAATATGGAAATCCACACTCCATCAGGTTTTGGTAAAATGTGCGGGGGGCGTGCAAGCTTTGTGGAGAGATCCCCTTGCACCCTGGCACCGCAGTAAACATCCCTGCTGTGTGACTCTATTCGAGTTGTGGAGTCTTTTTTCCGCAACTCAGTCTCCTCTTGGAGCTCCAGTCCACCCAGAAATGCAGGAAGTCAAGCAGCCTGGGAGGAGACTGGTACAGGTGAGGGAGAAGGTCCTGGTAACAATGAAGCAGGAAGAGGCAGCAGAGAGAAGGTGGGAGCTGGCTGCCTGCCAGCCTCAGTGGTTCCGTGACTGTGCTGGAGAGAGACCTTTGTGGTGGTGGAGGGCAGGTCCTGGAGGGATGAGGGATCCCCGGGCAGCTCCTGGACAGGTGGAGAGTCTGAGATCAGCTCCTGCAGAGATCACTCCTGGACACGTGTCTGGAGAGGCCAAGGGTTCCCACTCCCACAGCCCCGCACACAAACAGCCCAAACCTCGTTTCTCCTGTCTCCACTGACAGGGCTTGTGCTTGGCCTACAGACCTCCCGAGGTCCCCTCCAGGATGGGTGACGGTGCATTTCCTTCCACCACAGCTCTTCCCTTGATGATGACCGGGAGAGCACCCACACTCCCCGTGACCATGGAGGGAGCAGATGTAACTGTAGAGATATCCTCTGTAGCTTTTGTGTCCCACTGAAGTCATTGAGTCAGGGTTACTTGGCAGGTCCTACGTGGGGCCTTTCGAACCTCCTGAAATGCAACAAGGCCAAGTGCAAGGTCCTGCATCTGGGTCAAGGCAAATCCCAGTATCAGCACAGGCTGGAGGATGAAGGTGCTGGGAGCAGTCCTGCAGAAAAGGACCTGGGGGTGCTGGTGCAGGAAAAGTTGACCCAGAGATGACAATGTGCACTCCGAGCCCAGGAAGCCAACCGTGTCCTGGACTGCATCAAATGAAGTGTGGCGGCAGCTCGAGGGAGGGGATGGTGCCGCTCTGCTGTGCTGAGAGCCCCCGGAGTGCTGCGTCCAGCTCGGGTTCTCAGCACGGCAGGGACATGGAACTCTTGGAGTGGCTCCAAAGGAGGGCCACAAAAATATTCAGAGGGATTCTTCAGCCTGGAGAAGAGAAGGCTCCAAGGAGACCTTGCTGCTGCCTTTCAGCGCTGAGAGGGGGCTTCAAAGTGAGATGGGGGGAGACTTTTGTGAAAGGACACAGTGTAATGGTTCTCGACTAAAAGAGGGCAGATTCAGGGAGATAAAAGGAAGAACACTTTTACAGTGGCACTGGAGAAACCCTGGAACAGGCTGCCCAGAGCGGTGGTAGAGGCCCCGTCCCTGGGAACATTCAAGGTCGCTTTGGGTGGGGCTTTGAGCCACGTGATCTACTTGAAGGTGTCCCTGCTCATTGCAGGGGCTTGGATTAGATGGCATTTAAAGGTCTTTTCCAGCCCAAACTCTTCTGTCACTCTACTCTAGGATCCCTTCACAGCCACCTCCACGTTCCTTTTCTGCCTGGTTCCATCACCTCTGATTTCCTTCTCCCCCCGCCCCCAGGGGTGGTCACCTCTTCTGGTGGTTCCCTCCAGAGTCTCTTCAGCGATGGCCTCGGTGGGGCACGGTAATACCCTCAGACACACGGGGGTTTGCTGCTGACTTTTAGTGCTCCAGAGCCTTGTTGGTTCTTCTTTCAGGATCTGCAGTTCAGGAATTTGGCACTAGAGGGCTCAGGAACAGACAAAATGCCCTGACAAGCCAAGGCAGTGGGCAGCACTTCCCTTAACTCCTCTCTTCTTAGGTGCTTCATCTCAGAGGTTTCAGGAGCACAGTCAAGGTGAACAAGTTTCAGTTCTCAGGAACAGTAAGAAATCATTTATTCTTTTTCCATTTCCCTTCTGTTCTGGTTACAGATCATGTGATATCAATAAACTCCCGTTATTTCCCCAGTCTCCAAAACCTTTCAGAGATGATGGGGAGTGGCCTCTCTGTGACATCATCCTGCTCTCTCAGCACCCTGGGATGCAGCCCCTCTGCGCTTGTGGACTGGAAGGGTTGAGGTTCATCAAGTAGCCTCTGATCTAGTTTTCACCGCCCCCTGACTGTTCTGCTCCAGAGTCCTGCCTCGAGGCACAAAGGCCGGGCAGACCTTGCTGGGGAAGGCTGAGGAGAAGAGGACAGAGTGTCTCAGACCTTTCTCCACAGACCCTTACTACATGGAGCAGAGCTCCCACATGCTCTCTGCTACTTTGTTAACTCTTCCTGAAGCAGACAACACCTTTGTTCTGATGTTTCCACTGAGTTTTGCTACAGACCATTGCCAAGCTGGGAAGATGCTCTTGAAGACCAGTTGCAGTGAGCTGGGCTTCCCTTCAGCGCTGCTGACCATGAGATCCCCACGGAAACTGCCCAGAAAAGGCCAAAGGCTGCTCCTCTGAATTCTGGCGTCTGGTGTCTTCCAATCTGCTTCCTGCCTCCCCTCCTGAACTGGGGCCCTGCTATTTCAGGGTCATGGCAGCCAGTCTTCACAGCCCTGGCCAGCTCGGCCTTTCAGTGACCCCTCCCCTCTCCGGAGTGGGAAGGAAAAAACACAACAAAGAGCTCAGACATCAAGATCAAGACAGGGAGGGATGATTCACCCCTTACGGCCATGAGCAAAAGACAGACAGGTTAGGGGAACAAAAAACCCATCCATTTAATTCCCACACTAACAACAAAAGTTAAACCCCAGACTGGGACACTGAGAGGTTTTACCACATGTAAAAGCCCCTTCCCCATCCCCTGCTTTCTTCCCAGGCTCAGCTTTGCTCCTGATTTCTCTCCCTCCTCCCTCGCAGCGGCGCAGGGGGGCAGCGGATGGGGTGTGTGATCAGTTCATCACCTGCTGCACAGGTTCTGGGGATCTCACAGCCCTTGTCAGAGCACAGACAATGACAGTTTCTGTTTGAAGACAGTGAGGACAGAGAGTCATCAGTAAGTGCTGGGACAGCCTGGGGTCAGAGTGAGGTGGGGCAGCAGGGGTGGGGTGAAAATCTGCAGAGAAACAGGCCGAGGCAGAGGAAAGTGTGGGACAGCCTGTGGTGGGGATGGGCCCTTGGCTGAGGCTGGCACCCCCCAACAGAACTGAAATCCTTGTCCTCTCGACTATGGCTGCTGTCGCTTCCCCTGAGGACCCTGAGAGGACACCAGTTCCTACAGGCACAGCACTTTGCTGCCTCCTCGCCACCCTCCACAGAGCCTGGGGGGATCCGACCGCTGTCCTGCCTCGGCATCACCCCCTGCCTCTCCCTGCCCCAGGAAGAGCCCTGAGCATCCCAGGAGGGAAAGGATCCCCGTTCCCAGGGGATGGGCTCAGGGCTGGACCCTCCTGGGGATGAAACCCATCAAGGCCTTTCAGGGCCCCTCAACATTGGATTGGCAGCCTGTGAGCAGAGCCTCTGCCTTCCTGCTTCCCCAGCCCCAGGGACAGGAACCTTGTCTCCTCATTCCCTGCCCGGCCTCTCCAGTGATGGCCCTCGCTGGGCATCACTGACACCCTCACAGCCTTGGAGCTTTGCTGCTGACTTGCCCTTCTCTAGAGGCCACTCCAACCCCTCTGCTGCACCTGCAGTTCAGGAACTGGGCACCAGAGGGCTCATGAACACGCAAATCCCCCTGACAAGCCAAGTCTCTGGCACAACTTCATTCCTCCTTTCTGACGGGGGAATGTGAGAGGTTTCAGCCGTGCAGGCAAAGGGAAAAGCTTTCAGTCCTAAATGTCAGTAAGGAACAATTTCTTCTCTTTCCACTGCTCCTTGTATTTCTGCTCACCCATGCAGTGACATCAGCAAACTCCACTGGATATTGGTCCTGAGCATCTGCTGATAGAGGCTGAACATGGAGGGAAGCCAAGACCCTCCATGTCAGACACTCTGGGGGCAATCTTTGTCCCTGCCTCCAACCCCACATTTCTCTCATCAGCCCCCTGGGAATTACAACATCTTTGTTCAAAGCTGAGCTTTCTCCATGACAGTCTGAAGCTGCATCTTTCAGACCTTTCCCACCAACTCCCACCTGCTGTACTTGGTACTTGCACACAGCTGCACGCAGACACAGAAGGATGTTTAATTGCCAGAAAGCTAAATCAACAGAATAAAAATAAAATACAATATTCAATAAAAAATAAACTACACTGCTGCATTTTAAGTCCATTTTACCACTTCTCAAGGCCGCTTTCCATAAAGGAGATGGGCTTATGTTGTGGTTTAAGCCCTTCCAGGACCAAAGACCACTTTGCCGTTGCCCCTCCCCCACCCTCAGACGGTCAGGTGTACCACTTGGCTGCCTTCGACTCCAGTTCATACTGGAGCTCCAGCATGTCCGGCACTGCAGCACTCATCGCTGGCGTAACTTCATTCAGGCCACGGTAGTCCACAGTCAGCCTCCATTCGCCATTGGCCTTTCTCACCGGCCATATAGGGCTGTGGAAGGGTGAGTGAGTTTTGCTGATCACCTTCTGGCTTTCTAGTTGGCGGATCAGCTGACGGATGGGGACCAGGGAATCTCGGTTGGTGCGGTACTGCCGCCGGTGCACCGTCCTGGTAGCAATCGGCACTCGCTGCTCCTCACCCTTAAGCCGCCCCACCACTGAGGGATCCTCTGAGAGGCCGGGTAAGGTGGACAACTGTTCCACCTCCTCCAGGGCAGCCACACCAAAAGCCCACCGGTACCCTTTTGGGTCTCTGAAGTGCCCTCTCCTGAGGTAGTCTATGCCCAGGATGCACGGGGCGTCTGGGCCAGTCACAGTGGGGTGCTTATGCCAGTCCCTCCCAGTCAGGCTCCCTGCGGCTTCCAGTAGGGTCAGCTGCTGGGATCCCCCTGTCACTCCGGAGATGCAGATGGATTCAACCCCACTGTAGCTCGATGGCATCAGGGTGCACTGAGCGCCAGTGTCCACCAAAGCCTTATACTCTTGTGGGTCTGACGTGCCAGGCCATCGGACCCACACTGTCCAGTAAATCCCATTATCCCTTTCCTCCACCTGGCTGGAGGCAGGGCCCCTCCAATCCTGCTCAGCATCACTCACTTCTTGCAAGAATGATTTACTGGTCCCCTCAAGAGGGTCAGACATAACGTTCACCATTCTGTTCTGCCTGGGGGATTTCTGACTGGACACTGGAGCTGCGCTCCTCTTGGAGGACTCCCCTTTGGTGATGGTCTTCCCTTTCAGCTGCTCTACTCGTGCAGCCAGGGCAGCAGTGGGCTGTCCATCCCACCTCCTCATGTTTTCTGCATGGTCGCGGAGGAAAAACCACAGGGTGCCTCGTGGTGTGTACCTTCTGCTGCTTTTCTCTTGGGTGAGGAAACATTTACTTCTAATGATTGAGACATCAGCCCGTGCAGGTGGAACGTAGGACATGTCCTCTTCCACTCTCTGGACCCTCTGAGACAGTTCCTCCACAGCTGAGACCAGGGAATGCTGAGATGAAGGGAGATTTCCCTCATATTGCCGGAGCTGGCCAACCACTCCATCCACTGTCAGAGTCTGGGTGTCTGTCCACCAGGACACTATTGCCAATGCTTTCGAGTGCGCTTCTGGTGCGCTCTTCAGGAACTGTCGCCACATCAGGTGTGTGCAAGGGGCCTGATCTGGGTCCATGGGTGACTGCTCATCATTCAGATCACCATAGATCACCTCAAACACAGCCAGCTCCCTGAGGTTCTGGATGCCTTTCTCAGTGCTGGTCCGTTTGCCTAGCTGACATAGGAGATCATCCTTGTAGGGGTGCCTCTCCCTTACACTGAGCAGGCGTCGCCTCCAAAGGCTGAGGGTTTGAGCCTGTTTCCCTATTTCCCTGTCAATGCCAGCATCCTTGGCCAAAGACCCCAGCTGCCTGGCCTCTCTCCCCTCCATCTCAAAAGCACTGGCTCCATTGTCCCAGCATCAGAGCAGCCAGGTGCAAATCTGCTCGCCTCCCAGGCGGCCAAAATCTCTCTGCATATCTCGCAGCTCAGTCGGGGACAGAGATCGGACAGTCACCTCTGGCCCTTACTCCTGTTCCCCTGATGGGCCTGGCTCATCCTCATCCCTCACTCTGCCAACAGACTTTCTGGTCTATTTTGTTTTCTGTATCGGGGCGACTGATCCCGGCACTGGCTGGCCCTCTGGCTCAGTCGCTGTGCTGGTGGAGGCGACTGAGACTGGCTCTGCCTGTGCCCCCGGTTCAGATATTGTTTGTGTGGCCTTTTCTTCCCTTGAGGGCAGCGGGTGGTATTAAAGAGGACACGGTAGGCATGGGCAAGTCCCCAACACATTGCAGCGAGTTGTGTCTCCTGGGTTTTGCCCGTTTGGTAACACACCCTTTCTAAGCACTCCATCAGCTTCTCAGGGCTCTGCATTTGCTCAGGAGTGAAGTTCCAAAGCATTGGGGGTGCCACCGACTCAGGCCTTTGCCCATCTTCTCCCACACCCCTTGCCACTCACTGCTGTCTGACCTCGGGCAGGTTTCCGGGCACGGCTATTGTTAGAGAAGTGCCGCATGGCCAAAACCGAAATCAGGCAGGCATTCAGAAGGCATTGTGCCACAATCACTCTGGCCTGCAGGCTCCGAGGATAACTGAAACTCCCCAGAGCCGAGAGGATCTCTTCCCCTGGCTCACCCATAGAGGGGGTGAGACCCCTAACAAAAGCCCAGGCAGCAAACAGGTACCGGCCCGCCCCACACACAGCGATGCAAAGGCAGCAGAAGGGTTCGATAGCCCGTATAACAACATGAGACCCTGGATACATTTCCCACCGATAACAAACGCCACCACTGGGATCATACACTGGATAGAAGGATTAATCCAGCCCCACCACGCAAGCAAGTGGGCCAGCATTGCAAACATTTTCTTATCAAGTAAACACGAATACAAACAGAAAGATGACACCCAACAGATTTCTCTAACACACTCTGGTCAGGGTCTGTCCCTTTTTGACTCTTATTTCAACCCAATTCGTGCCCCACGTTGGGCGCCAAAAAGACTGTGCTGGTTTAAGCCCTGCCGGGCCCGGAGACCACGTTGCCATTGCCCCTCCCCAACCCTCGGGCTGAGTAGGGCTGGAAGTGAGGCACAAACCCCGGGGTTGAAATAAGGATTGACTACAAGTGTCAGAAATAACAATCTGAACAACAACAACCGCAATAACAACAACAAACAGCAATAACAGTAAACAAGACAGAAGATATACAGAGAAATTCCGCAAAATGGTCAAGGAGCAAGCCCGCCGCGTGTATGGCTAAACCCAAAACCAGAAGTGAAATTAAAAAGGCTCCGCCCCTGGACCTGACGTCAGCATGGTATGAATAACCCGGCTGGAGATCCCTTCCCCCTCGCTCTCTGCTGGGGAAAAACTTGACCCTATCCCAGCTGAACCAGGACAAGAATGCTGTGGGAAACAGTGTCAAAGGCCTTGCTAAAGTCAAGGTAAACAGCACCCACAGCCTGTCCCTCATCCAATCAGCAGGTCGCCCTGTCGTAGAAGGAGATCAGGTCTGTCAGGCAGGACCTGCCTTTCATAACCCCGCTGACTGGGCCTGATCCCCTGCCTGTCCATTAGATGACTTGTAATGGCACCCGAGGTGACCTGCTCCATCACCTTCCCTGGCACCCAGGTCACACGGACAGGTCTGTAGTTCCCTGGATCCTCCTTCCTGCCTCTCCTGTAGATGGGTGTCCCATGTGCCACCCTCCAGTCCAATGGGCCCTCCCCAGTCAGCCATGACTCCAGGTAAAGCAGGGACAGCGCCTTGGCGAGCAAATCTGCCAGCTCCCTCAGCACCCTTGGGTGTAACCCACCCGCTCCCACAGCCTTGTGTGCATCCAAGCGGTGCAGCAGGTCTCTGACCACCTCCTCTTCCCCTGCGCTGCCCTCAGCCTGCTTCCCCTGCCCATCTCCCGGCTCCTGGGGCTGGGGGTCCAGGGAACAGCCACTTCCACTGCTACACGCTGAGGCCAAGTAGGCCTTGAGCACCTCAGCCTTTCCCTCAGCCTTAGTTGCCAGGTTTCCCTCTGCATCCAGCAAAGGAGGGAGATTTTCCCTCATCCTCCTTTTGCTGTGAACGAATTTATAGAAACATTTTTGTTATCCTAAACGGCTGCGGCCAAGTTGAGCTCTAGCTGTGCTTTGCCTCTCCTCATGTTCTCCCTGCACAGCTCCACGACATCTTTATAGTCTTCCTGAGAGAAGAGTTGCCTCCTCTGGGTCATGGGCACAGCTGTTAAACTCTCCAGGTCCCAGAAGTGTCCCCTGTGCTGCCCCACAACGCCCCGGTATCTCCCACTGACCTCCAAGTAGGGGTGACCCCTTCCCCACAGCTCTCTGAGCCTGATCCTCCAACGGGTGTTTTACCCATCTCGTTGCCGACCCAGCCCGGCTGTAACGGCCTGACTTGGGTACGAGAATATTGAGGGAGACCGTGTCCAATGTCTTGCTGAGTTGGAGGTACATGACACCCACTGTCTCCCCTCACGTCCCAACGCAGCCACTTCCCCATGAAGGCAATCCGGCTGGGGAGCCATGATGTCCCCTTGGGAGGTCCATGCCGACGGCGTTTGGACACAATCTGCTCTTTTGGGTGCCCGGGAATGTCACCCCAGAGGACTCATTGCAAGGGTCACTCCTCACCACAGTGACCTTGTGCAGCCAGTGGGTGCTGGGGGGCACTTCTGGCCTCCTTCAAAGGTGGGGGCAACATTGGCTTGTCCTCACCCACAAGAGATGTCTCCCAGTACTGGGACCTTTTCAGAGGGATATTACACAGAAATATTGATCTTCTCCTGTAACTTCATTGCACCTCTGCTGTTACATGGTGTATCAAATCTCTTTAATCTTTTGTGTATTTTCACCTGTCCAATAGAATGACCATTTCTGAAGCCAACTTTTCAGATGCAAACTCTCTAGAAAAAGGGCCTTTTCATTATTCTTTAGTTTTCTCCTCCCCTGACTTTTGTTCATTCAGATTCCTCTCAGCTCGCGAGCTGCTGCTTTCAACTTCAGGTGGTTAAAATCTTGCCTCTCTTTCCGCAGACTAATTGTCTCCTTGGCCAACTCCTCCAGTATGTTTATCTCTACATTTTTCTATCTGCACACCGAAAATATTTCTCATAAAATTACCCCTTGTAGAAAGGCAACCTCATTGGAGATGAGATAGGGAATTTAAAGAATTTGAGTTTGATGGTGCAGAGCTTGCGCCAAGATGAGGGGGCTATACGTGAAGACATACCAGAGGCTGACTGTTGCTAAGATATTATCTTCTGGCTCAAACAGAAGCTTCCTATTGTCCTTGAAGTAGTACAGAACAGCAATAGATCACCTCAAATCCTAACACTAATTGGCCTTGTGGCTTAGCTAGGAGTTAGGGAACAACTGAGGCTGCGCAGAAGAATAAGGTAAAAAGTTCATCAGCGAGGAAGAGGAGATACTTCATCTATACGACCCTCTCCCAGGAATTTGCGACCACCAAAGGAGCTCAACGCGCAGACGCAAGAGGAGGAGACCTAATTACCATGAGAAGCGAGGGGAGGCGGGGAAATATTATGTTTATGTATAAGCATTCTATGAATATGCATTATTTTGTAATATATAAGCAGGACGAGAGCTGCAAGGGGTGCGCATGCTTGTGGAGGAGCGATCCCCCATGCGCCCGGCGCTGAATAAACATACCTACTTTACAACTTAACAGTTGTGGAGTTAGTTTTTCCGCAAGTCAACTTGGCGACCCAGATGGGACTCTCTACTCGGCTGCCGGGACACTGCTGAGGGGTGGACATCCTAGGTGCGCACCCCGAGCTTTTCTCGGAGGAACTCCGCTCCCAGCTGTCCACTGCGGGAGTAGACAAGGACCATCTAAATCGCGGACAAAGGTATGTTTAAAGGGTAACGGGCTGCTGGTAAGACGCGCAGAGACGTCTGGCGCACAGCGTAGTCCCAAGGAGGGGGTATACCCATTTGGTTCTGGTTTTGGAAAGCCGAGGGAAAGGTGTAAGGTCTTTTGGGTCAAACTACCGATGACTGGTATATAAGAGGCAGTTTGCATTTGGGCAGGGCACTGGTAATTACCAATTACCGTCACCTGTAAGATCTTACCCTATTTTTCCGGGCTGTTATTGTATAGTGCACTACTTGTGGATATACTGGTTTTGAACTTACGGCAAATTGTTAATGGTTTATGATATATGCTACACGGACCTAGTTGTTGTTTTATTTTGTGGTGTGAGTGGAAGGTGTGACTGGCCCTTTAAGAGTGAGAGGCAGCTGCGGCTTTGTGTGAGAGAGCAGCCGCTGCTGTGTGTCTGTGTGCCTGCATGCCTGCAGGGTGTGAGTGAGAGCAGCCGCTGCTGTATGAGTGAGAGCCTGCAGGGCGTGAGTGAGACGCAGCCGCTGCAAAACAAGTGAAAAGTTTCTATCTGTTTAAGTAATGCACTGTCTTTGTATGTTTTGTGAAAACATCGCATGAACCGGGAAAGCGGATCCCTTCTCCGTTGGTTTGGGTTGGAATCTAGTGATTATTTGTGTAGAAGGAATAAATGGTTGGCACGGGGAGATGATTTATACCTGCTAGAAGGACTGTACCAACTCCTTCTGGGCAGCTGGTAGCATTGGATTGGAAACAACCAGCCGATTATACCCCCGGGTCCGTGGAAGAATCCCCTGCTTTCTTTGTATTCCTGCCCCCCCGGTAAGGGAATTCTCACCAAGTATGGGTATTAGCAGAGTGCGTAGATTGTCGATGTAAGTGGTACTGTGCGTCTGATAAGAGGAGGTCGAGGTGTGCAGAGTGCTGGGAAAAGTGGAAAGAAAGGATTTTGAGAAGAAATAATAATGGGAAATAAGCAGGGAAGAATTGTAAAGAAAAGCCCATTAGATTGTATATTAACACACTGGAAAGACATAGCGGGGAGGGGAAGCACAGAAAGCAAGAAAATTCTGATTAAATATTGTAATCAGTGGTGGCCACTTTACAAACTGGAAGAGGAGGCTAAATGGCCACTGAATGGGACCTTAGACTACCATACACTGTTGCAATTAATGTTATTTTTACGGAGAGAGGGGAAGTGGGACGAGGTGTCCTACGCAGATATGTTTTTCACCCTCCGGAATCACCCGGAGTGGCAGAGGGACTGTGGATTAGTCCCACCACAAGACCCTTTAGTGCTTGCCCTGGAAAAGGATTATAAGGGAGAAATTAAAGGAAAACTAAAAAGGTGCTGCTCGTCATGCAGCATCGGACAGAGGTGTACTAGAACAGATAAGACTAGAAGGGCGAAAGAGCAGAGCTTGGAAGACCTATTCAAACCCCCTCCTCAGTCCCAGGAACAGGACAAGGACTCGGAGGAACAGTCCATTTCTCCAGATAGCCCAATCTCCTCCAGGACACGGGGAAGAACTCCTAAAGCTCTCCAAGCACCCCTCAGAGAGGCGGTGGGACCCCAGGGCACTATGTTGGTTAAAGTGCCGTTTTCTACCTCTGATTTAGAGATATGGGAAAAGAAAGCTAAAAACTACCGAAATGACCCTGAGAGTGTGACTAGGCATTTTCGGTTCATTATAAGGCAGCACAACCCTGACTGGGAAGACATGCAGCTGCTACTGGATCACTTAACTGAGACCGAAAAACAGCTGGTTTTAAAAACAGCACAAAATTTGGCTGAGGATCACTATAGAGCTACTGGGGGGGACTATAAGGAGTTCCTCCCCTTACATGATGACCCGAAATGGGATCCCAATCGGTCTGCACATGTGGAAAGATTAAGAGCATACCGAGAGTGGATTGCAAAGGGAATGGAAAAGGCTATCCCTAAAACAATAAATTGGGCAACACTCTATGAAATTAAACAAGGTCCATCCGAGTCCCCATCAGAGTTCCTGGATCGGCTGAGAGATACAATGCGCAGTAACACTTCCTTAGACCCGAGTTCAGAGGCAGGGATACAACATCTGGTATCTCTATTCCTAGGGCAAGCCACAGGGGATATTAGGAGAAAACTTCAGAAGGTACCTCCTCCTGGGGGAAGGAACTTAGAGACACTATTGGAGGAGGCATGGAGGGTATTTCGGAATAGGGAAGAGGACTACAAGAAAGGGCACAAGAAAATCTTGGCTGTAATAAAAGAAGGGGAGCAAAGGAGATCGGAGCGACAGCCGCTTAACAGAAATCAATGTGCTATATGCAAAAAGTTCGGACATTGGAAGAGGCAGTGTCCAGAGAAATGGGGAAACACAGGAAAAAGGGGAAACCGCCGAAAACGGCAGACATTAGCTAATTTAGAAGAACAATGACGGGGACCCGGGGAATCTACCCTAGCGGATCCGCTGGTTAAAATAAAGCTAGGGAAAGAACAAAAAGAAGTAGAATTTTTAGTGGATACTGGAGCAACATATTCAGTTTTGAACATGGATTTAGTACCCCTGGAGAAAGATTATATCATGGTGGTGGGAGCCACTGGCCAAAGTGAAAAGGCATACTTTTGCAAACCTTTGAAATATGAATTGGGAAAGCAGTTAGGCATACACAAGTTTCTGTATATGCCGAACTCCCCAAAAGCGCTCCTGGGGAGAGACTTACTAGAACAATTAGGAGCAACCATTAACTTTAACCATGGAGAGATTACTCTGGAGGTAAACAACCAAGAATTTATACAAATCATGAGCTTATCTTTAACTAGTGTCCCCACAGAAGGAGAAATTAGCGAGGAAATTATCGATCAAGTGTATCCCGGAGTATGGGCCACTGATACCCCTGGGAGGGCGAAGAATGCTCCACCTGTAGAGGTAAACCTTAAAGAAGGACAACAACCGGTAAGAATTAAACAATATCCTTTAAAGAAGGAGGATTGGGAAGGGATCCAGCCAGTTATAGACAAGTTTTTGCAAATAGGATTATTAAGGGAGTGTGAATCTAATTTTAATACTCCCATATTACCTGTCCGGAAACCCGATGGGTCATACAGGATAGTTCAGGATCTAAGAGCAATAAATAAAATAACGGAAGATCTCTACCCAGTGGTAGCAAACCCTTACACCTTGTTAACAAAGCTAACTCCTGAACTAATCTGGTTTACTGTTTTAGACCTCAAGGATGCCTTCTTTTGTCTCTCTCTCCTCGAAGCCAGTCAGAAAATATTTGCATTTGAATGGGAAAATCCTAAGAGTGGACGTAAAACTCAGTTAACTTGGACAGTGCTGCCACAAGGATTTAAAAACAGCCCCACTATATTTGGCAACCAACTAGCCAAAGACCTTGAACTATGGGAAGCCCCAACTCCACCTGAAGAGGGAAAGCTGCTGCAATATGTAGATGACATCCTAATTGCCACTAAGACGAAAGAGGCCTGCGTAACCTGGACGGTAAGCCTTTTAAATTTTCTGGGACTTCAGGGCTACCGGGTATCTAAAAAGAAGGCCCAAGTAGTGCAGCGTGAAGTGATCTATTTGGGCTACGAAATCAGTGCTGGGAAAAGGACCTTAGGACAAGCTCGGAAAGAGGCAATTTGTCAGACTCCGAGACCACAAACAGTGAAAGAATTGCGAACATTCCTGGGAATGACTGGTTGGTGCAGGCTATGGATCTATAACTATGGATTACTTGTTAAGCCACTATATGCACTAACTGTCACTGAACAGAAGAACCTCCAGTGGAATAAAGAGGCCATACGGGCCTTTGACTCACTAAAGAAGGCCCTGATGTCAGCTCCGGCTTTAGGACTCCCAGATGTAAGTAAGCCATTCTTTCTCTTTTCACACGAGAAACAGGGAATTGCATTAGGAATATTGGCACAAGACTTAGGCCCATACCGTCGGGCAGTTGCCTATTTCTCCAAACAACTGGATACAACCACTAAGGGTTGGCCCGGATGCCTACGAGCGGTTGCAGCAGTAATCCTAAATGTACAGGAAGCACGAAAATTCACATTAGGCCAGAAGATTACTGTATTAGTATCTCATACAGTGTCAGCAGTATTGGAAATTAAAGGAGGGCATTGGCTCTCACCCCAAAGATTCCTAAAATATCAGGCTGAACTGGTAGAACAAGATGATGTGGAGATTGTAGTGACTAACATTATCAACCCAGCTTCTTTCCTTAGTGGAGACACAGGAGAACCGGTGCAACATGACTGCCTGGAGACCATCGAGGCAACATATTCAAGCCGCATAGACTTGAAGGACAGCCCTATGGAAGATGCAGAGAACTGGTTTACAGATGGGAGCAGTTATGTCCTGAGCGGTAAAAGATATGCTGGGTACGCTGTTACTACCACCCAAGAGATACTGGAATCAGAACCACTGCCTGTGAGTACATCTGCACAAAAGGCGGAGATAATCGCTCTGACCCATGCTTTAGAATTAGCCCAAGGCAAAACTGTGAACATTTATACGGACTCAAAATATGCCTTTGGGGTAGTTCATGCTCATGGAGCAATCTGGAAGGAAAGAGGACTGCTAAATTCACAAGGGAAACACATTAAACATGGGAAGGAAATTCTGAGGCTACTGGAAGCTGTCCAACTTCCAAGAAAAGTGGCAATCATGCATATTAAGGCACACCAAAAGGTGAATTCCGACTTAGAAAGAGGAAATGAACTGGCGGACAGAGAGGCAAAACAAGCAGCCAAAAGAGAGGTAAAAATGGAGGGTGCTTTAGTCCCTGATGGACAGACTATTTTAGAAGGTAAGCCTATTTACACAAAAGAAGACAAAAAGCTTATTGCAGATCTGGAAGGATCATATAATAAAGAAGGTTGGGCTGTCACTCCCCAAGAAAAGATAGTAATTCCCTCTTATTTGACCAGACACCTGGTAAGGGAAGAACACAGAAAAGGACACTGGGGGGCAGAGGCCCTATACCGATATTTAGTTAGGAATATTAGAGCCAGAAATTTGTATACCATAGTAAGGCAAGTGACTCAACAGTGTGACCTTTGCCTCCAGACTAATCCTAAGAATACCCCTAATCTAGAAGTAGGCCAGATTGGAAAAGGGAACGGACCAGGACAACAATGGCAAATTGATTTTTCAGAACTTCCAAGAAAAGGGGGGTATCGATACCTATTGGTATTAACAGATACCTTTTCAGGTTGGCCAGAAGCGTTCCCCACCAGAACGATTAAAGCCAGAAAAGTGACAAAAGTATTAACGCAAGAAATAATTCCACGTTTTGGGGTTCCAGCGACCATATCCTCAGACAGGGGGTCGCACTTTGTTTCCAAAGTAGTCCAGCAAGTCAGTTACTATCTGGGCATAGATTGGCAGCTTCACACCCCATATCGTCCCCAATCCAGTGGCCAAGTAGAGAAAATGAATCATTTGATTAAACAGCAAATAGTAAAACTCGGTCAGGAATCAAACCTGACCTGGCCCCAAGCTCTCCCATTGGCACTCTTGCGCATACGAGCAAAACCAAGGGCCAAAGAAGGGTTGAGTCCTTTTGAGATGTTATATGGCAGACCTTACGCAGTGCAAAAGGGTATATCAATGCAAATTGGAGAGGAAACTATGACTTCATACATGATAGCATTAAGCAAACAACTTAACAAAATTGGGAAACATGTATTCGGAACTCGGGGTAGAGGGTTAGACGGACCGGTACACGATATACAGCCTGGAGACTATGTGTATGTTAAGTCTCTTGCAGAAAAAACATTGGAACCACAATGGGAGGGGCCATTCCAGGTGCTGCTTACGACCTTTACTGCAGTGAAAATTAAAGAACACACATCATGGATACATCATACTAGGATCAAGAAGGCTCCTAAACAACGCTGGGAGGTGACAGAAACTGGACCATTAAAACTCAAATTCAAACAAAAACTTTCGGATTAAGACCTCAAAATGATCAACCGTAAGTTGGAACTATTAATATGTTTTAGGATTATCCTTCTTGCCTGTGCCCAGGAACCCAAAGACTGGCCTTGGAATCACGCCCAGAAAAATCATGCCATGATGGTGAAGGATGTGGACTTAAGAACAAAACTAGCCATGGTGGTTGTTAACAACAATAAGGTATACCAAGGGAACCAGTGGAGAAGGGACGATAAGGATGAAATCGACCAATTAGAAGGAAAAACGGGGGGATGAAATAACAGTGGGTTGTCAAGTATATCATGAGGACGGTCTAGTTCCAGTGTTAGAAGACACTATGATAGGTGTGAGAATGATAGGGTCCCCATATAAATTTGGAGAATCGTGCAAAGGGAAATCAATGTGTTGGTTTAACTTTACCTTAACCAAGATAACTTTTGTAACATGCTTAGGACAAGGGTCAAGGGGACAGGCATTGTTCTACAGGGTCAAAATTGACCCCATGCAGTCTACTGCAACCACTTTGCCACCTGTCACGTCTGTAAGAGGTACAAAAGCAATTGCTGGGCAAGTGCTAAAGTCAAAACCAAGAATCTTTAAAATAGGTCCACATGTGATCCGGAAAACTGGTCAGCAAGTCCTATTGTTTAATCCCCAGTGGTCACTAAAACAGGTGGAAGTGCATTTGCAGGTGAATCTGACAGACATACAACCAAAGTGCCTTCCATATCTGGAAACAAAGGGGATGGGCTGCCTGGCTAAAGGCTCGGGCTGTTCAAAGACAAAAAAGGGATGTGACAGGAATTTTAGGGACAGGATTGGGGGTATTGAATAGTGTAGATTCAGAAGTAATAATGAACAAATTGGCTACAGCAACTCAAGAACTGGATCAATTAAAACGGCCTCTAAAATCGTCCTTATTAGCCTTAGGGACTCACCAATGGCTAACATCAAAACTTCTCCCTGATTGGGAGAGAGTTAACATCAAAGACCATTCATTAGTGGTAGAAGGGATGGAGGCTCTACAGAAAGACACATCCTTGGCTCTTAGTTGTATACAAGCACAAATGTGGATACAATCGATTATTTCCAATATTCTGAGAGAAGGGGAGGAAGGAATCCTCCCTAAGGAAATTCGGAAGGTAGTTTGGGATAAAGCACTTGATCAAGAAAGAGAATTGCAATCCTGGTGGAAATTGGTAAATTTCACGTATGATGATAAGAATGATAAAATAATCGCCTTCGTCCTGACCATATCAAGGGCTACACAGTATAAAATCTACCCTATTACTGCCATAGGATTGTATCATAAGGGAGTAATAATCAATCCGGTAGGACATAAAGGGTGGGTGTGGCAACAAGGGGATAAATGGCAGACTATTGACACAGATCTGTGCACTAACATGGGACATCAGGGATATGTCTGCGAAGGAAACTCCATAGAGGCTCAAGATATGTGCCTGGACACCCACCAGAAAGAGTGCAACTTTGAAGTACAACCCTCTCCTAACCACAATACAGTTCTAATATACATAGGAGGGGGGTGCATATGTTTACGCACTTCTTGTAAGAGCTTTATAGTCGATGGTGATGAAATGGAAATAGGAAACCACTCTAATCATTGTGTATGTAATTTTACAAAAATCGAAGGTTGTGACTTTAACTATGTCAGCCCTGTTCTGAGCTCCCAAGTAATAGAAACGAAATATACTCTGTATCGAAGAATAGGTTCTACCCCCATAGGAATGAATTTGGAAAGAGTGAAGGAGATGCTACAGCACGAAGACTTACTTTCTATTCTAGAAGAAGTAAAACAAAAAGGGAAAGAGATGCTAATAGTAGTAAAACATGATACGGAGCAAATTCACGAGATTTTGATGAAAGTACAAAAGGTAGGAGAACATCATTGGTGGGACACCCTCCTTGGATGGTCACCAACGGCAACCGGAATTTTTAACGCAATCCTTCACCCAGTAGTAGTTCTTTTGATATCTGTAGTAATTTTGTTAATTCTTACTGTAACTATATATATATGGAACTGGAGACTTACAAAACGCCTGCAAATTATGTATGAAGCTTTATACCATAATCCGAGTTTTAAAAGACTGGGGTAGATTCTACTAACACTGAATTAGTTATAGGAGACTAATTTGGCTTGGCCTCTATCTCTCCGTATAGCTCTTTTACGAATACAAACCAAGCCAAAAGCGAGATTAAGACACAAATGAGGTCAGATGCTTTATAACCCTAGAAACTTTATTCTCTATAACAATTAATCAAAGCGATAGGACAGAGAGGAAAAAGAAGGAAAAGTCAGAATCCCTAAGCAAGAACACGATAGAAGCGCAACTAATTACCACCACCACGACCATGGATCCAGCGATGTTCTGACGGCCCGATGACGCTCCACGTTCCTGGCTCCAAGTTGGTTCCCCTCTACTAAGGAGTACGCAGTCTGTCCTTTTATAGTCCCCATCCTCACGATCTGTCCGCCCATTTCCACGGGGCTTGTTGTTCTATGTGCCGCCCCATGGTCCTCCATACGCGCATGCCCAGGTGTCCATGGTGGTCGTGCTGGTGAGGGGCCGATCTGTGGCGTCTTCAGCCTCGCCGTGGTTTCCCCTCCACCTGGCTCGTGCGCAGGTGCAGCTCGGTGGGTGCTGGTAAGGCTGCTGCTGTTTTTCACCTTTGGCGGATGTCGTGGTTTTGCCAGGGACTATTTGTCGCCTCCTAAACGTACTCCTCCACAACAACACGATGCTGTAGCCAGGAAGTGGTATACCTGGAGGCAGCAATGCTGAGACAAACCAAAAGTCTCTACACCACTCCATGGCTCAACATTGCTGCCGTCGTGGTGGTGTGAAAGATAACAGTACAGAAAGAGAAAAGCTAGGAAAAGCGCAGTACTGTAACTAATAAGTATATATTTTTAACATTATTCTTTACTACAAATCATTTTAGTTTACACTATTTTTAACATTTTTATCTAACAAACACATATTTTAACAATATTTAAACATTTTTATCTAACAAATATAACATGTTTAAAACTAATTAACTTTACAAAGCCTAAGCATTTTATAAACTAAGTTTGAGGCTCCGATGAATCAGTAGAGGGACGAAGTGACATTCTACAAGAACAACAATTACCAGGACAAAACAAAAGTATAATAATGATAAGTAAGATAATAGCCAGTAAAGAAAAAAAAACAACATGAATCAAAATTAATGCCAAAAGGTGATCCATTCTTATAACAAAAGATATCACAAACTGATTACGGCCCTGCAGATCCACGCGGTCGGCTGCTCTGGTCTGCTGGGTTCGGGATCAGCATGCGCAGTGGGAAAAGGCTCTCCGCACCCCCTTTTTAATCCCAAAGCGCATGCGTCATGTGAGACTAGAAAGTTCTATTTTGATTTTCAACCAGAACAAATAAGCAATACTACTATTTCTAACTTTATAGAACAAAAACATCGTATAAACTAAACTTGAGATTCCGGAAAGTCAACAAAAGAACACGATGGTTTAGGTTCAAGGATAGTAGCAGTGAAAACAGTGGCAGAAGAAGACGATAGTTGAGGAGGAGATGCAGGAGAATTAACAGAGGATTGCAGTGGTTGCTGCTCAGGAGATTCAGGCGAAGCAGCAGAAGAACGTGAAAATAACTTACAGAACTGACATTCACACCGACAAAAAAGAAACATTACAATAACAAATAAGGCAATAGCCGATAAAACAAGAATTAAAGCTAGCGCAGAAATGCAATCCATATTCATGGTTGCGATAGATTCCAAAGCTCCAAAATGGAAGTCCAAATACGCAACAAGAAAAGAATTTCCACGCCCCCAGCCCAACGTGCATGTGTTATTTAGGCCTAAAAGCACCTATCCTAAATATAAACAAGAATACATGTGTATATAAAGTTTAAATGATTAATACAGCAGTAGACTTTGATTGGCAAACAGTACAAATCTGTTTTACGCCATCAGATGAAGCAGTAGATGTAAACTACATGCTAGATACAACATGTTGGATTAACTGAACAAAGCAAGGAATGATACAGGGCAAAACATCAAGACAGCAAATGCACATAACAGATAAAATATAACCTGAGTTTCAAAAGAATAGTGAAGACTAACACAACTTAGTTATAAAAGTAAGCTGTAAGATGGTTTGAGTAGTAAAAGAATTTACTAAGTAAGAAGAAAAGGGGGGAATGAGATAGGGAATTTAAAGAATTTGAGTTTGATGGTGCAGAGCTTGCGCCAAGATGAGGGGGCTATACGTGAAGACATACCAGAGGCTGACTGTTGCTAAGATATTATCTTCTGGCTCAAACAGAAGCTTCCTATTGTCCTTGAAGTAGTACAGAACAGCAATAGATCACCTCAAATCCTAACACTAATTGGCCTTGTGGCTTAGCTAGGAGTTAGGGAACAACTGAGGCTGCGCAGAAGAATAAGGTAAAAAGTTCATCAGCGAGGAAGAGGAGATACTTCATCTATACGACCCTCTCCCAGGAATTTGCGACCACCAAAGGAGCTCAACGCGCAGACGCAAGAGGAGGAGACCTAATTACCATGAGAAGCGAGGGGAGGCGGGGAAATATTATGTTTATGTATAAGCATTCTATGAATATGCATTATTTTGTAATATATAAGCAGGACGAGAGCTGCAAGGGGTGCGCATGCTTGTGGAGGAGCGATCCCCCATGCGCCCGGCGCTGAATAAACATACCTACTTTACAACTTAACAGTTGTGGACTTAGTTTTTCCGCAAGTCAGAGATTATACTTAACTTATAGGAGAGAAATGTATTTTATTTTGTATGAACCTTGATGATGTTTGACTTTTCCTTGGTTACAAACAGCAGAAATCCTTCTGCGCCCGTGTGCAGGCGGTTCTCCAAGGACAACAGGGGGGAGATTGTGCAAAGGAGCTGTAACCTCCCGCTGCAGAGATCAGAGGAGAAATCTGATGTAAGGAGAGATGATGCGAGTCCCAGGCGGCTGAGGAGAGAAATGCTGGGACTGGGGGTGAGGACAAAGGTTGTCCGGACTGTGTTGGACCCCAAGGGACTGTCCAGGAGATCTCCCAAGGAGATGCTCTGCATCGATGTCAGTCAGAGAGTGCTGCTATCGCCTCTTCTCTAAAGTGTAAATTAAATAATGTGCTCTTTAAAATACAGATTGATTTGTATTAGGGGCACTTTGAAACCTTCCTCCTTAACTACACCAGGAAATGACTCCAATTAGCTGCACAAGTCCTGAAGACTTGAAGAAATCTAAAGGAAGAGAACGAGCTCGTTAGGGCTTTGTGTATTTTAATGAGCCCCGTGGTGTATTTGGCCCCATGTCCATGATGCTCAGGCCCTGAGAGGAGACTGAGCAAAGGACTCAACAAGTCCAAGTCAGCAGCAAAGCTCCCCGTGCCCTGAAGCCCTGATTGGCCCCACGGAGGGCCAGGACTGACAAAGCCTCTGCAGGGACTCGTTAGAGCAGAGAATTGGAGGCTGTGATTGCAGGCAGGCAAAGGCCCCGTGCAGGGCTGTCCTGCTGTGAAACCCTTGGGTTGGTGATGGAGCACAAAGGCCAAGCCCTGACCCTCAGGCCCTGGGAAGGAGATGCTGCCCCTCGTGTGTGGCTCAGGGCTCTTCCTGGGGGCAGGGGCTGTGAGGGGGAGCAATGCCGAGTGTAGGAAACTGCACAACCCCTCCTGGCCTCTCCAGGAAGGGGCGAGGAGGAAAACACAGTCCAGAGCCTCAACATCAGGTTTATCCCGGTAGCCCCCCATGGCAGGGCAACTGCCATGACCAAGGGGGCCAAGAGCTCTGTCTCGTGTGGCCTTTCAGCCCTGGCAGAGCCCTCAGACATCTCTGCTGCAGGTTTGCTTCTGCTGGGCCCTTCGGGCGCCTTTTTCCCTCCAGGCTGGTGACATCCATCTCCCTTTCCTCCCTCGCTCTCCTCCCGGCATTCCCACCCCTTCACTGATGTCTCTCCACACTCACTGCCTGTTCCTTGAAACACAGAGCCACAGGCTGACCCACACTCCCTCTGGGCGACCTCTTACACCACAATACCACCTCCTGATTGAGATTTCTTTTTCCTCAACTCCCATCTGAACCTCCCAGTCTGCACTTTGTTGAGGTTTCCTTCTCTTCCCACTACCAAGAAAAGCTCCGTTATCTCAGAAACTCTCCTCCCAGCAGGTGCAGGCGACTGCTGTAGTGCCCGGAGCCTCCACCTCACCAGGCTCAAGCAGCCCCGGTCCTTCAGCCTCTCCACAAAGGCCCCAAAGCCCACCCTGGCACATCTCCTTTGGAGCTTCTGCCTTTCCTCTCCATTCCTCCAGGACAGGGAGCCTCTCCCCCAGTCACACCAGTCTAGAGGTGGCCTCCCCAGCGCTGAGTCAAGGGCATGATAACGCCCTGGTTTGGTTTGCAGCCTAAGAGAAGGTTCTGGGGGTTCTCACTGACAAGCAGCTGAACAGGGGCCAGCAGTGTGCCCGGGGGGCCAAGAAAGCCAGCGGCATCCTGGCTTGTGTCAGCACTAGTGTGACCAGCAGGACCAGGGAGGTGACAGTCCCCCTGTGCTCTGCCCTGGGGAGGCCACACCTGGAGGGTTGTGTCCAGGTTTGGGCACCTCAATCCCAGAGAGATCTGGAGGGGCTGGAGCGAGGGCAGAGGAGGGCAACGAGGCTGGGGAAGGGCCTGGAGAATCAATCCTGTGAGGAGCCAGGGCAGGAGCTGGGAGTGTTGAGTGTGAGGAGGAGGAGGCTGAGGGGAGCCCTCATCCCTCTCTGCAGCTCCTGACAGGACAGTGCAGAGAGGCTGGGGCTGGGCTCTGCTCCCAGGGGATCAGGGACAGGACAAGAGGGAACGGCTGGAAACTGCCACAGGGGACGGTCAGGCTGGGCAGGAGGAGAAAATATTTTGCAGAAAGAGTGGTCAGAGAGTGGAATAATCTGCCCGCGGAGGGGGGGAGTCCCCATCCCTGGGGGGGTTTAAGGGAGGTTTAGATGAAATATAGGGGGGTGTGGGTTAGGGGAGAAATTTGTAGAGTCGGGCTGATGGTTGGACTCAGTGATCCCAAGGGGCTTTTCCAACCTCAGTGATTCTGTGATTCTGTGAATAACAGAGGTTCCTCTGCATTCAGAACCCATGTCTTGTCCCCAGATTGCTGGGGCCAGCTGCTGGCCAATCAGGACCCTGTGGCTGTCATGGAGTCACAATCAGCATCACAATTTGTGGCGCCTTTGCCTGTCTCTCCCCATCCACTCCCTTGACCCCTCATGGCTGCTGGACCCCACGTTCAACAGCCACACCCAGCCCTTCGCTGGCCTTTCCCTCTCCCTGCCCCACGCCTGGGCAGAGCCGGGGGGGACGTGTCGCCTTCAGGCTTTGCAGTGCTCATGCAGAATTACTGCCACAAAGTCGGTGCTGGGATCAGACTCGGCGCTGTGGAGCAGAGCCCAGCAAGACAGAGCAGCGTCCAGCAGGAGATGTGCAGTGGTGGCCGCCACCTTGCTCTGGCCAGGGGGCTTCTGTCCGTGCACTGAAAGGATCTGCTGCTACCAAGATGCACTTGGTGTTTCCAGCTGTCACTGCAGAGCTGCCCCAAACCGATCTGCAGTTGTGGCCGTGGCCTCCCCTCTGTGGGGGCTGGGCTGGGGCTTTGACTCCAGTGTCACCTGCACTGGTCACGGCACAAGGCAGACAGCTCCTACCCAGAGATCTACATCCTGCTGGGGGTTCGGCCAGCGCTCCCTGCCCTTCACTCTGCTCACAGTGTTTGCCTCAGCGCAGGGACCAGCTTGATGAGATTCCCAGGAATATTCTGAGGCACAATCCAATGCTTGTTGCCGTCTGCATCCACAGCATCAGAAATATTCCTTTCCCTTACATTGCAGGTTGACTGATGGGCCTGGTCACATGACTGCCTGGAATTTCCCTTCCTGGAAGGTGACATTTTCCCAGAGTGGGTCAAGGTGATGGGCTCTGTCACGGCCACTTGGAGACACTTCTCCTGGAGTTCTTCAGCCTGAGTTTACCCCAGATGACCCAGGAGTGCTCACGGATGCTCCTGTGCCTGCTAATAGCTGGGCCAAGGTTCTCAGGTTCCCAATGGCCTCTTCAGCTGTGGGTCATCCCCAGGAATCTGCTGGAACTGGTAACATGACCCGTGGTGCCCCCACAGGAACCGGGGCCTTCCCAGTAGAACCTATGGGTCTTGCCCAAGACTTACCCTGAGTTCCCAGGCTGCAGGCAGTGCAGTGCATTTGTTGTCACTTGTGTTAGTGACTCAGCACTGCTGTGGCCCACACAGATGGGTGTGTTACAGGTTGTGTCTCCCCCACGTTGGGCGCCCAAATAGACTGTGATGGTTTGACTTTGCTAAATGCCAAATATCCACCAAGTTGCTCTATCAATTCACACACACACACACCCACACACCCTTTTCCCCTTGATTTCTCAACAGGGCAAATAGGGGAAAGGTGTTGGAAAATAGCTTGCAGAGCAAGGCCATGGGTCTCTGCAGGAGCTGATTGCAGCCATCTGAGGTAAAAAAAGGGTAAAACCCAGGGTACAGTTATGCTAACAAAGGACTGTTATGTTAACAAAGAGAGAAACTGAGGTACATTATGACCTTGTATATGATAAAAGAACGGCCCTGGGAGAAAATAACAGGTTCAGAAGAGGGAAGATGTTGTGACATGTCTGAGATGCCACAGGGGGCTGGGACATTATAATGTAGCCTGTTACATGTACCCAACAGATTTGTGAGTAGTATGCATGATTATTGTAGAGTGCTTATATAAGGTGTGATTTCTTTCAATAAAGTTGAAGCTTGCTCTATCATTCACATTGAATCGGCTGCTTGCTTCCTCCGCCAGCCGCAGATAGGAAATAAGATAAACAAACCCTTGTGGTAAAAACAAAAAAGCAGCTTTAATATAAACCAAACGAAGCAAAGGTCTGTGCACGGAAGAAAAAAACCCAGATTTATTCTCTACTTCCCATGGAGAGGCGATGTGGGGCCTTCTCAGGATCAGGGCTCCCATAGGCGTAGTGGTTGCCTCGGAGGACCAAGGGTGACCCCACCCCCTTCCTCCTTTCTCCCAGCTTTACACTGAGCAGACGTCACATGGTCTGGAATGTCCCTTTGGTCGTTTGGGTCAGCTGTCCTGGCTGTGTCCCCTCCCAAGATCTTGCCCACCCCGTCCCACTGGGGGAAATGTCGGAAGGAGCCTTGGTGCTGTGTGAGCACTGCTCAGCAGCAGCCACCACACCAGGGTGCTGCCAACACCCTGCAGCTCCCAGCATAAACCACAGCACCGTGAGGGCTGCTGTAGGGGAAACCAATTCCAGCTCAGCCAGACCCAGTGCAGTCTCCCCATTTAGGAGAAGTAAGGGCGACCTGAATAGTGTTGAGTGAAGGTCTGACAAGGTGGGGCTCAGGGCTTAGTGCACATAAACTGTGTGCCATGGGGGAGAGAAGTGCAGTTTTTGGCCGAGTGGTGTGGAAGCTCCAGGCACCATAGGAGTAGCCTGAGAGTGACTGAGGGGGGATTATAGAGATGATGGAGATTTTCATTGAAGTAAGAAATAGCATGAGAAACACTAATGCCGAAAAGTACAGCAGGGGAGGCCCAGGCTGGGCACAGAGCGATGTCCCTGGAAGGGCAGTGCTGTGGTGGAACAGGTCACCCCGAGGGAGACTGGAGCAGCCCCAGGCTTTGTGTGTCAAGGAGCAGGCAGGGAGGACGCAGAGATCTCAGGAAAGGAAGGGAGATGCTCAGGGGAGAGCAGGGTGTGGTAGCTGGGTGGACGTCTCCAGCCGGCAGAGAAAGAGGTGCAGGTGTGGGACACGGTGGGACAGCCTGTGGTGGAGACGACAGAGGGGTGAGCAAAGTCTGAGCATCCCCCAGCAGAGCTGAGCTCTCTCTGCCCTTGGCTCTGGCTGGTGTCTCTGCCACTGGTGGCCATGAGGAAGCCCCTTCCCCTTCCAGCACTGGGTCTCATGGCCTCCCCTTGCCCAGCCGAGAGCCTGGCAGGGGTTGGACCATAGTCCTGCCCTTGGCATTGCCCATCCCCACATCACCCTGCCCCAGGAAGAGCCCTGAGGAACAGCATCTGACTTCCCAGGGGCTGGGGGTCAGGGCGTGGCCCTTTGCTCCATGTAACACACCCAGGTTTGCTCAGAATCTGTTCCACACTGACAGGGCCTTTGTTTCCCTGTCATCTCTGCCGGGAGTTTTCTGCTGTAACCAGCCCCGCAGGAGGTTTGTCAGTAACGGTCCTCACTGGGAGCCATTAACACTCCAAGAAACTTTGCAGTTGGCCTCTGGCTTTGACTTCCTGACTGGCACCTTCATCATCCAATCACTGTCTGAGGTCCGTGGACTCAGACCAACCCTCCTCAAGGAGTCATTAAAATGCCTTGGGCTTGCATTCTGCTGTGATGCTGGGCCGGGCTGCTGGGCTGGAGGGAGCTGAGGGCAAGTGGTCAGCGCTGCAGAGAGCCAGCTCTGCCCAGGAGCAGCTCCTCTGCAAAGCGCAGCAGGGCTGAGGGCACTGCCTGCAGGCACCGAGGGCAGAGGAGCCGGGCACAGAGAGGGCAGAGGCAGACGGCACTGGCAGGGTGCTGAGAGCTCACTGCAGGAGAAATCTTCCCAGCAGGTAACATGGTAAGTGAACTCTTGTTTTGCTGGGTGGGCAGGGGGAGGTGGCATTTTATTCCTCCTTTCTAGAGAAAGTGCTAAGGCAGCTGTTTCATTAGCACATCTTTAATTGTCTCCTGAGCCCCTGCAGAGGCAGAGCTGCCCCTGGGCAGGGCCCTGCTGCCAGGAGGGGTCTGCAGGGCAGAGCTGAGCACCCAGCGGGTGGGATGGGGGCTGTGAGCACTGACAGGGAGGAGACGTGGGGACAGAGAAGCAGCTCCTGGCTGGGACAGCTCCAGGCACCAGAGACATGGGCAGGGAGTCAGAGGGAGCTGCTGCTGGAAACACCTTGGGGGCAGGAATTCAGGCACCCCCTGCCATCCCCTGCAGTGCAGACACCCACTCCAGAGGAGCCCCCTGGTCTCCTCTCCCAGCCAGCAGAGCCCCACCCGCTGTCCCTGTGCTGCCTCCTCCCAGCAGCACTGGGGCATTTCCCCACATTTCCCCGTGGGCCTCTGCTCCCCGCGTTGGGATCACCGGACGTTCGGGGATGGGCGGGGGTTCAGCTGGGAGCAAGACCTGTGGGCACTGCCATGCAGATGTTTCCCTGGGAGTGAAATGTCTGAGTGCCCTCGCCATCTGCAGGCTCCGGGGGACACAAAGGAGCCAGTTCCCCCCTCAGGACACCCCATCTTTAGGGCACTGGACTCTTTCCCAGTGGGGTCCTGCTGGGCTGCAGCCTGTCCTCCAGAAGGGCACAGCTCTCCCCGGGCAGCTCTGTGTTCTCCAGCAGCCCCGTGAGGAACTGGATGGAGAGAAATGAGAAATCTGTCCCGACTGATTGATGCTTTTTCCTCTGTGAACAGGCCCTCGTGCCGTGAGGGAGCAAATGTCCAACGGCAGCTCCATCACCGAGTTCCTCCTCCTGGCATTCGCAGACAGACGGGAGCTGCAGCTCCTGCACTTCTGGCTCTTCCTGGGCATCTCCCTGGCTGCCCTCCTGGGCAACGGCCTCATCATCACCGCCATCGCCTGTGACCACCGCCTGCACACCCCCATGTACTTCTTCCTCCTCAACCTCTCCCTCCTCGACCTGGGCTCCATCTCCACCACTCTCCCCAAAGCCATGGCCAACTCCCTCTGGGACAACAGGCACATCTCCTACTTGGGGTGTGCTGCACAAGTCTTTTTCTTTGTTTTTTTAATCTCAACAGAGATTTGTCTTCTCACTGTCATGTCCTACGACCGCTACGTTGCCATCTGCAAACCCCTGCACTACGGGACCCTCCTGGGCAGCAGAGCTTGTGTCCACATGGCAGCAGCTGCCTGGGGCACTGGGTTCCTCAATTCTCTCCTGCACACGGCCAACACATTTTCACTGCCTCTCTGCCATGGCAACACCCTGGACCAGTTCTTCTGTGAAATCCCCCACATCCTCAAGCTCTCCTGCTCACACTCCTACCTCAGGGAAGTTGGGCTTATCATGGTCAGTGCCTGTTTGGCTTTTGGGTGTTTTGTGTTCATTGTGGTGTCCTATGTGCAGATCTTCAGGGCCGTGCTGAGGATCCCCTCTGAGCAGGGACGGCACAAAGCCTTTTCCACGTGCCTCCCTCACCTGGCCGTGGTCTCACTGTTTGTCAGCTCTGCCATGGTAGCCTACCTGAAGTCCCCGTCCCTCTCTTCCCCATCCCTGGACCTGGTGGTGTCATTTCTGTACTCGGTGGTGCCTCCAGCAGTGAACCCCCTCATCTACAGCATGAGGAACCAGGAGCTTAAACAGACACTGAAGAAGCTGATTCAATCAGCTGTTTCTCAGCACCATTAACCTGCCCGTGTCTCTTCAGAAGCGATTTCACATTCATTACCGCAACCTCCTGTGCTTTGGTCATCTTATCTGTGATAACCATGTTTGTCCATGTCTGCACCCACTCCACTTCCCCAGAGGCATGACCCAGCCTGTCTGACCCAGAGCTCTGTTCCCGTGTGTCTGGCACGATGGTACAGCTGGGCTCCCATGTGGCACCTCTGTAATAAAAGGGGATTTCCTCAATGTCTGCAGGTTTAACTCTTCTTCCAAAGCTGAGGGCAGGCTGAAGAACTTGCCCCCACAAGGCCGTATTGCTGTGCTTGGTTCTCCATGGGAGGGGGGCATTCAGTGATAAGTTAGGGAATGGGCCTAGGCTGAGCCTTCCCCTATGGGTGCAGAGACACCCTGGATATGGAGAATGATCCCAGGGATCTGCCTGGGACTGTCTCCCCATTTCTTTCAGGCCCCACTGCCCACTCGCTTGGCAGAGCAGCACCACCAGCTCAGGGACCTGTGGAGAGAACTAGAAGAGGTTAGGAGTGACAGGTCAAGTCAGCATGGAAACATTTTACTGGAGAAAGGCTCCCTGGGGGTAGAGACATCCCCCAAGAAGAGCAAACAGTCAAATCGGTTCTTATCGAGGGGAAGAAATGTCTAAGAGAAACCTGATACTGAATACAACAGCTCAGGATAAGTTTCTTGATTGCTGGGGAAACTGGAGAGGCCTATGGAGTCTCTGGGACAGGACCTTTTCCTGGGAGGGGCTGGCACAGAGGGGCTTGCTGGGAGTGACAATAAGGATGCCTTGGAGACAGGAGCAGGGACACAGGGAGACACTGGCCTTCATCTCCCTGGGGCTGATGAGGAGGCTGAGACACCTCTCATTTCTTCCTTCACTCCCACACTTGAACAGAACTCAGGAAACATCCATGAGCCTGGAGGATGCACAAGGCTCTGAGATGATGTCCCATCACTGGAGGGGTGGAAGTGTTTGTGGGTCACGTGAGAGTGCAGTGAGAGAGAGGTGTGTGTGTGTAAAAGATAGGAAGAAGATGGGAATTAGCAGGGGGTGGGAGTGCCTCACGTTGGGGTGAAATAGGTTGAGTTTTGATCTGGAGGCAGCAGAAGCAGGAGGCTGTGCAGTTCAGTGCTGGGACATGGGGATAAATAGAGGATCCAAGGGAGGCTGGGGGCTGGGACATCTTTAGGCTCCTGAGGAGCATTATCAGGCCTATGGAAGGAGCTGCACAGGTTCTGGGGATCTCACAGCCCTTGTCAGAGCACAGACAATGACAGTTTTGTGTTTGAAGACAGTGAGGACAGAGAGTCATCAGTAAGTGCTGGGACAGCCTGGGGTCAGAGTGAGGTGGGGCAGCAGGGGTGTGGTGAAAATCTGCAGAGAAACAGGCCGAGGCAGAGGAAAGTGTGGGACAGCCTGTGGTGGGGATGGGCCCTTGGCTGAGGCTGGCACCCCCCAACAGAACTGAAATCCTTGTCCTCTCGACTATGGCTGCTGTCGCTTCCCCTGAGGACCCTGAGAGGACACCAGTTCCTACAGGCACAGCACTTTGCTGCCTCCTGCCCACCCTCCACAGAGCCTGGGGGGATCCGACCGCTGTCCTGCCTCGGCATCACCCCCTGCCTCTCCCTGCCCCAGGAAGAGCCCTGAGCATCCCAGGAGGGAAAGGATCCCCGTTCCCAGGGGATGGGCTCAGGGCTGGACCCTCCTGGGGATGAAACCCATCAAGGCCTTTCAGGGCCCCTCAACATTGGATTGGCAGCCTGTGAGCAGAGCCTCTGCCTTCCTGCTTCCCCAGCCCCAGGGACAGGAACCTTGTCTCCTCATTCCCTGCCCGGCCTCTCCAGTGATGGCCCTCGCTGGGCATCACTGACACCCTCACAGCCTTGGAGCTTTGCTGCTGACTTGCCCTTCTCTAGAGGCCACTCCAACCCCTCTGCTGCACCTGCAGTTCAGGAACTTGGCACCAGAGGGCTCATGAACACGCAAATCCCCCTGACAAGCCAAGTCTCGGGCAGAACTTCATTCCTCCCTTCTGACGGGGGAATGTGAGAGGTTTCAGCCGTGCAGGCAAAGGGAAAAGCTTTCAGTCCTACATGGCAATAAGAAACAATTTCTTCTCTTTCCACTGCTCCTTGTATTTCTGCTCACCCATGAAGTGACATCAGCAAACTCCACTGGATATTGGTCCTGAGCATCTGCTGATAGAGGCTGAACATGGAGGGAAGCCAAGACCCTCCATGTCAGACACTCTGGGGGCAATCTTTGTCCCTGCCTCCAACCCCACATTTCTCTCATCAGCCCCCGGGGACTTCCAGCACCTCTGTTCACACCTGAGCTTTCTCCATGACAGTCTGAAGCTGCATCTTTCAGACCTTTCCCACCAACTCCCACCTGCTGTACTTGGTACTTGCACACAGCTGCACGCAGACACAGAAGGATGTTTAATTGCCAGAAAGCTAAATCAGCAGAAGGCATGCTTCAATCAAAAATAAAATACACTCCTCTGCTGCCTATTAAGTCCATTTTACCACTTCTGATGTACACTTTCCACTGTGTAGATGGTCTTAGGTCAAAGGAAGAGACATTTTTTGTCAAGCAGAGACCCCAAGAACCCCCACAGCCCCCCCTGCCCCAGACTCTGTCCATAGTCACTCCCAGAGTCACAGCCTGAAGTCACGAGCTCCCTCGAGCTTCCCATCTGCATCCCATCCCTTCCCATTGCCATCGGCAAACCCACCAGTTAAACAGGACTGGACTCAGGACTGGCCCCTGGGGGTCACCACTGGTGCCCTGCTCCCACGGGCACTTTGTGCTCTTGGCCACGGCCTTCTGGATCCGGCCATTCACCCTGTTTCCAGCCCCCCTCCCTCACGCCTATCGGGCTGTGACGGGATGCAGCGTGACAAGAATTGTTACTGCGGAGGTGAAACCCCTTCCCTGCTCTCCCCTCACCCACCAGCCGAGGCATCTTCTTGCTGTGGTGGGTTACCCGTGGCTGATCACCCAACTGCCACCCAGCTGCTCGCTCACGGCCTCTCCCACCCCAGCGGGATGGGGGAGAAAATAGGAAGAATGGGGGTGAGAAAGCTGCTGGGTGGGGACAAGGACAGGGAGATCAGTTCCCAGTTCCCATTGCAGGCAAGACCTGACTTGGGGGAAAGTGACTCCATTTACTGTCAGTTAAAACAGAGATTTAATTATGAACTGAGGCGATGGTGGGAAATGACCAACATTTAAACAACACTAGCTGGCTCCAGCTCGGCTTGGCCCTGCTGCTCACCACCCTCTGGGTCCTGCCCTCCGCCCCTTTTCCACCCAGCACCCAGCCTGCTCATCCTGCCCACACATCGACAGCTTCTCGGTGAGGTTCCTGTGGCAGAGAGTGTTGAAAGCCTTCCCGCAGTCCAGGCAGACAAGATCCACTGCTCTGCCTCCAGCTGCCAGGCCAGACACTGCGTCGGAGAAGTTCATCACCTTGGATCACCTGTCGTCGTGCTGACATCTCCTGATTATTCTCTTCTCCTCCAAATGCCTGGAAATGGTTTCCAGGATTAGCTGCTCCGTCACCTTCTGAGCGATCAAGGTGAGGCTGACCGGCCTTTTGTTCCCTGGTGCCTACTTGTGGCCCTTCTTGAGGACAGGAGTGACATTGGATTTCTTCCACTCTCCAGGCTCTTCTCCCAGTCACAATGCGTAATCAGAGATCATTGAGGGTGGCCTTGAAATGCCATCTGCCGGCTCCCTCAGCACTCATTGCTGCATCCCGTCACGGCCCAAGGACTTCTGCATCACCAGTCCATGGCCACTCTGCCTGCTTCACCATCAGGTCCGTGTTCCCTGACCTGATACTCTTCCATCAAGGGGCATCTTCCTTGCTCCAACTTTCCCCCTGTTCTCGGGGCCCTGGGATTCCTGAAGGCCCATCCTGCTGGTAAAGCCCGAGGCAAAGGAGCCATTCGGTACCTCAGCCTGTCCCGCGTGTGTGTAAGAAGGTCCCCAGTCCCACTGAGCCACGGGCCCACCTTTTCCATCGTTTTCCCTTTGTCACGCATTTATTTCAGGAAGCCCTTCAGTTGGCTTTGACATCCATGGTCAGATTCCATTCCCTTTGGGCTTTAGCTTTCCTCCCCTCATCCCTGCAGGCTTGGACAGTGGTTGGTTATTTCTCCCGGGTTATCCACCTTATTTCCCCCTTCCTTATGCTTCCTTTAGTGTCTGGGTCAGGAGAGGGCGGGACAATGTGGGCCCGCTCCGGGGTAAACGGAGGGTCTCAGGCCAACTCCTGGAGAGATACGTATTGTCTGAAATTCTATATACATATACATATCGGCCACTAACCCGGCCCAGCACAGCAGCTCTTTGTTGCCCTTACTATACTGCTCTTGGTTTGCTTCCTTTGAACCCTCCTCTGGTGCTTTAGGGGTGCTTGTCACAGTCATTGTTCTCTGGGCCAGAAACTGAACTAGCACCTCCTTTTATCTCCTGCAGCATGCTGAGAGTCCTCCTGTTGTTACTGTGTGAGACACACCTCAGGCAGGGTGAGCCATCGGCACCCAGACATTAACAGCGGACCAAGTGGCGCTTCTAGTCCAGGGGGACCTTGAGAAACTCAGGGGTTTGACCAATAAAAAACCTCTGGGTGTTTCCAAGGAGACGCGGCCAGTCCCGCACTGGGAGGAAGAATAACCCCGTGCATCAGGGCCAGCGAGGCCTTGCCAGGGTGAGCACGGACCCTGAGGGAAGGGACTGGGCACTGGGGGGGACGGCACACGAGCCGGGGGGGCACGCTCCCCAGGAACAAGGCCAGCTGCCTGGGAGGCTGCATCAGGAAGGAGGTGGCACCCACAAACCCCGAGTTAGCTTCTCCTTCAACTCAGCACTGGTGTGGCTCCACACACACAGGTGTGTCCCGCTGTGCAGCTCCTGTTTGTAGGGGTTGGGAGGAGGTGGAGAGTGCTGAGGGGAGGTCTGCAAAGATGGGGTTCGGGGTCTCAACACATGGCCTGTGTGCAGAGGCGGAGGGACGTGGGCATCTTGGGGCCAATGGCAGGGAGGTTCCGGGCAGTAAAGGATGAGCCTGAGAGTGCTTGAAGGGTGTTCAGAGGCGATGGAGCATTTCTGTGTGGTGGGAAACAGCATGAGAAAGACATAAGTGACCCAAGGGAAGCTGGAGAGGTTCAGAACGGGCATGAAGTTACAGAATTGTCGCCCCAAGGGCAGTGTTGTGCAGCACCCAGACACCGAGAGGGATTCTGGGCCAGCCCATAGCTTTGTGTTTCAAGGAAGAGCCAGGGAGGATGGAGAGATATTCAGTGCTGGTGCGGCCCCGCCCTGAGTCCTGTGTGCGGTGCTGGGCCCCCAACTGGAGAAGGATGGGAAGGTCCTGGAATGCGCCCAGAGGAGGGTGACAGAGCCGGTGACAGGGTGGAGGGAATGTCACCTGGGGCCGAGCTGAGGTGTCGGGGTTTGTCTGGTCTTGAGAAGAGGAGGCTGAGGGGTGACCCCATCGCTCTCTGCAGCTTCCTGAGGAGGGGACATGGAGTGGGAGGTGCTGCTCTCTTCTCCCCGGGATCAGTGACAGGAGGTGTAGGAACGGCTCAAAGCTGTGGCAGGGGAGGTTTAGACTGGACATGGGGAAGGATTTGTTTTACCGAGATGGAGGAGAAAACCTGGCAGAGGCTTCCTAGAGAGGGGGTCGGTGTCCCAGGCCGGTCAGTGTTTGAGGGGCATTTGGACAATGCCCTTAACAACAGCTTTAACTTGGTCAGCCCTCACCTGGTCAGGTGGGCGAGTCGATGAGCACTGTAGGTCCCTTCCAGCTGCAACAGTCTCCTCGATTCGTTCCTCTCCCGTATCAGGAAGGGCAGGGACACGCTGAGGTGAGCGCGAGGTGGGGAAGCAAGGACGATGCTGAGAGCCTGCAGGGAAAGAGCTGCGGGTGTGGGACACTGAGCACAGCCTGTGGGAAAGGCGGTTGGAGGCTCTGGCATGGCGGAGAGCCCCCAGCAGGGCCAAGGACTTTTCCCCTTTGCCTGTGGTTGCTGCCTCTGCAGCTGAGGCCCCCCCGGACACACCTCAGCCTCAAGGCACCGGGAGCTTCTCCTGACATCAGACTTCTCCAGCCCCGCTGCAGCTGGAGGTTACAGCTCCTCTGCACCAGCTCCCGCTGGCTTCCCTCAGAGCCCCGCATCTCCTGCCCTAAAGTCACAGGGAAGGGCTGTAGCTACATCCCAGTCTGGTCCTGAAATAGTTGTGTCTTTCAAAATCATAATTAAATCAAAAAATACGTTCACGAAATACCGCAAAGACTTGTACATCAAAACAAAGCAAAGCTAAACTAAAAGAATATTAATGCAAAAGATTTGATAGTGAGCTTACAAATATATTACCAAAAATATTTGCTTTACATCTTTTCTCATCTTAATTTCATTATTTATTGATAATTTCTAAGCATTTCTAAGATACTCAGGCCTGCAGCACAGAGACAGATATTTCCATGCCTTGCAGAGGTCCCAGCACACTAAAGCCCTCCCCACCCAGCAGCACCCTTGCCACCCCTCACCCCTTGCCCCAAGAGAGTCCCCACTGAGGCGGCAGCTCTCTCCCCTGCTACGGGGAAGCTGGGTGAGCACCTGCAGCGAAACCCCCTGGGTTGGGGTGGCCAGATTTGCACTTGTCTCAACACATCTGTGTGACGGTGTCTGCTCAAAGGGGTCTCTGCATCATCCAGGAACACTCCCTTTTTAGTCCCTTCGGGGTGAATGAAGAGGGAGTGCTTTTTAGGTGAAGAAAGGGAGGAGACTGTTCTCCCCAACATCAGACACCTCCGGGCCGATGTCCGTGTCAAATCAAGTTGTCCGGGCTTCCCTTCTTAGCCGATGGAGACAAAGGAGTTGTCTCCACTGAGGTGTCTGGAGATCCTTTTCCTGGTGGCCAGGGAATGCTCCAGAAGGGCTCCCATAGGTCCTGGGTCACCCTTCCAAGCACCCTGTGGGTACTTCAGCTCCCCCAGGGCATGTCAGAGAGCAACAGCTGATGGATGTGGGCAAAGGAACTACTGAGAATCACGGAATCATCGAGGTTGGGAAAGACATTGAAGATGGTCTAGACAACCATTAACCTCACGCTGACAGTTCCCCGCTGCACCATATACCTAAGAGTTATGTCAACGTGACTCTGCAACCCCTCCAGGGATGGGGACTCCCCCCCTGCCCTGGGCAGCCCATTCCAACGCCCAACAGACCCTTCTGCACAGAAATCCTTACTAATATCGTGTCTAACCCTTCCCTGGCGCAACTTGAGGCCATTTCCTCTTGTCCTGTCGCTTACTACCAGGTTAAAGAGGCTCAAACCCAGGTCTCTGCACCCTCCTGTCAGGTAGCTGTAGAGGGCCAGGAGGTCTCCCCTCAGCCTCCTCTTCTCCAGACTGAACCCCCCCAGTTCCCCCAGCCGCTCCCCAGCAGACCTGTGCTCCAGACCCCGCCCCAGCTCCGTTGCCCTTCTCTGGCCACGCTCGAGTCATTCAATGGCCTTTTTGGGGTGAGGGGCTAAAAACTGAACCCCAGTATCAAGGGGCGGCCTCACCACTTAGTGAAACTCCCCGAGTTGGGCTCAGCCCATGGCTCCAGCCAGGCCAGGTCTCTCTGCAGCCTCCCCACCCTCGAGAGATCAACACCCCCACCCAACTGGGTGTCATCTGCAAACTGACTGAGGGGGCACTCGATCCCCTCGTCCAGAGCATCAATAAAGTTGTTAAACTGGATCGAGTGGATCTGGACTGGCAGCATAAAGGTGAATTTCTGGCTCGCTGGGCCCTTGACTCCTCAGGCCAGCAGGGCTGAGATGGAACATCGAGACGGGCTCGTGACTGAGGGGTGGACACCATGAATGTGCTACGATCAAGCAACCAATCGGTTAAAGCCCCTTTGGTACAGAGGATGATGGTTAAAATATAAATATGGGGAGGCCTGGCAGGTGGATTATATCCCACTCCCACAAACTCGGCACGACAAAGCCCCCATAGTGCTCACTGGGATTATGTTGGGGAAGACCGTCGGGGTTACTCCTCCATCGGGTAAAGTTAAACCCGTGCGTGGGCTTACTTTTGCCCAAGGCCCTGGGTGCACTTGGTGGGGGAGCCAGAAGGATGGAGAGGGCCGATGTGTGCCTCGATGGGAGCTGGTTTTAGGTGAGAACAGCCAAAGAACCGCAGTGTCACATACCCCTGGTATTGCCCACAGTGCCTTGCAGCATCCCCGGGCCACAGCCAAAGCCTCCTGCTCGCACCGAGTGAGCCGACTCCGCCTCATTCCTCAGATTCCGGACAGATGGAACCCGAAGTTACGGACTAAATGACCTCAGCAAACATTGTGGAAGGACGGAGCAGAGACCGAGGGAACGATACCTGATTGGAATTTGGAACGTGCAGGCTTCCGGAAACCCACATCACCCCCAAAAATCCCGTGTCTCCTGTCTGTAGTCGCTGATAATTTATTAAACCACGACAACGTCCACCTTGACACTCCAGGCCACCATCATCCACTGTCAATCCCGACTCTCCATCAGACTTTGGCCCCGTGGGGCTCTTATAGGGGCAGCGCATCCCTTATGGTGACCCCATGGCTAAACGACAGGTAGCCACAAAGCTGCTTTATCACTTGCCACCCGCCCCCCCCCCCCCCCCCCCCCCCCTTTCCCCTTTGTTTTTCTCAACAGGGCAAAAACGGGAAAGAAAATAAGATAAACCAAACCTTGGGGGTAAAACAAAAGGAGTTTGAAACAAAGCAAAGCAAAAGTCCACACGTGGAAGCAAAAAAAACCCAAAAAACCAAACCTCACAGAAAAGAGATTAATTCTCTACTTGCCACGGAGAGGCGCTGTCGTGCCTTCTCAGGGAGCAGGGCTACCACACGCGGAGGGGTTGCCTCGGAGGACCAAGGGTGCCCCAACCCCTTCCTCCTTTCTCCCAGCTTTATACTGAGCAGATGTCACGTGGTCTGGAATATCCCTTAGGTCAGTTGGGGTCAGCAACAAAGGCCAACGATGGCATACACAGGCCAATGAAGGTCAACAAAAGCCAACAAAGGCCAACGATTGCCAACGATGGCCAACGAAGGCCAACCAAGGCCAAGGATGGCCAAAAAACCCAACGATGGCCAATAAATGCCAACGATTGCCAATAACGACCCATGATGGCCAACAAAGGCCAGCAATGGCTAAAGATGGTCAACAGAGGCCAACAATTGCCAACAAAGGCCAACGATGGTCAACAATGGCCAAGAAATGCAAGCAATGGCCAACAACGGCCAACAAAGGTCAACAAAGGCCAACAATGCCAACAAAGGCCCACAAAGGCCAGCAATGTCCATGGTTGGCCAACAATGGCCAACAAAGGACAGCAAAAGCCAAAAAAAGCCAACAAAGGCCAACAAAGGCCAGCAATGTCCAAGGATGGCCAACAAAGGCCAACAATTGCCAACAAAGGACAAAAAAGACCAATGATGGCCAACAATGGCCAACAACGGCCAACAAAGGACAGCAAATGCCATGAAATGCCAACAAAGGCCAACAAAGGCCAACAATGAACAATGGTGGCCACCAGAGTTCAACAAAAGCCAACAAAGACCAGTAATGGCCAACAAAGGCCAACAATGGCTAACAATGGTCAATAAACACCAACAAAGTCCGTGCTGGATGATGTGGCCCATTACTGGATCATGTTTTCTTACCGTCCCCCGGCACGGCCAAGGCCTTGTCCCCAGAGCTGCTCCCCAGCCAGGCAGCGCCCTTCTCCCGCCACAGCAGGGTGTCCGTCTGTCCCAGGTGCAAGACGTCACCTTTGTCCTTCTTCTGTCTCATGAGGTTCCTCACAGGACGGTCCCGTTGCCTGGCAGGGTTCATCTGAACGGCGCCCCCAGGGCTCAGGAATTGTCGTCTCTAGTGTCAGTGACAAGCACGGCCACAGCTGCCACCTCTGGGTCATGGGTGCACCCAGAAGGGTCCCCTGTGCTGCCACAATGCCCCAGTATGTCCCAGTGACCTCCAGGTATTCCCTCCACCACAGCTCTCTCAGCCTCCAACGGGTGTTTTACCCATCTCGTTGCCACCCCAGCCCGGCTGTAACGGCCTAATTTAGGTACGAGAATATTGAGGGAGACCGTGTCCAATGGTCTTGTTGACTTGGAGTCAGGTGACCCCCACCGTTCTCCTCCCACCTACCAAGGCGGCCACTTCCCCATGAAGGCAATCAGGTTGGGGAGCCATGATGTCCCCTTGGGGGGTCTGTTTGGGCACTGTCTGTTCTTCTGGGTGCCCGGGAATGTCACCCGAGAGGGCTCATTGGAAGGGCCACTCCTCACCTCGTGCACCCAGTGGGTGCTGGGGGGCAATTCTGGCCTCTTTCAAATGTGGGTGCGACATTGGCTTGTCCTCACCCACCAGAGACCTCCCCCAACCCCGTGATCTTTAAAAGGGAATAGTAAAAAAAAATAAAATAAATTGCTCTTCCCCTGTAATTTCATTGCCACTTCTGGGCAACGCTGTATGAAATTAAGTTTTCATTTCTTTTCACCTGTCGCAATAGAACGAACCATTCCTGAAGTCACATTTTTCCAATGTGAACGAACTAGAAAAAAAAAAAAAAAAAAAAAAAAAAAAAGGGCTTTCCCCACAATTATTTTGTATTCTTTCTCATCCTTTTGGTATGTTCCGATTCCTCTCAGCTCGTGAGCTGCTGCTTTGAACTTCAGGTGGTTAAAATCTTGCCTCTCTCTCAGCAGACTAATTGTCTCCTTGGCCAACTCCTCCAGTATGTTTATCTCTGCATTTTTCTATTTACCAACCGAAAATATTTCTCATAACATTACCCCTTGTCGAAAGGCAACCTCATGGGGGACAGCTTGTCCTTGACTTATGGGAGAGAATGAAACTTGATGATGTTTGACTTTTCCTTGCCTGCAAACAGCAGAAATCCTTCTGCGCCCGTGTGCAGGCGGTTCTCCAAGGACAGCAGGGGGGAGATTGTGCAAAGGAGCTGTAACCTCCCGCTGCAGAGATCAGAGGAGAAATCTGATGTAAGGAGAGATGATGCGAGTCCCAGGCGGCTGAGGAGAGAAATGCTGGGACTGGGGGTGAGGACAAAGGTTGTCCGGACTGTGTTGGACCCCAAGGGACTGTCCAGGAGATCTCCCGAGGAGATGCTCTGCATCGATGTCAGTCAGAGAGTGCTGCTATCGCCTCTTCTCTAAAGTGTAAATTAAATAATGTGCTCTTTAAAATACAGATTGATTTGTATTAGGGGCACTTTGAAATCTTCCTCCTTAACTACACCAGGAAATGACTCCAATTAGCTGCACAAGTCCTGAAGACTTGAAGAAATCTAAAGGAAGAGAACGAGCTCGTTAGGGCTTTGTGTATTTTAATGAGCCCCGTGGTGTATTTGGCCCCATGTCCATGATGCTCAGGCCCTGAGAGGAGACTGAGCAAAGGCCTCAACAAGTCCAAGTCAGCAGCAAAGCTCCCCGTGCCCTGAAGCCCTGATTGGCCCCACGGAGGGCCAGGACTGACAAAGCCTCCGCAGGGACTCGTTAGAGCAGAGAATTGGAGGCTGTGATTGCAGGCAGGCAAAGGCCCCGTGCAGGGCTGTCCTGCTGTGAAACCCTTGGGTTGGTGATGGAGCACAAAGGCCAAGCCCTGACCCTCAGGCCCTGGGAAGGAGATGCTGCCCCTCGTGTGTGGCTCAGGGCTCTTCCTGGGGGCAGGGGCTGTGAGGGGGAGCAATGCCAAGTGTAGGAAACTGCACAACCCCTCCCGCCTTCCCCAAGCAATGGCGAAGAAGAAATGAAGTGCAGAGCCTCCCAATCAATTTCCTCCTGTGAGGCCTCAGTGGCAGAGGCAACTGCCATAGCCCAGGGGAGAAAGACCTTGGTCCTGTTGGGCCTTTTCGCCGTGCCAGAGCCCTTGGCCATCTCGCCTGCCGGCTGTCCTACACTGGCCCGTGCCGGCACCTCTTTCCCTCCAGGCTGCAGACACCCATCTTGCTTTCCCACCCAGCTCCTGCCTCAGCATTTCCACACCTTCACTGATGTCTCTCCACCCTCACCGGCTGGTCCTTGAGAGACAAACCATGGGCTGATCCTGACTCCCTCGGGGGGATCTCATGCACCGCACTGCTACCATCTGAGTGACATCTCGTATCCTTCAAATGCAGTCTGAGCCTTCCAAGATGCACTTTGTTGAGATTTCCTTCTCTTCCGACTACCGAGAAATGCTCCATCACTCAGAAACCCCCTTCAAGCAGCTGCAGGCTGTTTGTACAGTGCCCTGAGGCTGCACCTCACCAGGCTCAAGCAGCCCAGGTTTCTCAGCCTCTCCACCAAGTCCCCACACCCCGTCCTGGCAGCTCTGCTCTGGAGCCTCTCCAGTTCCTCCCCATTCCTTCAGCACAGGGAGCCCCACCCCAGACACCCCAGTCATGATGTGGCCACCACAGTGCTGATGGGAACTGCCTTGTCTGAGCTGGCCACATGCCCCTAACGCAGCCCCATGGGCAGCTGGCCTTCCTCACGGGGATACGCCCCTCTGCCTTGGATGGCATCCCGAGGGATGCCCAGGCCCTTCTCCTCGGGGTCACTCCTCCGCCGGTCAGGTCCCAGCGTGCCCCCAGCTCTGGGGTTGTTCTGTCCCCAAATGCAGGACTGGCCACTTGCCCTTGTAAAGCTTCAGGAGGTTTCTACTGACTGAAGCCCAGAGAGTTTCAGGGTCCCCCAGCAATGCAGCTGGCTCCAGGGCCAGCTGGGAATGTGCAGGTAGAGGAGAGCATTCCCCCAGGTGCAGTCAGGGATCACTGTCCACCTTCCCTTCAACCCAGGCTGGCTAGCAGAGGTCCATGGACTTCCAAGTCCCCGCGGAGTACCAGGGCCTAAACCTGTGTCCTTCCTCCAGCTGTCCAGAGGAGACTTCATCCTCCTGCTGTCCTTCATCAGGAGGTTGGCTGATCCTGAGCAGAAGACCCCTGTGCCCTGAAGAGTCCGTGATGCTCAGCACAGCAAACCTGAGCAGAGCCAGGCCTGGGCTGTGCCGGGCTGTGCTCCATGTACAGCTGGGCCTTCAGGCCCTGTTGGGCTGAGTGTATCCCTTGGGCGTCAGTTCAACTTGATTGTAAGCGAGAAGAGTGCAGGAAGGTCCCACCTGCCCCTGGCCATCCCGCCATCGGCATGTCCTGACCTTTATACAAAAGCAGCAGCACACGCCCGTGGGAACATCCTCTGTTGGGGGCAGCAGGAGCAAGAAAACCCTTGTGAGAGCAGCACTGTAACTGGTAACACGGAAAGAGCTCACAGGGGCACAATGAGAGAACAGTTCCAGGGGTGGGATCTGCACAGCTCCCTGCACCGGGATCAAAACCATGTCCTTGTGCAAACCAGCACCCAAGCCTGCTGCTGGCCTGCCAGGGATTGCGGCAGGTGTGACCTCACAGCTGCCTTCACAGCCATGCACCTGCTGCTGGCCCACGAGATCCTGAGGCACAGCTGAGCTCATCCCAGCGCTCCACACCAGCTCCTCCTCGTGGCCCACGAGGGGATCAGATACAGGTCACCTCACGTTCCGCTTCCAAGGCCTTACGGCTGCTCTAGAACCCTGCAGTGCCTGTGCTGCCCCCACGGGCCAGACAGACCAAGTCAGGGTTAGGATAGGGACTCAGGGGGACGGGGTCAGAGTGTGGGAACAAGGGCTTCCGAGGGTTAGGTGGTAAAACCCAGGCTGTTACTGGGGCACACTGGGATGCCCTGGAGTGTCATGGCCATGGGAGGGGAGGTTCTGAGGGCAGCAGAACTCATGGTGCCTGCCTTTTTCAGTTCCCCTGTAGAGACATCACAAGACCTCAATGGTTGCTGGGATGTCCCCAGTACCAGCAAGGGATGGGAGAACCAAAGTGCCCTCCAGTTCCCCAGACTGGAGGCCCTCCAAGTCCCCCCCACTAATTACCACCACGCCATAACCTGCTCTCGCTTTGAGGAATGCCTGGGGTAGAAGAGCAAAGGGGTGCTCTGGACTGGATCTTGGTGGGCTGGGGGTGGGCACAGCTTTCCCCAGTCCCCACAGGCCCATGGCTTCCCCTGGTCTGAGCAGGAAAATCCCTTCTGCCCTGCCCAGCCCCATTCCTCCAAGTGTCCCCGGGGATACCTGTCCATGCAAGGGCCAGGGGTGGGGGCGGAGACACGGAGAGAGTGAGGAATTCATGTCCTCCAAAGGGGAGGGGTGGAGGTGGGGGAGACCCAAAGACAGGGCACTGGGGGGAATTAGTGGACACCAGGGTACGGGGCTGGAGGGGTTGCCGGGACAGGACTGTGTCGAGTGCAAGTGAGGATGAAAGGAATTCAAGTGGAGGGACACGGAGACTGCAAGCAGAGTGGCTGTTGGGGACAGAAGGAAGAGGAGTGCAGAGGACAAACCCAATGGGATTGGAGAGTGTTTGGGAGTGGGGGATCAAGGCAGGGGATCCGGGGACACTCCTGCAGGGGACAGGATGGACAGTGAAGGAGTGAGGGGAGAGAGGGAAGGAAAGACCTCGGGAGGGATTCAAGGGAGGGGATTTGGGGACCCCAGAGAGGACATGAAAGAGATGCCAGGGATGAGATGTCTGAAGGGAGCAAACCAATGGGATAGGGAGGGATAAAAGGGGTGGAGGTGGGGGTGTCAGGACAAGAATTTTCCTTTGTAGTAAGATACAGCGTGAGAAAGGACTAATGCCACCAAGTGCAGCTGAGGAGGCCCAGGCTGGGCAGAGAGCAATGTCCCTGGAAGGGCAGTGCTGTGGTGGAACAGGTCACCCCGAGGGAGACTGGAGCAGCCCCAGGCTTTGTGTGTCAAGGAGCAGGCAGGGAGGACGCAGAGATCTCAGGAAAGGAAGGGAGATGCTCAGGGGAGAGCAGGGTGTGGGAGCTGGGTGGACGTCTCCAGCCGGCAGAGAAAGAGGTGCAGGTGTGGGACACGGTGGGACAGCCTGTGGTGGAGACGACAGAGGGGTGAGCAAAGTCTGAGCATCCCCCAGCAGAGCTGAGCTCTCTCTGCCCTTGGCTCTGGCTGGTGTCTCTGCCACTGGTGGCCATGAGGAAGCCCCTTCCCCTTCCAGCACTGGGTCTCATGGCCTCCCCTTCCCCAGCCGAGAGCCTGGCAGGGGTTGGACCATAGTCCTGCCCTTGGCATTGCCCATCCCCACATCACCCTGCCCCGGGAAGAGCCCTGAGGAACAGCATCTGACTTCCCAGGGGCTGGGGGTCAGGGCGTGGCCCTTTGCTCCATGTAACACACCCAGGTTTGCTCAGAATCTGTTCCACACTGACAGGGCCTTTGTTTCCCTGTCATCTCTGCCGGGAGTTTTCTGCTGTAACCATCCCCGCAGGAGGTTTGTCAGGAATGGTCCTCACTGGGAGCCATTAACACTCCAAGAAACTTTGCAGTTGGCCTCTGGCTTTGACTTCCTGACTGGCACCTTCATCATCCAATCACTGTCTGAGGTCCATGGACTCAGACCAACCCTCCTCAAGGAGTCATTAAAATGCCTTGGGCTTGCATTCTGCTGTGATGCTGGGCCGGGCTGCTGGGCTGGAGGGAGCTGAGGGCAAGTGGTCAGCGCTGCAGAGAGCCAGCTCTGCCCAGGAGCAGCTCCTCTGCAAAGCGCAGCAGGGCTGAGGGCACTGCCTGCAGGCACCGAGGGCAGAGGAGCCGGGCACAGAGAGGGCAGAGGCAGACGGCACTGGCAGGGTGCTGAGAGCTCACTGCAGGAGAAATCTTCCCAGCCCGTGACACCGTCAGTCTGTGGGTGCGGGGCAGGGCAGCTGCAGGTGGCGGAGGGATGTGGTGAGGCCGGCACAGCCCCAGGAATCTCCCTGGTGTCTGGAGGAGGAGGCCGTGCTCCCGAGCAGGGCTTCCCTGCTGCGCTGCCAGAGGGACAGGCCATGGCTCTGCCTTCTCCCGGGGACGGCTGCAGGGGGTGCAGGCGCGGGTGCGGCCGGGGGTGCCCAGGGCTGTCCTTCCGAGCAGGGTCCCTGCACCCCCGGGGCTGTGTGCTGGAGCAGGGACTCTGCCGCCGGCCAGGGTCAGCACTCAGCCTGCCCGGGGAGCTGCCCACGGCGCCGGGGGGAGCAGCTGTGGGGGGCAGGAGAGACCCCGGCAGGGCAGGGTCCTGCTGCTGTGGAGAGGGTGCTGCCTGGGGCAGGGCTGCTCACAGCCCCACATCACCCCCAGGACAGTTCCAAGGGTATTTTATAGGTGGAATATCAAGGCAGGGCTGACTCAATATATAAGATGCTTTCTGAATTTTGTGATTTCTCTTTCCTGCTTTTGTGGAATTTGGGTGGAGCAATGGAGTAGGAGTTCTCATGCTTGAGCACGGCAGCTCAGAACAAGTCGGAGGGACAGAGAAGCTCCTTTACTCTCCATTAACCTGCAGATCATCCTCTACAGGCAGAGGCTTTTCTCTGTTCTCCCTGGGTGCAGCAGAAGTCCTGAGGGATTCTGAATTCCAAGGACACTCCCCAGGTGAAATAGGGGGAGCCTCAAAAAACCCAAAGCTCTCTGACTGCCTTCTGCCATCCTCGTTCCTTATCACTGCAGATGCTGACAGGCCGTGTTGCATTACAGACAGTCACATATAACCACATCGCACACCAGCTCTGGCTCCTGCCCCCAGCACTTACATGAACCCGCTGCCGCAGAGCAGCTCTAACTCCTGGGCAGCCTGTGGGCAGAGGTCCTGCTGCTCACAGCGCATTATGTGTATGTGCACCAAGCGCAGGGTCAGCCCCAGAACTGAAGAAACTTCCCTACATAATGAAAAATGGGAGTATGGGTGCAGTAGGGAGAGGGGCATTGGGAAACAACACTGATCAGAAGAGTTACCCCTAAATTGTCACTGTTGTTTCCTCCTTTGACAGTCCTCCATGTCCAGCGGCAGCAAATGTCCAACGGCAGCTCCATCACCGAGTTCCTCCTCCTGGCATTCGCAGACAGACGGGAGCTGCAGCTCCTGCACTTCTGGCTCTTCCTGGGCATCTCCCTGGCTGCCCTCCTGGGCAACGGCCTCATCATCACCGCCATCGCCTGTGACCACCGCCTGCACACCCCCATGTACTTCTTCCTCCTCAACCTCTCCCTCCTCGACCTGGGCTCCCTCTCCACCACTCTCCCCAAAGCCATGGCCAACTCCCTCTGGGACAACAGGCACATCTCCTACTTGGGGTGTGCTGCACAGCTCTTTTTTGTTCTATTCCTGATGGTGGGAGAGTATTTCCTTCTCACCATCATGTCCTACGACCGCTACGTTGCCATCTGCAAACCCCTGCACTACGGGACCCTCCTGGGCAGCAGAGCTTGTGTCCACATGGCAGCAGCTGCCTGGAGCACTGGGTTCCTCAATTCTCTCCTGCACATGGCCAACACATTTTCAGTGCCATTGTGCCAAGGCAATGCTGTGAACCAGTCCTTTTGTGAAGTTCCCCAGATCCTCAAGCTCTCCTGCTCAGAATCAGACTACTTCAGGGAAGCTGGGCTAATCATTATTAGTATCTGTTTTGACCTTGTATGTTTTGTGTTCATTGTGGTGTCCTATGTGCAGATCTTCAGGGCCGTGCTGAGGATCCCCTCTGAGCAGGGACGGTACAAAGCCTTTTCCACGTGCCTCCCTCACCTGGCCGTGGTCTCCCTCTTTATCAGCACTGTCATGTTTGCCTACCTGAAGCCGCCCTCCCTCTCCTCCCCAACCCTGGACCTGGTGGTGTCATTTCTGTACTCAGTGGTTTCTCCAACTTTGAACCCCCTCATCTACAGCTTGAGGAACAGGGAGATCAAGGATGCCCTGAGGAAACTGGTTGGACGTCTTTCAGCAGCTGTAGACTGTCCACCTTTCTATTCAAATGACTCACAGTGCATGTCATGACAGGCCAAGCACAGTTTTCCTTCTTTATATATTATTTATTCTTTTTTCCATTTGTGAACATCTGGCCTACAAAGAAGTTCCATTATTCCTCCCCTCCTACATCGGTATCCACCCATCTTGTGTTACTGCTCATCACTTTTTAAAGCAGGAGCCACCTACTCTGAACTTAAGCAAAATAAATGCACCCAGGATTTCTTTCTTACACCCATCTTTACCCGGGCAGGAAGAAATAGGGAATGAGAACGCCTTTCTGGCTGCACCAGCTCAGGGCTCTTGTGCTGGGCTGGAGAGAGGGGATGGCACAGAGGGGCTGCAGACCCCTCAGGAACTGCTGGAGAGGAGAGCAGGAGACGCAAGTTGCCCCTGACCTCCTTCTCCTTGTGCCATGGGTGCCTCCCATCTCTGGGGCTGACCCCTCCCTGCCCCCGAGGAGCTGCTGTGCCCTTCAGAGGGGCTGCGGCTGTGGGGTGAGTGCCCAGAGCACCCTGCAGTGGGCACTGCCTTGGGACTAACTCAGACTGGGCTGTGCCGGGGAGAGAGTTGGAGAGTGAGCAGGGGAGGTGGGAGAGCTTGGCGGGAGCTGGGCTGGGCTGGAAATTACTGGGGATATAAAACCAGGAGCATATAACTGGCACGGTGTGACCTCGCAGGGTGAGGACTCACACCAGGACATTTGTGGTGCAGAGCCAGGGCTTGTGGAAGGGATCGAAGACATGGAGGTGCAGGAGGGAAGGGTCCGCTCTGTGCCCTTCGTGGCACGGACAGACCAGGAAGGTGGCCCAGGGCCTTCATCACCCCCCCGCCTCCCTCATGGGCCATTTCCAGCACTGGCTGCTCATCCCAGGGCTATGGGGAGACTTTCTGTGAGACCGTCTCCATCCTCCGGCTGCTCTCAGGGCCTGGATGGGGGAATGGCCAGCCCTGCCCGGCCTCTCTGCTGGCCCAGACCCCGGCAGACCCTGGAACAAGGGTGTCTGCAAAGCCCAGCATGGGACACGGCTGGGTCTGGGCAGGAGTCGGGTGCTGGGGGAGCTTCCAGTGCAGCGTGGCCGTGGGGAGAAGGGGCAGTGAAGGTGTCTGGGAGACTGAGCTGGGGAACCTTTCAGCTATCACAAATCAAATGCAGGAGGTGACTGAGACAATCCAGCACAGATTTACCAAGGACGAATCATGCCAATGTAACCCGATCACCTTCCACTGAGGAACATCTTCTGTCAACATGAGGAGAGCAGTGGATGTTGTTCACCTGCACTTCAGCAGAGCATTCAACACTGCTTCCTACAGCCTTCTCCTGGGCAAATGGACACGATACAGAGGGGAGGGCTGCTCTGTGAGGTGGGTAGGAAAGTGGCTACCAGGCTGCACTCAGAGGGTGCTGACCAGTGCTTTCTACTCAGCCTGAAGCCTGTAACGTGTTGGATCCTCCAGGAAATGATACTGGGCCGGACGCTGTTCAACATCTTCTTAAATTATCTGGGTGACAGGCGTGAAATCACCCTCACAATGTTTTCTGACAAAACCACATGGAGGGGTGAGGTGGACATGTCAGAAGGCAGAGCTCCTTCACAGAGAGACCCGGACCGTCTGGAAGAATGGGAAGGTCAGAAAGTAATCATTAGCCTCTACTCCCATCTCTTAGGTCTCCTTTGGAGCTGGGGGCACAGCCCCAGCAGGCAGAAGGGATTCAGGAGCCGAGGGCCCAGCTGCCCCATGGAGGAGCAGCCCCAGCGTTCCTCAAGGCTGCCTGTGAGCTGGGGCTGCTGCTGCCCTGGAGCCCCGGCCAAGGACAGCAGCAGGACGTGGCCTTTTCGGGGCTGGGCTCTCCTCACTTCCACACTGTCCCGCTGTGCCCTTGCATCTGTGTCACTTTCAAGTTCTTGTGTAGCTCTGAACAGTCTCATCGTGTCCACAGTGGTACCCCTATGGCTGCAGGCAGGAGCAGGCCATGAGTGCTGTGGTGTCAGAGCTGGTCTCTAGGCCAGCACCACCATGTCCCAGGTGGATCTGTTAGGGACCAAGACCTCCCATTCTCCTTACGCATGTCCATACAGGCAGCGACTGCTCTTGGATTTACCTGCCTGGCCCTGTCCCACCTGCAGTGGGGCTGGTGGCAGAAGCCACCCTGGAGAGGAATCGGGAGCTGCCGGGAGAGCTCAGGGGATCTCCAGAACAGTGTGTGAGTCGGGTGGGCAGTGAGTGGCACCTCATCAATTGGGTGACTACCCAAGTTGGATTGTCCTGGAGGAAGAGGTGACCCTGAGCACACCATGGGCGAACAAAGGCCTTGCAGTGCCAGGAGAGGCTGTGAGGAGTCAGCAGGACAAGAGACACATGACTGGAGAGGTGTTCAGGACAGCCTCTTGGAAAGCCCACGGGCTGGATTGGGAGCAGCCCTCCCTTGCCCTTTGTGCCATCGGAGACACCCCATGGTCCTGCCCAGTCCCGTCCTCGGCCCTTGAGCCATCCAGGGAAGATGGAAATGGCCTCAGCAGCAGTGAAGCCCGTCTGCCTGGCTCTGCTGCCCACCCCCAACAGCGTGGCCAGTGCAGGGTCCCCCCGTGTCCTGAGAGCACCACAGTCCCCTTGCTCTGCAGAGCAGCTCTGCCAGCTTGGGGGCTGCACGGAGTATGGGCAGGAAGCCAGGAAAGGCTGCTCAGGCCAGCGCGGACACTCTCACCTGGGGACAGGATCTCTGGGGAGCAGGGATGTCACTGGAGAAGAGCATGGGAGCATCTCTGTGCCTGCAGGGAGGAATCCATGAAAAAGAGAAACGTCTGCCCACAGGCACCAATCCAGGGCAAGCTCTGCTTTCACCTGGCCAGGACTTTTGTGCTGGCATGGAGAGAGGGGCTGATAGTGAGGGGACAGAGTCAGTCTGTGGTACCTGGGTCCTGCTACTTCCGTTCTTTTCAGTACATATCGAACAATTGATCTTACCTGGAATAAGGGAGTTGTTATGTGTTAATGAGGGAGGGGGGCTGGAAACAGGGTGAATGGCTGGATCCAGAAGGCCGTGGCCAAGAGCACAAAGTGCCCGTGGGAGCAGGGCACCAGTGGTGACGCCCAGGGGCCAGTCCTGAGTCCAGTCCTGTTTAACTGGTGGGTTTGCCGATGGCAATGGGAAGGGATGGGATGCAGATGGGAAGCTCGAGGGAGCTCGTGACTTCAGGCTGTGACTCTGGGAGTGAATATGGACAGAGTCTGGGGCAGGGGGGGCTGTGGGGGTTCTTGGGGTCTCTGCTTGACAGTAAATGTGTTTTCCTTTTATCTAATCCCATCTCAACTGAGGAAAGTGGAAATCAGAGGAGGTAAATTAGATTAATATAAAGTAGCTGAGTGTATTTTATTTTTGATTGAACCATGCCTTCTGCTGATTTAGCTTTCTGGCAATTAAACATCCTTCTGTGTCTGCGTGCAGCTGTGTGCAAGTACCAAGTACAGCAGGTGGGAGTTGGTGGGAAAGGTCTGAAAGATGCAGCTTCAGACTGTCATCGAGAAAGCTCAGATTTGAACAGAGGTGCTGTAATTCCCAGGGGGCTGATGAGAGAAATGTGGGGTTGGAGGCAGGGACAAAGATTGCCCCCAGAGTGTCTGACATGGAGGGTCTTGGCTTCCCTCCATGTTCAGCCTCTATCAGCAGATGCTCAGGACCAATATCCAGTGGAGTTTGCTGATGTCACTTCATGGGTGAGCAGAAATACAAGGAGCAGTGGAAAGAGAAGAAATTGCTTGTTATTGCCATGTAGGACTGAAAGCTTTTCCCTTTGCCTGCACGGCTGAAACCTCTCACACTCACCCCGTCAGAAGGGAGGAATGAAGTTCTGCCCGAGACTTGGCTTGTCAGGGGGATTTGCGTGTTCATGAGCCCTCTGGTGCCAAGTTCCTGAACTGCAGGTGCAGCAGAGGGGTTGGAGTGGCCTCTAGAGAAGGGCAAGTCAGCAGCAAAGCTCCAAGGCTGTGAGGGTGTCAGTGATGCCCAGCGAGGGCCATCACTGGAGAGGCCGGGCAGGGAATGAGGAGACAAGGTTCCTGTCCCTGGGGCTGGGGAAGCAGGAAGGCTGAGGCTCTGCTCACAGGCTGCCAATCCAATGTTGAGGGGCCCTGAAAGGCCTTGATGGGTTTCATCCCCAGGAGGGTCCAGCCCTGAGCCCATCCCCTGGGAACGGGGATCCTTTCCCTCCTGGGATGCTCAGGGCTCTTCCTGGGGCAGGGAGAGGCAGGGGGTGATGCCGAGGCAGGACAGCGGTCGGATCCCCCCAGGCTCTGTGGAGGGTGGCGAGGAGGCAGCAAAGTGCTGTGCCTGTAGGAACTGGTGTCCTCTCAGGGTCCTCAGGGGAAGCGACGGCAGCCATGGTCGAGAGGACAAGGATTTCAGTTCTGTTGGGGGGTGCCAGCCTCAGCCAAGGGCCCATCCCCACCACAGGCTGTCCCACACTTTCCTCTGCCTCTGCCTGTTTCTCTGCAGATTTTCACCCCACCCCTGCTGCCCCACCTCACTCTGACCCCAGGCTGTCCCAACACTTACTGATGACTCTCTGTCCTCACTGTCTTCAAACACAAAACTGTCATTGTCTGTGCTCTGACAAGGGCTGTGAGATCCCCAGAACCTGTGCAGCTCCTTCCATAGGCCTGATAATGCTCCTCAGGAGCCTAAAGATGTCCCAGCCCCCAGCCTCCCTTGGATCCTCTATTTATCCCCATGTCCCAGCACTGAACTGCACAGCCTCCTGCTTCTGCTGCCTCCAGATCAAAACTCAACCTATTTCACTACAGCAGCAAACACTCTGAACCTCCATGTCCTTCCTGCCTGTTACACACACACTGTCACACCCCCACCTCTCTCTCCCTGCACTCTCACTTGTCCCACAAACCCTTCTGCTTCCCCTGCAGCCATGGGACCTCTGAGGTGGATTTTTCTGCATCCTCCAGGCTCATGGCTGTTGCCTGAGTTCTGTTCAGGTGTGGGACTGAAGGAAGAAATGAGAGGTGTCTCAGCCTCCCCATCAGCCCCAGGGCTGAGGCCAGCCATGGCATGAGGAGATGGAGGCCAGTGTCTCCCTGTGTCCCTGCTCCTGTCTCCAAGGCATCCTTATTGTCCACTCCCAGCAAGCCCCTCTGTGCCAGGCCCCTCCCAGAAAAAGGCTCCTCAGGCTTCACCAGCTTCCCCTGCCGTAGAGAAACTTCCCCGAGCTGCTGCATTAGAAATAAGTTTATGGTGGTGATTTATTTCCCCTGGCAGCACAGTGTTGATCCTCTGCTTTTCTTGGGGAATGTTCCAGCCCCTAGAAATCTTTTCAGCAATGTTTCCATGCTGACCTGACCTGTCACTCCTACACCCTGTCCCCTTGCTCTCACAGGCCTCGTGGTGCTGCTCTGCAGACCGAGTGGGCTGTGGGGCCTGAAAGCCATGGGGTGACAGTCCCAGGCACATCCCTGGGATCATTCTTCATCTTCGGGGGAACTCAGCACCCACGGGGGAAGGCTCAGCCCAGGATCATTCCCTAACACATCGCCCCATGCCCTCCTCCCATGGACAACCGAAACCCCTTGTGGGGGCAATTTCTTCAGCCTGACCTCAGCTTTGGAAGAAGAGCCCAACCTGCAGACATTGAGGAAATCCCCTTTTATTAGAGAGGTGCCACATGGGAGCCCAGCTGTACCATCGTGCCAGACACACGGGAACAGAGCTCTGGGTCAGACAGGCTGGGTCATGCCTCTGGGGAAGTGGAGTGGGTGCAGACAGGCACAAACATGGTTATCACAGATAAAATGCCCGAATGCAGGAGGTTCCCTGAATGAATGTGAAATCACTTCTGAAGAGACACGGGCAGGTTAATGGTGCTGAGAAACAGCTGATTGAATCAGCTTCTTCAGTGTCTGTTTAAACTCCTGGTTCCTCATGCTGTAGATGAGGGGGTTCACTGCTGGAGGCACCACCGAGTACAGAAATGACACCGCCAGGTCCAGGGATGGGGAAGAGAGGGAGGGCGGCTTCAGGTTGGCAAATGTGCCAGTGGTGATAAAGAGGGAGACCACGGCCAGGTGAGGGAGGCACGTGGAAAAGGCTTTGTGCCGTCCCTGCTCAGAGGGGATCCTCAGCACGGCCCTGAAGATCTGCACATAGGACACCACAATGAACACAAAACACCCAAAAGCCAAAGAGATACTAATTACAAGAAGCCCAACTTCCCTGAGGTAGGAGTGTGAGCAGGAGAGCTTGAGGATCTGGGGGATTTCACAGAAGAACTGGTCCAGGCTGTTGCCATGGCAGAGAGGCAGTGAAAATGTGTTGGCCGTGTGCAGGAGAGAATTGAGGAACCCAGTGCCCCAGGCAGCTGCTGCCATGTGGACACAAGCTCTGCTGCCCAGGAGGGCCCCGTAGTGCAGGGGTTTGCAGATGGCAACGTAGCGGTCGTAGGACATGATGGTGAGTACATAAAATTCTGCTGAGATGAAGAAGAGAAAGAAAAACACCTGTGCAGCACATCCCAAGTAGGAGATGTGCCTGTTGTGCCAGAGGGAGTTGGCCATGGCTTTGGGGAGAGTGGTGGAGAGGGAGCCCAGGTCGAGGAGGGAGAGGTTGAGGAGGAAGAAGTACATGGGGGTGTGCAGGCGGTGGTCACAGGCGATGGCGGTGATGATGAGGCCGTTGCCCAGGAGGGCAGCCAGGGAGATGCCCAGGAAGAGCCAGAAGTGCAGGAGCTGCAGCTCCCGTCTGTCTGCGAATGCCAGGAGGAGGAACTCGGTGATGGAGCTGCCGTTGGACATTTGCTCCCTCACGGCACGAGGGCCTGTTCACAGAGGAAAAAGCATCAATCAGTCGGGACAGATTTCTCATTTCTCTCCATCCAGTTCCTCACGGGGCTGCTGGAGAACACAGAGCTGCCCGGGGAGAGCTGTGCCCTTCTGGAGGACAGGCTGCAGCCCAGCAGGACCCCACTGGGAAAGAGTCCAGTGCCCTAAAGATGGGGTGTCCTGAGGGGGGAACTGGCTCCTTTGTGTCCCCCGGAGCCTGCAGATGGCGAGGGCACTCGGACATTTCACTCCCAGGGAAACATCTGCATGGCAGTGCCCACAGGTCTTGCTCCCAGCTGAACCCCCGCCCATCCCCGAACGTCCGGTGATCCCAACGCGGGGAGCAGAGGCCCACGGGGAAATGTGGGGAAATGCCCCAGTGCTGCTGGGAGGAGGCAGCACAGGGACAGCGGGTGGGGCTCTGCTGGCTGGGAGAGGAGACCAGGGGGCTCCTCTGGAGTGGGTGTCTGCACTGCAGGGGATGGCAGGGGGTGCCTGAATTCCTGCCCCCAAGGTGTTTCCAGCAGCAGCTCCCTCTGACTCCCTGCCCATGTCTCTGGTGCCTGGAGCTGTCCCAGCCAGGAGCTGCTTCTCTGTCCCCACGTCTCCTCCCTGTCAGTGCTCACAGCCCCCATCCCACCCGCTGGGTGCTCAGCTCTGCCCTGCAGACCCCTCCTGGCAGCAGGGCCCTGCCCAGGGGCAGCTCTGCCTCTGCAGGGGCTCAGGAGACAATTAAAGATGTGCTAATGAAACAGCTGCCTTAGCACTTTTTTTCTAGAAAGGAGGAATAAAATGCCACCTCCCCCTGCCCACCCAGCAAAACAAGAGTTCACTTACCATGTTACCTGCTGGGAAGATTTCTCCTGCAGTGAGCTCTCAGCACCCTGCCAGTGCCGTCTGCCTCTGCCCTCTCTGTGCCCGGCTCCTCTGCCCTCGGTGCCTGCAGGCAGTGCCCTCAGCCCTGCTGCGCTTTGCAGAGGAGCTGCTCCTGGGCAGAGCTGGCTCTCTGCAGCGCTGACCACTTGCCCTCAGCTCCCTCCAGCCCAGCAGCCCGGCCCAGCTCCGCAGCACAGGACCAGCCCGAGGCATTTTAACAACCTCCCTGGTGGGTTTGGTGCTGAGTCCATGGACCAGAGACACTGAGAAGCTGCTCCGATGAAGTCGAAGTTAGATTCAAACTGCAAAGTTTCTTGTGGCTTTAATGGGTCCCACTGAGGGACACTGGTGACAAAGCCTCCCCAGGCTCCAGTTAGAGCAGAAATGTGGAGGCAGTGATGGCCGGTAGGGAAAAGCAAAGGAAAGGTGCCTCTGATGCTGAGGACACCTGCATGGGTGTGATGAGGCCAAAGGGCCAAGCCCTGAGCCCATTAACCAAAGGGCCGAGCCGTGAGCCCCAGCCCCTGGGCAGGGAGAACCTGTCCCCCCCCTTGCTCAGGGCCCTTCCTGGGGCAGTGGGCCATGGAGATGTGCCCCTGCCAGCCTCCTGAGTAGGGACACGGGGGCAGTGAGGCCCCAGTGCTGCAGGGGACTGTGCCTCTTCGGGGGGTTCCCTATCACCTCCACCACAGGTGACAGTCCTATGGAGTTGCAGGCTGAGGTAGAACCTCTTTCCATGCAGGCTGTAGTCCCCCACCCAGAATCCTTACACTGACCCAGACTCCTTCTGGGTGATCTGTTACACCAGCACTCGCCTTGCAGGGAATACTTTTTCTCCCTGTGCACAGCCTGGACTTCCCCCGCTGCCCTTTCTGGCATTATTTCCTTCTCACGCCGTTTTCCACTACGAAGAAAAACTCCAGCATCTCTGAAACCTCTCTTCAAGCACTCTCAGGCTCCTCCTGTTCTGTCCAGAGTCTCCACAGAAGTGAGCACAGAGCGTTCGGCCTCTCTACACCGGTGATGTGCTTGGGGCCTCCAAACGCCATCTTGGGAGATGTCTGGGCACTCTCCAAGGTTGTTGCAGATGAAAACACGGTGATCGTAGGCCAGGAAAGACAAAGTGAGACTTTTTACCAGTGCCTTGATGGCAGGACAAGGGGCAACAGATTTCTGCTGAAAGATGGTTGATTTAGATTTCTTATAAGGAATCAATGTTGTGTGATGAGGATGTGGAGACATAGGAACAGGTTGCCTGGAGAACTTCCAGGGAGTTGCATCCACAGCTTCAGTGGGCAACCTATTCCAGAGTTTCACCACCCTCACAGACAAGAATTTCTTCCTTATATCTAATGTACATCTACCCTCTTTGCATTGAAAGCAGTTACCTCTCTTCCCATCCCTCCACTCCCCGATAAAGAGTCCCTCCACATCTTTCCTGTCGGCCGCCTTGAAGCACTGGAAGGCCTCTAGAAAGCCTCCCGTGAACTTTCTCTTCTCTGGCATGAACATCCCCAGACGTCTCAGCCTGTCCTCAGAAGAGAGGTGCTCAGGCACCTGATGACCCTTGTGGCCTCTTCTGGACCTGTTGGAGAACGTCATGTCCCTCTGACGGTCGGCGCCCCAGAGCTGGACAGAGAGCACGAGTTGGAGTCTCAGGAGAGTGAAGCAGACTGGCAGAATCCCCTCCCTCAACCTGCTGGCCACGCTTCTCCTGAGGAAGCCCTGGGCACACCTGGAGTTCTGGGCTGCAAGCTCATGTAGCTGGCTCACAGTCACTTTTCCATTGACCCACACTCTCAAGTCCTTCTCCACAGGGTTCTCAAACCGCTCTTTGCCCACATTACCCCGACTCATGTGCAGGACCTTGCACTTGGCCTTGTTAAACTCCAGGAGGTTTGCACAGGCCCAGCTTTGCAGCCTGTCCAGGGGCCTCTGGATGGCACATCCCTTCCGTCCAGGGCGTCAGCCGCCCCGCACAGCTCGGTGTCGTTGGCGCACTTGTTGAAGGTGCACTCGATCCCACTGGCCATGTCGCCAACAAAGCTGTTTAACAGTGCCCGTCCCAACCCCAGCCCCTGAGGATGCCACTTGCCACTGATCACCCCTTGGATATCAAGCCACTGACCACAACCCTTGAAGTGTCACCATCCCGCCAGGTCCTTACCCACTGAGTGCTCCATCCATCAAATCCATGGCTCTCCAATTTAGAGACAAGAATGTCGTCTCGATCAGTGCCTACTGCTTTGCACAAGTCCAGGTAGATGGTGTCGGTTGCTCTTCCAACTGTGCTTTGGGGGGCCGGCAACTGGTGAGAGCAGCGTGTGTGCCTGTCACGTTAGTGTGTATGTTGGTGGGTGTAACCAGCGATGAATATCAAAGCAGAGCAACCAGCGAGTAGAAGAGGCCTGGAAGCCTGGTATTTCTGAGAGCCTAATTCTGGATTGGATAAGAGAGAATCCAGAGTGTCTGCGAAAGTACAGTTCCTTGCTGGAGGAGTGAGGCGGTCCAAAGCACCTTCTGCAGAAACTGCGGGCTCTTGGGCATCTGGTACTGTTGAGGCCATAGGTCTTGATCCAGAGAAGAAATCGTCCTTTATGGAAGAGAGCATCAGGAATGGATGGAGCTGTGTCGGGGGATGGATGAGGGGTCAGCTGAGAGCTGGGGGTCAGCATGAGAGGGAAGAACAACATGGGCAATGCTGTGGTGGGTGGGTGTCTGCTCCAGACCTCACAGAATCACTGAATCCCAGAATCATCTGGGTTGGAAAAGATCTTGCAGCTCCTCCAGCCCAACCATGACCCTCCCCCTGACCGTTCCCAACTCCCCCAGATCCCTCAGCGCTGGCTCAGCCCGACTCTTCAACCCCCCCAGGGATCCTGGGGACTCCCCCCTGCCCTGGGCAGCCCATTCCAACGCCCAACAGCCCCTTCTGCACAGAAATCCTTCCTCAGAGCCAGCCTGACCCTGCCCTGGGCAGCTTGAGGCCATTCCCTCGGGGCCTGGCGCTGGGGCCTTGGCTCCAGAGACTCATCCCCCCTCTCTGCCCCCTCCTGGCAGGGAGTTGCAGAGGGCCAGGAGGTCTCCCCTCAGCCTCCTCTTCTCCAGACTGAACCCCCCCAGTTCCCCCAGCCGCTCCCCAGCAGACCTGTGCTCCAGACCCTGCCCCAGCTCCGTTGCCCTTCTCTAGCCACGCTCAAGTCATTCAATGGCCTTTTTGGGGTGAGGGGCCCAGAACTGAACCCAGGAATCGAGGGGCAGGCTCAACAGTGCCGAGCCCAGGGCTCAGATCCCTTCCCTGTCCCTGCTAGCCACGCCAGTGCTGACACAAGCCAGGATGCCATTGCCCTCCTTGGCCCCCTGGGCACTCTGCTGGATCATTATCAATCCCCCCCCAGGTCCCTCTCTGACCGGCAGCTCTCCAGCCACTCCTCCCCAGGCCTGTAGCCCTGCTGGGGGTTGTTGTGGCCCAAGGGCAGCCCCCGGCATTTGCCCTCAGTGAAACTCCCCCAGTTGGGCTCAGCCCATGGCTCCAGCCTGGCCAGGTCTCTCTGCAGCCTCCGCACCCTCGAGAGATCAACACCCCCACCCAACTGGGTGTCATCTGCAAACTGACTGAGGGGGCCCTCGATCCCCTCGTCCAGAGCATCAATAAAGATGTTAAACAGGAGTGGCCCCAGCACCCAGCCCTGGGGGACACCACTCGTGACCATCAGCCAACCGGATTTAACTCCCTTCACCACAACTCTCTGGGCCCGGCCATCCAGACAGTTTTTTACCCAGCGAAGCGTGTGCCCATCCCAGCCTCGAGCAGCCAGTGTCACCAGGAGAATGCTGTGGGAAACGGTGTCAGAGGCCTTGCTAAAGTCAAGGTAAACAGCACCCACAGCCTTTCCCTCATCCAATCAGCAGGTCGCCCTGTCGTAGAAGGAGATCAGGTCTGTCAGGCAGGACCTGCCTTTCATAACCCCGCTGACTGGGCCTGATCCCCTGCCTGCCCATTAGATGACTTGTAATGGCACCCGAGGTGACCTGCTCCATCACCTTCCCTGGCACCCAGGTCACACGGACAGGTCTGTAGTTCCCTGGATCCTCCTTCCTGCCTCTCCTGTAGATGGGTGTCCCATGTGCCACCCTCCAGTCCAATGGGCCCTCCCCAGTCAGCCATGACTCCAGGTAAAGCACGGACAGCGCCTTGGCGAGCACATCTGCCAGCTCCCTCAGCACCCTTGGGCGTAACCCACCCGCTCCCACAGCCTTGTGTGCATCCAAGGGGTGCAGCAGGTCTCTGACCACCTCCTCTTCCCCTGCGCTGCCCTCAGCCTGCTTCCCCTGCCCATCTCCCGGCTCCTGGGGCTGGGGGTCCAGGGAACAGCCACTTCCACTGCTACACGCTGAGGCCAAGTAGGCCTTGAGCACCTCAGCCTTTCCCTCAGCCTTAGTTACCAGGTTTCCCTCTGCATCCAGCAAAGGAGGGAGATTTTCCCTCATCCTCCTTTTGCTGTTAACGAATTTATAGAAACATTTTTGTTATCCTTAACAGCTGCGGCCAAGTTGAGCTCTAGCTGTGCTTTGCCTCTCCTCGTGTTCTCCCTGCACAGCTTCACGACATCTTTATCGTCTTCCTGAGAGAAGAGTTGCCTCCTCTGGGTCATGGGCACAGTTGTTAAACTCTCCAGGTCCCAGAGGTGTCCCCTGTGCTGCCCCACAACGCCCCGGTATCTCCCACTGACCTCCAGGTAGGGGTGACCCCTTCCCCACAGCTCTCTGAGCCTGATCCTCCAACGGGTGTTTTACCCATCTCGCTGCCGACCCAGCCCGGCTGTAACGGCCTGACTTGGGTACGAGAATATTGAGGGAGACCGTGTCCAATGTCTTGCTGAGTTGGAGGTACATGACACCCACTGTCTCCCCTCACGTCCCAACGCAGCCACTTCCCCATGAAGGCAATCCGGCTGGGGAGCCATGATGTCCCCTTGGGAGGTCCATGCCGACGGCGTTTGGACACAATCTGCTCTTTTGGGTGCCCGGGAATGTCACCCCAGAGGACTCATTGCAAGGGTCACTCCTCACCACAGTGACCTTGTGCAGCCAGTGGGTGCTGGGGGGCACTTCTGGCCTCCTTCAAAGGTGGGGGCAACATTGGCTTGTCCTCACCCACAAGAGATGTCTCCCAGTACTGGGACCTTTTCAGAGGGATATTCCACAGAAATATTGATCTTCTCCTGTAACTTCATTGCACCTCTCTGCTGTTACATGGTGTATCAAATCTCTTTAATCTTTCGTGTATTTTCACCTCTCCAATAGAATGACCATTTCTGAAGCCAAATTTCCTGATGCAAACTCTGTAGAAAAAGGGCCTTTTCCATTATTCTTTAGTTTTCTCCTCCCCTGACTTTTGTTCATTCACATTCCTCTCAGCTCTCGAGCTGCTGCTTTCAACTTCAGGTGGTTAAAATCTTGCCTCTCTTTCAGCAGACTAATTGTCTCCTTGGCCAACTCACCCAGTATGTTTATCTCTACCTTTGTCTATCTGCCAACCTAAAATATTTCTCATAGGATTACCCTTGTAGAAAGGCAACCTCATTGGTGACAACTTGTCCTTGATTTATGTGAGAATGAACCATGATGATGTTTGACTTTTCCTTGCCTGCAAACAGCAGAAATCCTTCTGCGCCCGTGTGCAGGCGGTTCTCCAAGGACAACAGGGGGGAGATTGTGCAAAGGAGCTGTAACCTCCCGCTGCAGAGATCAGAGGAGAAATCTGATGTAAGGAGAGATGATGCGAGTCCCAGGCGGCTGAGGAGAGAAATGCTGGGACTGGGGGTGAGGACAAAGGTTGTCCGGACTGTGTTGGACCCCAAGGGACTGTCCAGATCTCCCGAGGAGATGCTCTGCACCGATGTCAGTCAGAGAGTGCTGCTATCGCCTCTTCTCTAAAGTGTAAATTAAATAATGTGCTCTTTAAATACAGATTGATTTGTATTAGGGGCACTTTGAAATCTTCCTCCTTAACTACACCAGGAAATGACTCCAATTAGCTGCACAAGTCCTGAAGACTTGAAGAAATCTAAAGGAAGAGAACGAGCTCGTTAGGGCTTTGTGTATTTTAATGAGCCCCGTGGTGTATTTGGCCCCATGTCCATGATGCTCAGGCCCTGAGAGGAGACTGAGCAAAGGCCTCAACAAGTCCAAGTCAGCAGCAAAGCTCCCCGTGCCCTGAAGCCCTGATTGTCCCCACGGAGGGCCAGGACTGACAAAGCCTCTGCAGGGACTCGTTAGAGCAGAGAATTGGAGGCTGTGATTGCAGGCAGGCAAAGGCCCCGTGCAGGGCTGTCCTGCTGTGAAACCCTTGGGTTGGTGATGGAGCACAAAGGCCAAGCCCTGACCCTCAGGCCTTGGGAAGGAGATGCTGCCCCTCGTGTGTGGCTCAGGGCTCTTCCTGGGGGCAGGGGCTGTGAGGGGGAGCAATGCCAAGTGTAGGAAACTGCACAACCCCTCCTGGCCTCTCCAGGAAGGGGCGAGGAGGAAAACACAGTCCAGAGCCTCAACATCAGGTTTATCCCGGTAGCCCCCCATGGCAGGGCAACTGCCATGACCAAGGGGGCCAAGAGCTCTGTCTCGTGTGGCCTTTCAGCCCTGGCAGAGCCCTCAGCCATCTCTGCTGCAGGTTTGCTTCTGCTGGGCCCTTCAGGCGCCTTTTTCCCTCCAGGCTGGTGACATCCATCTCCCTTTCCTCCCTCGCTCTCCTCCCGGCATTCCCACCCCTTCACTGATGTCTCTCCACACTCACTGCCTGTTCCTTGAAACACAGAGCCACAGGCTGACCCACACTCCCTCTGGGCGACCTCTTACACCACAATACCACCTCCTGATTGAGATTTCTTTTCCCTCAACTCCCGTCTGAACCTCCCAAGCTGCACTTTGTTGAGGTTTCCTTCTCTTCCCACTACCAAGAAAAGCTCCGTTATCTCAGAAACTCTCCTCCCAGCAGGTGCAGGCGACTGCTGTAGTGCCCTGAGCCTCCACCTCACCAGGCTCAAGCAGCCCCGGTCCTTCAGCCTCTCCACAAAGGCCCCAAAGCCCACCCTGGCACATCTCCTTTGGAGCTTCTCCCTTTCCTCTCCATTCCTCCAGGACAGGGAGCCTCTCCCCCAGTCACACCAGTCTAGAGGTGGCCTCCCCAGCGCTGAGTCAAGGGCATGATAACGCCCTGGTTTGGTTTGCAGCCTAAGAGAAGGCTCTGGGGGTTCTCACTGACAAGCAGCTGAACAGGAGCCAGCAGTGTGCCCGGGGGGCCAAGAAAGCCAACGGCATCCTGGCTTGTGTCAGCACTGGTGTGACCAGCAGGAGCAGGGAGGTGACAGTCCCCCTGTGCTCTGCCCTGGGGAGGCCACACCTGGAGGGTTGTGTCCAGGTTTGGGCACCTCAATCCCAGAGAGATCTCGAGGGGCTGGAGCGAGGGCAGAGGAGGGCAACGAGGCTGGGGAAGGGCTGGAGAATCAATCCTGTGAGGAGCCAGGGAAGGAGCTGGGAGTGTTCAGTGTGAGGAGGAGGAGGCTGAGGGGAGCCCTCATCCCTCTCTGCAGCTCCTGACAGGACATTGCAGAGAGGCTGGGACTGGGCTCTGCTCCCAGGGGATCAGGGACAGGACAAGAGGGAATGGCTGGAAACTGCCACAGGGGAGGGTCAGGCTGGGCAGGAGTAGAAAATTTTTTACAGAAAGAGAGGTCAGAGGGTGGAATAGGCTACCCAGGGAGGGGGTGGAGTCCCCATCCGTGGATGAGATTAAGGGTGGATTAGATGAGACGTTGAGGGATATGGTGTAGGGGAGAACTTGTAGAGTCGGGCTGATGGTTGGACTCGATGATCCCAAGGGGCTTTTCCAACCTCAGTGATTCTGTGATTCTGTGAATAACAGAGGTTCCTCCAGATTCAGAACGCAGGTGAGCCTCTTCCACCTGCCTCAGCCCCTCCCCTCCCAGAGGATGTAATTTCTATTGGGTGGGTTCCCTGATGCGCTGGATGACCTCACCATGCTGCTGGCCAGCAGGGCTCCTGAGGGCCAGGCAGGCTGCTGCAGCAGAAGCGACCTCCTAACCATCCCCATTGCAGCCAGCTCCCCTTGGCCTGCCTCTGCCCTTCCTCTCTGTCCCTGTCCCGTCTCTGCTGCGATGGGCGGTTTGTGATGAACTCCTTGTGCCCAGATTGCTGGGGCCAGCTGCTGGCCAATCAGGACCCTGTGGCTGTCATGGAGTCACAATCAGCATCACAATTTGTGGCGCCTTTGCCCGTCTCTCCCCATGCACTCCCTTGACCCCTCATGGCTGCTGGACCCCACGTTCAACAGCCACAACCAGCCCTTCGCTGGCCTTTCCCTCTCCCTGCCCCGCGCCTGGGCAGAGCCGGGGGGGACGTGTCGCCTTCAGGCTTTGCAGTGCTCATGCAGAATTACTGCCACAAAGTCGGTGCTGGGATCAGACTCGGCGCTGTGGAGCAGACCCCAGCAAGACAGAGCAGCGTCCAGCAGGAGATGTGCAGTGGTGGCCGCCACCTTGGTCTGGCCAGGGGGCTTCTGTCCGTGCACTGAAAGGATCTGCTGCTGCCAAGATGCACTTGGTGTTTCCAGCTGTCACTGCAGAGCTGCCCCAAACCGATCTGCAGTTGTGGCCGTGGCCTCCCCTCTGTGGGGCTGGGCTGGGGCTTTGACTCCAGTGTCACCTGCACTGGTCACGGCACAAGGCAGACAGCTCCTACCCAGAGATCTACATCCTGCTGGGGGTTAGGCCAGCGCTCCCTGCCCTTCCCTCTGCTCACAGTGTTTGCCTCAGCGCAGGGACCAGCTTGATGAGATTCCCAGGAATATTCTGAGGCACAATCCAATGCTTGTTGCCGTCTGCATCCACAGCATCAGAAATATTCCTTTCCCTTACATTGCAGATTGACTGATGGGCCTGGTCACATGACTGCCTGGAATTTCCCTTCCTGGAAGGTGACATTTTCCCAGAGTGGGTCAAGGTGATGGGCTCTGTCACGGCCACTTGGAGACACTTCTCCTGGAGTTCTTCAGCCTGAGTTTACCCCAGATGACCCAGGAGTGCTCACGGATGCTCCTGTGCCTGCTAATAGCTGGGCCAAGGTTCTCAGGTTCCCAATGGCCTCTTCAGCTGTGGGTCATCCCCAGGAATCTGCTGGAACTGGTAACATGACCCGTGGTGCCCCCACAGGAACCGGGGCCTTCCCAGTAGAACCTATGGGTCTTGCCCAAGACTTACCCTGAGTTCCCAGGCTGCAGGCAGTGCATTGCCTTTGTTGTCACTTGTGTTAGTGACTCAGCACTGCTGTGGCCCCACACAGATGGGTGTGTTACAGGTTGTGTCTCCCCCACGTTGGGCGCCCAAATAGACTGTGATGGTTTGACTTTGGCTAAACGCCCGGTATCCACCAAGTCACTCTATCACTTCCCCCCCTTTTCCCCTTGTTTTCCCAACAGGGCAAAGAGGGGAAAGGAAATAATATAAACCAATAATTGTGGATAAAAAGAAAAAAAGCAGTTTTAATCTAAGCAAAACAAAGCAAAGTTCTGCCCGTGGAAGGAAAAGCAAAAAGATTTATTCTCTACTTCCTTTGGACAGGCTATGTCGGGCCTTCTCAGGAAGCAGGGCTCCCATACGCGTAGTGGTTGCCTCGGAGGACCAAGGGTGACCCCACCCCCTTCCTCCTTTCTCCCAGCTTTACACTGAGCAGACGTCACAGGGTCTGGAATGTCCCTTTGGTCGGTTCGGGTCAGCTGTCCTGGCTGTGTCCCCTCCCAAGATCTTGCCCACCCCGTCCCACTGGGGGAAATGTCAGAAAGAGCCTTGGTGCTGTGTAAGCCCTGCTCAGCAGCAGCCACCACACCAGGGTGCTGCCAACACCCTGCAGCTCCCAGCATAAACCACAGCACCGTGAGGGCTGCTGTAGGGGAAACCAATTCCAGCTCAGCCAGACCCAGTGCAGTCTCCCCATTTTGGAGAAGTAAGGGCGACCTGAATAGTGTTGAGTGAAGGTCTGACAAGGTGGGGCTCAGGACATTGTACACATAACCTGTGTGAGGTGGGGGAGAGACGTGGAGTTTTTGGCCCAGTGGTGTGAAGGCTCCAGGCACCATAGGAGTAGCCTGAGAGTGGCTGAGGGGTGACTTCAGAGATAATGGAGATTGTCTTTGTTGAAAGATACACCATGAGAAAGAACTAATGCATCAAGTGGAGCTGGGGAGGAACAGACTGGGCAGAGAGCAATGTCCCTGGAAGGGCAGTGCTGTGGTGGAACAGGTCACCCCGAGGGAGACTGGAGCAGCCCCAGGCTTTGTGTGTCAAGGAGCAGGCAGGGAGGACGCAGAGATCTCAGGAAAGGAAGGGAGATGCTCAGGGGAGAGCAGGGTGTGGTAGCTGGGTGGACGTCTCCAGCCGGCAGAGAAAGAGGTGCAGGTGTGGGACACGGTGGGACAGCCTGTGGTGGAGACGACAGAGGGGTGAGCAAAGTCTGAGCATCCCCCAGCAGAGCTGAGCTCTCTCTGCCCTTGGCTCTGGCTGGTGTCTCTGCCACTGGTGGCCATGAGGAAGCCCCTTCCCCTCCCAGCACTGGGTCTCATGGCCTCCCCTTCCCCAGCCGAGAGCCTGGCAGGGGTTGGACCATAGTCATGCCCTTGGCATTGCCCATCCCCACATCACCCTGCCCCGGGAAGAGCCCTGAGCAATGGGTGAGGGACAGGAACTGACTTCCCCGGTTATGGGGGTGAGTTGTTCAACGATATTCTCTGCCTCAAGTTTTCTTGTCTAATTAGACAATGGGGAGGCTTTGGCAGTAACGGTCCTCACTGGGAGCCATTAACACTCCAAGAAACTTTGCAGTTGGCCTCTGGCTTTGAGTTCTGGACTGGCACCTTCATCATCCAATCACTGTCTGAGGTCCATGGACTCAGACCAACCCTCCTCAAGGAGTCATTAAAATGCCTTGGGCTTGCATTCTGCTGTGATGCTGGGCCGGGCTGCTGGGCTGGAGGGAGCTGAGGGCAAGTGGTCAGCGCTGCAGAGAGCCAGCTCTGCCCAGGAGCAGCTCCTCTGCAAAGCGCAGCAGGGCTGAGGGCACTGCCTGCAGGCACCGAGGGCAGAGGAGCCGGGCACAGAGAGGGCAGAGGCAGACGGCACTGGCAGGGTGCTGAGAGCTCACTGCAGGAGAAATCTTCCCAGCAGGTAACATGGTAAGTGAACTCTTGTTTTGCTGGGTGGGCAGGGGGAGGTGGCATTTTATTCCTCCTTTCTAGAGAAAGTGCTAAGGCAGCTGTTTCATTAGCACATCTTTAATTGTCTCCTGAGCCCCTGCAGAGGCAGAGCTGCCCCTGGGCAGGGCCCTGCTGCCAGGAGGGGTCTGCAGGGCAGAGCTGAGCACCCAGCGGGTGGGATGGGGGCTGTGAGCACTGACAGGGAGGAGACGTGGGGACAGAGAAGCAGCTCCTGGCTGGGACAGCTCCAGGCACCAGAGACATGGGCAGGGAGTCAGAGGGAGCTGCTGCTGGAAACACCTTGGGGGCAGGAATTCAGGCACCCCCTGCCATCCCCTGCAGTGCAGACACCCACTCCAGAGGAGCCCCCTGGTCTCCTCTCCCAGCCAGCAGAGCCCCACCCGCTGTCCCTGTGCTGCCTCCTCCCAGCAGCACTGGGGCATTTCCCCACATTTCCCCGTGGGCCTCTGCTCCCCGCGTTGGGATCACCGGACGTTCGGGGATGGGCGGGGGTTCAGCTGGGAGCAAGACCTGTGGGCACTGCCATGCAGATGTTTCCCTGGGAGTGAAATGTCCGAGTGCCCTCGCCATCTGCAGGCTCCGGGGGACACAAAGGAGCCAGTTCCCCCCTCAGGACACCCCATCTTTAGGGCACTGGACTCTTTCCCAGTGGGGTCCTGCTGGGCTGCAGCCTGTCCTCCAGAAGGGCACAGCTCTCCCCGGGCAGCTCTGTGTTCTCCAGCAGCCCCGTGAGGAACTGGATGGAGAGAAATGAGAAATCTGTCCCGACTGATTGATGCTTTTTCCTCTGTGAACAGGCCCTCGTGCCGTGAGGGAGCAAATGTCCAACGGCAGCTCCATCACCGAGTTCCTCCTCCTGGCATTCGCAGACAGACGGGAGCTGCAGCTCCTGCACTTCTGGCTCTTCCTGGGCATCTCCCTGGCTGCCCTCCTGGGCAACGGCCTCATCATCACCGCCATCGCCTGTGACCACCGCCTGCACACCCCCATGTACTTCTTCCTCCTCAACCTCTCCCTCCTCGACCTGGGCTCCATCTCCACCACTCTCCCCAAAGCCATGGCCAACTCCCTCTGGCACAACAGGCACATCTCCTACTTGGGGTGTGCTGCACAGGTTTTTATGTTTGTGTTCTTCGTCTCAGCAGAGTTTTCTCTCCTCACCATCATGTCCTACGACCGCTACGTTGCCATCTGCAAACCCCTGCACTACGGGGCCCTCCTGGGCAGCAGAGCTTGTGTCCACATGGCAGCAGCTGCCTGGGGCACTGGGTTCCTCAATTCTCTCCTGCAAACGGCCAACACATTTTCACTACCACTGTGCCAGGGCAATGCTTTGGACCAATTCTTCTGTGAAATCCCCCAGATCCTCAAGCTCTCCTGCTCACACTCCTACCTCAGGGAAGTTGGGCTTATCATGGTCAGTGCCTGTTTGGCTTTTGGGTGTTTTGTGTTCATTGTGGTGTCCTATGTGCAGATCTTCAGGGCCGTGCTGAGGATCCCCTCTGAGCAGGGACGGCACAAAGCCTTTTCCACGTGCCTCCCTCACCTGGCCGTGGTCTCCCTCTTTATCAGCACTGCCATGTTTGCCAACCTGAAGCCGCCCTCCATCTCCTCCCCATCCCTGGACCTGGTGGTGTCATTTCTGTACTCGGTGGTGCCTCCAGCAGTGAACCCCCTCATCTACAGCATCAGGAACCAGGAGCTTAAACAGACACTGAAGAAGCTGATTCAATCAGCTGTTTCTCAGCACCATTAACCTGCCCGTGTCTCTTCAGAAGTTATTTCACTTTCATTCAGGGAACCTCCTGCATTCGGGCATTTTATCTGTGATAACCATGTTTGTCCCTGTCTGCACCCACTCCACTTCCCCAGAGGCATGACCCAGCCTGTCTGACCCAGAGCTCTGTTCCTGTGTGTCCGGCACGATGGTACAGCTGGGCTCCCATGTGGCACCTCTGTAATAAAAGGGGATTTCCTCAATGTCTGCAGGTTGGGCTCTTCTTCCAAAGCTGAGGTCAGGCTGAATAAATTGTCCCCACAAGGGGCTTGGGTTGTCCATGGAAGGAGGGCATGGCGTGATGTGTTAGGGAATGATCCTGGGCTGAGCCTTCCCCCGTGGGTGCTGAGTTCCCCCGGAGATGGAGAATGATCCCAGGGATGTGCCTGGGACTGTCACCCCATGTCTTTCAGGCCCCACAGCCCACTCGCTCTGCAGAGCAGCACCACAGGCTCTGCGCACTGTGGAGAGTTTGATACAGGGTAGTAGTGACAGGTCAGGTCAGCATGGAAACATTTCACTGCTGAACAGATTTCTGGCGGCTGGAACATCCCTTAAGAAAATCAAAGTATCAGCACTGTGCTGCCAGGGGGAAAAAAATGACCACAAGAAAAGTATTTCTAATGGAGAAGCTCGGGGAAGTTTCTCTATTCCTGAGGCAGCTGGAGAAGCCTGAGGAGCCTTTTACTGGGAGGGGCTGGCACAGAGGGGCTTGCTGGGAGTGGACAATAAGGATGCCTTGAGACAGGAGCAGGGACACAGGGAGACACTGGCCTCCATCTCCTCATGCCATGGCTGGCCTCAGCCCTGGGGCTGATGGGGAGGCTGAGACACCTCTCATTTCTTCCTTCACTCCCACACCTGAACAGAACTCAGGCAACAGCCATGAGCCTGGAGGTTGGAGAAACCTCCTGCATGAAGGTCACAGTGCTGCAGGGGAAGCAGAAGGGTTTGTGGGACACTGAGAGTCCTGGGAGAGAGAGAGGTGTGTGTGTGTAAAAGACAGGAAGAAGATGGGAATTATCAGGGTGTGGGAGTGCATCACATTGAGGTAAAATAGGTTGAGATTTGATCTGGAGGCAGCAGAAGCAGGAGGCTGTGCAGTTCAGTGCTGGGACATGGGGATAAATAGAGGATCCAAGGGAGGCTGGGGGCTGGGACATCTTTAGGCTCCTGAGGAGCATTATCAGGCCTATGGAAGGAGCTGCACAGGTTCTGGGGATCTCACAGCCCTTGTCAGAGCACAGACAATGACAGTTTTGTGTTTGAAGACAGTGAGGACAGAGAGTCATCAAGAAATGCTGGGACAGCCTGGGGTCAGAGTGAGGTGGGGCAGCAGGGGTGGGGTGAAAATCTGCAGAGAAACAGGCAGAGGCAGAGGAAAGTGTGGGACAGCCTGTGGTGGGGATGGGCCCTTGGCTGAGGCTGGCACCCCCCAACAGAACTGAAATCCTTGTCCTCTCGACTATGGCTGCTGTCGCTTCCCCTGAGGACCCTGAGAGGACACCAGTTCCTACAGGCACAGCACTTTGCTGCCTCCTCCCCACCCTCCACAGAGCCTGGGGGGATCCGACCGCTGTCCTGCCTCGGCATCACCCCCTGCCTCTCCCTGCCCCAGGAAGAGCCCTGAGCATCCCAGGAGGGAAAGGATCCCCGTTCCCAGGGGATGGGCTCAGGGCTGGACCCTCCTGGGGATGAAACCCATCAAGGCCTTTCAGGGCCCCTCAACATTGGATTGGCAGCCTGTGAGCAGAGCCTCTGCCTTCCTGCTTCCCCAGCCCCAGGGACAGGAACCTTGTCTCCTCATTCCCTGCCCGGCCTCTCCAGTGATGGCCCTCGCTGGGCATCACTGACACCCTCACAGCCTTGGAGCTTTGCTGCTGACTTGCCCTTCTCTAGAGGCCACTCCAACCCCTCTGCTGCACCTGCAGTTCAGGAACTTGGCACCAGAGGGCTCATGAACACGCAAATCCCCCTGACAAGCCAAGTCTCTGGCAGAACTTCATTCCTCCCTTCTGACGGGGGGAATGTGAGAGGTTTCAGCCGTGCAGGCAAAGGGAAAAGCTTTCAGTCCTACATGGCAATAAGGAATAATTTCTTCTCTTTCCACTGCTCCTTGTATTTGTGCTCACCCATGAAGTGACATCAGCAAACTCCACTGGATATTGGTCCTGAGCATCTGCTGATAGAGGCTGAACATGGAGGGAAGCCAAGACCCTCCATGTCAGACACTCTGGGGGCAATCTTTGTCCCTGCCTCCAACCCCACATTTCTCTCATCAGCCCCCTGGGAATTACAGCACCTCTGTTCAAACCTGAGCTTTCTCGATGACAGTCTGAAGCTGCATCTTTCAGACCTTTCCCACCAACTCCCACCTGCTGTACTTGGTACTTGCACACAGCTGCACGCAGACACAGAAGGATGTTTAACTGCCAGAAAGCTAAATCAGCAGAAGGCATGGTTCAATCAAAAATAAAATACACTTCTCTGCTTTATATTTATCTAATTTACCTTGTCTGATTCCAATTTCCACAGTGGAGATGTCCTTAGACCCAAAGAAAACACATTTTTTGTCAAGCAGAGACCCCAAGAACCCCCACAGCCCCCCTGCCCCAGACTCTGTCCATATTCACTCCCAGAGTCACAGCCTGAAGTCACGAGCTCCCTCGAGCTTCCCATCTGCATCCCATCCCTTCCCATTGCCATCGGCAAACCCACCTGTTAAACAGGACTGGACTCAGGACTGGCCCCTGGGGGTCACCACTGGTGCCCTGCTCCCACGGGCACTTTGTGCTCTTGGCCACGGCCTTCTGGATCCGGCCATTCACCCTGTTTCCAGCCCCCCTCCCTCACGCCTATCGGGCTGTGACGGGATGCAGCGTGACAAGAATTGTTACTGCGGAGGTGAAACCCCTTCCCTGCTCTCCCCTCACCCACCAGCCGAGGCATCTTCTTGCTGTGGTGGGTTACCCGTGGCTGATCACCCAACTGCCACCCAGCTGCTCGCTCACAGCCTCTCCCACCCCAGCGGGATGGGGGAGAAAATAGGAAGAATGGGGGTGAGAAAGCTGCTGGGTGGGGACAAGGACGGGGAGATCAGTTCCCAGTTCCCAATGTGGGCAAGACTTGACTTGGGGGAAAGTGACTCCATTTGTTGTCAGTTAAAACAGAGATTTAATTATGAACTGAGGTGATGAGTGGGTTCAGTTTTGGGCCCCTCACCCCAAAATGCCATTGAATGACTCGAGCGTGGCCAGAGAAGGGCAACGGAGCTGGGGCAGGGTTGAAATGCTGGGTTTTCAACCCCAAGCCCCAAATTAAGGTTGACATAGGGGTGATTCCCACAGCCCTTCCCAAAGGGGGGGTAAGTTTGCCTTTAGGATTCCCTCCAGGGTGGGGCCGGCCTGGCAGACAGAGCCATGGGGTAAATGAGCCCCAGGGTTCCTGCATTAATTAAACAAATGTCAGGTGTCCCCCTTAGGGATAAAAGCTGGGACCCTTTGCAGGCAGGGGCAGTGTCTTTCTCTGCGGGTGCAATGTGCCGAGTTCCCTGTTGGGGAAGGCCCTCTTTCCTCCCTGGGACTGGGCTCCAGTCAGGTCTGGCTTTTGTAAATGTGGGCTCTGTAGAGATTCAGCATGTGGTGAGATGGGGAGTCTAAACAACCTTAGATTGATGGTGCAAGACCGGGGAACTTTCACCAAGACAAAAGGAGGCGTAAGGGGCTGTGTGCAAAGACATACCAGGTGCTGATAACGTTGCTAGGCGACTATCTCCTAGACCAAAGAGAAGCCTCCTCTGGTCCTTGAAGTTGTGGGTGTCAGCAACAGATTACCCCAAACACCAGCACAAACTGGCCTGGCGGTTTGTCCAGGGCCCAGGGAAACAACTGAGGCTGCGCAGAGCGACAGGGTGAAAAGTTCATCAGCGAGGAAGAAGAGGTGCTTCATCTATATGCCCCTGCCGGGAACTTGAAGAGCTCATCGCGCAGGTGCAAGGGGAGGAGACCTGATTGCCATGAGAAGCGAGGGGAGGCGGGGGTAGGCTATGTATATGTACAGGCGTTCTATGAATATGCACTGTTCTGTAACGTATCAGCCGGACGGGAGCTGCAAACCATGCGCATGCTTGTGGTGGAGCGATCCCCCATGCGCCCGGCGCTGAATAAACATACCCACTTTATAGCTCCAAAGTTATAGAATGATTTCTCCGCAAAACATCTTGGCACCCCAGATGGGACCATCTCTGCTCGGCTGCCGGGACACTGCTGGAGGGTGGACATCCTAGGTGCACCCCGAGCTCTTCTCGGAGGAACTCCGCTCCCAGCTGTCCACTGCGGGAGCAGACAAGGACCATCTGGTTCGCGGACAGAGGTATGTTTAAGGGTGACGGGCTGCTGGTAAGACGCGCAGAGACGTCTGGCGCACGGCACAGTCCCGAGGAGGGGGTACACCCATTTGGTTTTGGCTTTGGGAATCCGCGGGAAAGGAGTAAGATCTTTTGGGGCAAACTACCGATGACTGGTATATAAGAGGCAGTTTACATTTTGGGCAGGGTCCTGGTAATTCTCGTCACCTGCAGGATCTTGCTTCAGGTCTTTGTGTAGTGCACTAATTGTGGATATACTGGCTTTGAACTGACTGCTAATTGTTAACGGTTTATGATTTATACCTGCTAGAAGGATTGTACACAGCTCCTTCTGGGCAACTGGTAGTACCAGACTGGGTTCGTGGGAGAATCCCCTGCTTTCTCTGTGCTCCTATGCTCCTACCTTTAGTAATTTTCATCAAGCCTGGGTATTAGCAGAGTGCGTAGATTGTCGATGTAAGTGGTATTATGTGTCTGATAAGAGGAGGTCGAGGTGTGCAGAGTGCTGGGAAGAAGCGGTGTCGTTAGACCTCTCTGTCGAAAGACGGGAGTCGATAATTATTGTGTGGAAGAAGCCATAAGATACCGGAACTTTGGGAAGTGAAGGAGGCAGAGTGGGAGAAGGTTAAAAGCCGGTGTAGAGACTGATATAAGTGGAGAGAAAGAATTTTGGGAAGAAGGGATAATAATGGGAAATAAGCAGGGAAAAATTGTAAAGAAAAGCCCATTGGATTGCATACTCACGCACTGGAAAGGCATAGAGGGAGAGGAAGCACGGAAAGCAAGAAAATCCTGATTAAATATTGTAATCAGTGGTGGCCACTTTACAAACTAGAAGAAGCAGCTAAATGGCCACTAAATGGGACCTTAGACTATAACACGCTTTTGCAATTAATGTTATTTTTACAGAGGGAAGGGAAGTAGGATGAGGTGTCTTATAACGCAGACATGTTCTTTACCCTCCGAAATCACCGGGGTGGCAGAGGGACTGTGGACTAGTTCCACCACAAGAACCTTTAGTGCTTGCCCTGGAAAAACATTATAAGGGAGCTACTGGCCAAAGTGGAAAGGCTTATTTTTGCAGACCTTTGAAATATAAACTGGGAAAGCAGTTAGGCATACACACATTTCTGTATATGCCTGACTCCCCAAAAGCGCTCCTAGGGAGACACTTACTAGAACAATTAGGAGCAACCATTACCTTTAACAATGGAGAGATTACTCTGGAGGTAAACAACCAAGAACTTGTACAAATCATGAGTTTGTCCCTAACTAGTATCCCCGCAGGAGGAGGAATCAGTGAGGAAATTGTCAATCAAGGGTATCCCGGGGTGTGGGCCACTGACACGGCTGGAAGGGCGAAGAACGCTCTGCCCGTAGAGGTAAACCTCAAAGAAGGACAACAACCGGTAAGAATTAACCAGTACCCTTTAAAAAAGGAGGATCGGGAAGGGAAACAGCTAGTTACAGAATATTTTTACAAATAGGATTATTAAAGGAGTGTGAATCTAATTGTAATACTCCCATATTACCTGTCCGGAAACCCGGTGGGTCATATAGGGTAGTTCAGGATCTGAGAGTAATAAACAGATCTCCACCCAGTGATGGCACACCCATACACTTTGTTGACAAAATTAACTCCTGAGCTAATCTGGTTTACTGTTTTAGACCTCAAGGATGCCTTCTTTTGCCTCTCTCTCCTCGGAGCCAGTCAGAAAACATTTGCATTTGAATGGGAAAATCCTAAGAGTGGACGTAAAACCCAGCTGACCTGGACGGTGCTGCCACAAGGATTTAGAAACAGCCCCATTATATTTGGTAACTAATTGGGCAAAGACTTTGAACTATGGGAAACCCCAGCTCCACCTGAAGAGGGAAAGCTGCTGCAGCATGTAGACGACATCCTAATTGCCACCAAGACAAAAGAGGCCTGCGTGACCTAGATGGTAAGCCTTTTAAATTTTCTGGGACTTCAGGGCTACTGGGTATCTAAAAAGAAGGCCCAGGTGATGCAACTTGAAGTTATTTATCTGGACTATGAAATCAGTGCTGGAAAATGAACTTTAGGACGAGCCCGGAAAGAAGCAATTTGTCAGACTCCGAGGCCACAAACAGTGAAAGAACTGCGAACGTTCCTGGGAATGACTGGGTGGTGCAGACCATGGATTTATAATTATGGATTGCTTGTTAAACCTTTATATGCACTAAACGCCACTCAACAGGAAAATCTCCAATGCAATAAGGAGGCCATACGAGCCTTTGACTTGCTGAAGAAGGCTCTGATGTCAGCCCCGGCCTTGGGACTCCCAGATGTAAGTAAGCCATTCTTTCTCTTTTCACACGAGAAACAGGGAATTGCATTGGGAATACTGGCACAAGACTTAGGCCCGTACCGTCGGGCAGTCGCCTATTTCTCCAAGCAACTGGATACAACCGCTAAAGGTTGGCCCGGATGCCTACGAGCGGTTGCAGCAGTGATCTTAAACATACAGGAGGCACGAAAATTCACCTTAGGCCAGAAAATGAGTGTAATTGTATCTCACACAGTGTCTGCAGCATTGGAAATTAAAGGGGGACATTGGCTTTTGCCCCGAAGGTTCTTAAAATATCAGGCGGAATTAGTAGAACAAGATGCTGTGGAGATTGCAGTAACTAACATTATTAACCCAGCTTCTTTCCTGAGTGGAAACACAGGAGACCCAGTGCAACATGACTGCCTGGAGACCATCGAGGCAACATACTCAAGCCGCACAGACCTGAAGGATGCCCCTCTGGAAGATGCTGAGAACTGGTTTACAGATGGGAGCAGCTATGTCCTGAGCAGCAAGAGGCATGCTGGGTATGCTGTCGCTACCACCCAAGAAATACTGGAATCAGGACCGCTGCCTGTGAGTACATCTGCACAAAAGGCAGAGATAATCGCTCTGACCCGTGCTTTAGGACTAGCCCAAGGCAAGACAGTGAATATTTACACAGATTCAAAGTGTGCCTTTGGGGTAGTTCATGCTCATGGAGCAATCTGGAAGGAAAGAGGACTGTTGAACTCACAAGGGAAACACATCAAACATGGGAAGGAAATTCTGGAACTGCTAGAAGCTGTCCAACTTCCAAGAAAAGTGGCAATCATGCATGTTAAGGCCCACCAAAAGGTGAACTCGGATTTGGAAAAAGGAAATCAACTGGCAGAGAGAGAGAGGCAAAACAAGCAGCCAAAAGAGAGGTAAAAATAGAGGGAGTTTTAGTTCCTGATAGGCAAATCATCCCAGAAGGTAAGCCTAATTATACTAAAGAGGATCAAAAGTTAATTACAGACCTGGAAGGATCATATAATGAAGAAAGTTGGGCCGTCACTCCCCAAGGGAAGGCAGTAATTCCCTCTTGTTTAGCTAGACACCTGGTGCGAGAGGAACACAGGAAAGGGCACTGGGGAGCGGAGGCCCTGCACCGATATTTGGTCAAGAGTATTAGAGCTAGAAATCTGTATACCATAGTAAGACAGGTGACGCAACAGTGTGACCTTTGCCTGCAGACTAATCCTAAGAATACCCCCGCTCTAGAAGTAGGCCAGATTGGAAAAGGAAATGGACCGGGACAACAATGGCAAATTGATTTCTCAGAACTGCAAGAAAAATGGAGTATCAATACCTATTAGTATTAACAGACACCTTTTCCGGTTGGCCAGAGGCATTCCCCACCAGAACGGTTAAAGCCAGAGAAGTAACTAAAGTATTAATACAGGAAATAATTCCACGATTCGGGGTTCCAGCGGCCATATCCTCAGATAGGGGTTCGCAATTTATCTCAAAAGTAGTCCAGCAAGTTAGTTGCTTTCTGGGCATAGACTGACAACTTCACACTCCATACCGTCCCCAATCTAGTGGTCAGGAAGAGAAAATGAATCATTTGATTAAGCAGCAAATAGTGAAACTTGGTCAGGAGTCAAACCTGACCTGGCCTCAGGCCCTCCCTCTGGCTCTTCTGCCTATACGAGCGAAACCGAGGGACAAGGAAGGATTAAGTCCTTTTGAAATGTTATATGGCAGACCTTATGTGGTACAGAAAGGGACGTCACTGCAGGTCGGAGAGGAAACCGTGATTTCCTACGTGATAGCTTTAAGTAAACAGCTTAATAAAATTGGAAAACAAGTATTTGGGACTCGGGGCAGAGGGTTAGATGGGCCTGTACATAACATTCAGCCTGGAGACTATGTGTATGTTATGTCTCTTGCAGAAAAGTCTTGGAACCGCAGTGGGAGGGACCGTTTCAAGTGCTACTGACAACATTTACAGCGATCAAGGTTAGAGAGCAGACATCGTGGATACATCATACTAGAGTCAAGAAAGCTCCTAAACAGCGCTGGGAGGTGACTGAAAATGGACCATTAAAACTCAGATTCAAACAAAAACTTTTGGATTGAGACCTCAAAATGATCAACCGTGAGTTGGAACTGTGAATATGTTTTAGAATTATCCTACTTGCCTATGCCCAGGAACCTAAAAACTGGCCTTGGAATCACGCCCAGAAAAATCATGCCATGATGGTGAAGGATGTGGATTCAAGAACAAGATTAGCCATGATGGTTGTTAACAATAATAAGGTGTACCAAGAGGATCAGTGGAGAAGGGACAATAAGGGCGAAGTCAGCCAGTTAGAAGGGAAGATGGGGGATGAAATAACAGTGGGTTGTCAAATATACTATGAGGATGGTCTAGTTCCAGTTTTAGAAGACACCATGATAGGTGTGAGAATGATAGGGTCCTCATATAAATTTGGAGAATCATAAAATTAATATGTTGGTTTAACTTTACCTTAACCGAGACAGCTATTGTAACATGCTTAGGACAAGGATCGGGAGGACAGGCGTTGTTTTACAGAGTTAGAATTGACCCCATACAGCCTACTACTACCCCACCACCTATCACATCTGCAAAGGATATGAGAGCAATTGCTGGGCAAGAGTCAGAACCGAGAATCTTTAAAATAGGTCCACATGTAATCCGGAAACTGGTCAGCAAGTTGTATTGTTTAATCCCCAACGGTCATTAAAACAAGTGGAGGTGCATTTGCAGGTGAATCCGGCAGACCTACAGCCAAAGTGCCTTCCATATGTAGAAACAACCCAAAAAGGATGGACCGCCTGCCTAAAGGCTCGAGCTGTTCAAAGACAAGAGAGGGATCTGACAGGAACTTTAGGGACAGGACTAGGAGTATTGAATAGCATAGATTCAGAGGTAATAATGAACAAATTGGCCAACTCAAGAATTGGATCAATTCAAACGGCCTCTAAAGTCATCTTTACTAGCACTAGGGACTCAGCAATGGCTACCATCAAAACTGCTCCCAGATTGGGAGAGAGTTAATCTCGAGGACCATTCAGTGGCGGTAGAGGGGACTGAGGCTCTACAGAAGGACACCTCCCTGGCTCTCAGCTGCATACAGGCGCAGATAGGGATACATCAATTATTTCTAATATTCTAAGGGAAGGGGAGGAGGGGATCCTCCCCAGAGAGATTCGAAAGGTAATTTGGGATAAAGCACTTGGCCAAGAGAGAGAACTACAATCCTGGTAGAAAATGGTGAACTTTACTTATGATAGTGTGAATGATAAAATAATTGCCTTCGTCCTGAGCATATCAAGGGCTGTCCAATGTAAAATTTACCCTATCGCTGCTATAGGACTATATCATGAAGGAGCAATAATCAATCCAGTAGGACACAAGGGATGGGTGTGGCAGCAAGGGGATAAGTGGCAAACCATCGATGCAGGTCTGTGTACTAGCACGGGGCACCAGGGATATGTCTGTGAAGGAAACACTCTAGAGGCCCAAGATATGTGTTTGGACACCCACCAGAAAGAGTGCAACTTTGAAGTCCAACTTTCCCCAACAACCACCCAGTTCTAATATACATAGGAGAAGGATGCATATGTCTACACACTTCCTGTAGGAGCTTGGTGGTTGCTGGTCACGAAAAGGAGAAAGGAAACTCCTCTAATCATTGTATATGTAATTTCACTAAAATTGAAGGGTGCGACTTTAACTATGTTATCCCCGTACTGAGCTCCCAAGTGATAGAAACGGAATACACCTTGTTTCAAAGAATAGGCTCTACCCTCATAGGAATGATTTGGAAAGGGTGAAGGAGATGCTACAGCACAAAGACTTACTTTCCATTCTAGAGGAAGTGAAAGAAAAAGGGAAGGAGATGCTAATAGTAGTAAGACATGATAAGGAGCAAATTCACGAGGTTTTGACGAAAGTACGAAAGGTAGGAGAGCATCATTGGTGGTAGACCATCCTCGGATGGTCGCCCACAACTACTGGAATCTTAAACACGGCCTCCACCCAGTGGTTGCTTTATTAATATCTGTAACAGTTTTGCTGATCCCCACTATAGCTATATACGTATGGAACTGGAGACTTACAAGACGCTTACAAGTTATGTATGAAGCTTTATACCATAATCCACATTTTAAAGGGTTGAGATAATTCTACTAACATAGAATTAGTTATAGGAGCTAGTTGTAAAATAGTCTGACTAGTAAAAGAATTTACTAAGTAGAAAGAAAAGGGGGGAATGAGATAGGGGATTTGAGTAACTTCGGTCAGATGGCACAAGACAGAGGCCTGTCACAAGACAGAGGCCTGTGCACGGACAAAGAAAAGGGGGGAGAGCCACATACCAGGAGCTGATAAAGTTGCTAGGCTGCAATCTCCTAGCGCAAAGAGGAGTTTCTCATGGTCCTTGAAGTTGTGTGTTCAGCAACAAATCATCCTGGATTCTAGCACAAACCGGCCTGGCGGTTTGGCCGGGGCTCAGAGAACAACTGAGACTGCGCAGAGCGACAGGGTGAGAAGTTCATCAGCGAGGAAGAAGAGGTACTTCATCTTTACGACCCTTGCTCAGAAATTTGTGACCCCTGACCGGAACTTGAAGAACTTATCATGCAGGCACAAGGGGAGGAGACCTGATTACCATGAGGAGCGAGGGGAGGCGGGGTAGGCTATGTATATGTACAGGCGTTCTATGAATATGCACTACTTTGTAACATATAAGCCGGACTGGACCTACGAATGGTGAACATGCTTTTGGTGGAGAGATCCCCATGCGCCCGGCGCTGAATAAACATACCTAATTATAACTTCACGGTTGTAAAGTCTTATCTCCGCAAAACACCAAGGAAGGCCAACAGAGGCCAGCAATGGCTAAGGATGGCCAACGAAGGCCAACAATTGCCAAAAAAGGTCAAAAAAGACCAATGATGGCAAACAATGGCCAATAAAGGACAGCAAAGGCCAACAAAAGCCAACAAAGGCCAACAAAGGACAGCAATGGCCAACGATGGCCAACAAAGTCCAAGGATTGCCAATAAAGGCCAAGAAAGGCCAGCAATGGCCAACAATGGCCAACAAAGGTCAACAATGGCCAACAAAGGCCAGCAATGACTAATGATGGCCAACAAAGGACAACAAAAGCCAACAAAGACAAGCAATGTCCAACAAAGGCCAACAAAGTCTGCGCTGGATCACGTGGCCCATTACTGGATCATGTTTTCTTACCGTCCCCAGGCACGGCCAAGGCCTTGTCCCCAGAGCTGCTCCCCAGCCAGGCAGCACCCTTCTCCCGCCACAGCAGGGTGTCCATCTGTCCCAGGTGCAAGACGTCACCTTTGTCCTTCTTCTGTCTCATGAGGTTCCTCACAGGACGGTCCCGTTGCCTGGCAGGGTTCATCTGAACGGCGCCCCCAGGGCTCAGGAATTGTCGTCTCTAGTGTCAGTGACAAGCACGGCCACAGCTGCCCCCTCTGGGTCATGGGTGCACCCAGAAGGGTCCCCTGTGCTGCCACAACGCCCCAGTATGTCCCAGTGACCTCCAGGTGTTCCCTCCACCACAGCTCTCTCAGCCTCCAACGGGTGTTTTACCCATCTCGTTGCCACCCCAGCCCGGCTGTAACGGCCTAATTTAGGTACGAGAATATTGAGGGAGACGGTGTCCAATGGTCTTGTTGACTTGGAGTCAGGTGACCCCCACCGTTCTCCTCCCACCTACCAAGGCGGCCACTTCCCCATGAAGGCAATCAGGTTGGGGAGCCATGATGTCCCCTTGGGGGGTCTGTTTGGGCACTGTCTGTTCTTCTGGGTGCCCGGGAATGTCACCCGAGAGGGCTCATTGGAAGGGCCACTCCTCACCTCGTGCACCCAGTGGGTGCTGGGGGGGCAATTCTGGCCTCTTTCAAATGTGGGTGCGACATTGGCTTGTCCTCACCCACCAGAGACCTCCCCTAACCCCGTGATCTTTAAAAGGGAATATTAAAAAAAAATAAAATAAATTGCTCTTCCCCTGTAACTTCATTGTTACTTCTGGGCAATGCTGTGTCAAATTAAGTTTTCATTTCTTTTCACCTGTCGCAATAGAACGAACCATTCATGAAGACATATTTTTCCAATGCGAACGCAGTAGAAAAAAAAAAAAAAAAAAAAAAAAGGCTTTTCCCACTATTCTTTTGTATTCTTTCTCATCCTTTCGGTACGTTCAGATTCCTCTCAGCTCGCGAGCTGCTGCTTTCAACTTCAGGTGGTTAAAATCTTGCCTCTCTTTCAGCAGAATAATTGTCTCCTTGGACAACTCCTCCAGTATGTTTATCTCTACCGTTTTCTATCTGCCAACCGAAAATATTTCTCATAAAATTACCCCTTGTAGAAAGGCAACCTCATTGGAGATTATACTTAACTTATAGGAGAGAAATGTATTTTATTTTGGATGAACCTTGATGATGTTTGACTTTTCCTTGCCTGCAAACAGCAGAAATCCTTCTGCGCCCGTGTGCAGGCGGTTCTCCAAGGACAGCAGGGGGGAGATTGTGCAAAGGAGCTGTAACCTCCCGCTGCAGAGATCAGAGCAGAAATCTGATGTAAGGAGAGATGATGCGAGTCCCAGGCGGCTGAGGAGAGAAATGCTGGGACTGGGGGTGAGGACAAAGGTTGTCCGGACTGTGTTGGACCCCAAGGGACTGTCCAGGAGATCTCCCGAGGAGATGCTCTGCATCGATGTCAGTCAGAGAGTGCTGCTATCGCCTCTTCTCTAAAGTGTAAATTAAATAATGTGCTCTTTAAAATACAGATTGATTTGTATTAGGGGCACTTTGAAATCTTCCTCCTTAACTACACCAGGAAATGACTCCAATTAGCTGCACAAGTCCTGAAGACTTGAAGAAATCTAAAGGAAGAGAACGAGCTCGTTAGGGCTTTGTGTATTTTAATGAGCCCCGTGGTGTATTTGGCCCCATGTCCATGATGCTCAGGCCCTGAGAGGAGACTGAGCAAAGGACTCAACAAGTCCAAGTCAGCAGCAAAGCTCCCCGTGCCCTGAAGCCCTGATTGGCCCCACGGAGGGCCAGGACTGACAAAGCCTCTGCAGGGACTCGTTAGAGCAGAGAATTGGAGGCTGGGATTGCAGGCAGGCAAAGGCCCCGTGCAGGGCTGTCCTGCTGTGAAACCCTTGGGTCGGTGATGGAGCACAAAGGCCAAGCCCTGACCCTCAGGCCCTGGGAAGGAGATGCTGCCCCTCGTGTGTGGCTCAGGGCTCTTCCTGGGGGCAGGGGCTGTGAGGGGGAGCAATGCCAAGTGTAGGAAACTGCACAACCCCTCCCGCCTTCCCCAAGCAATGGCGAAGAAGACATGAAGTGCAGAGCCTCCCAGTCAAGTTTCTCCTGTGAGGCCTCAGTGGCAGAGGCAACTGCCATAGCCCAGGGGAGAAAGACCTTGGTCCTGTTGGGCCTTTTCGCCGTGCCAGAGCCCTTGGCCATCTCGCCTGCCGGCTGTCCTACACTGGCCCGTGCCGGCACCTCTTTCCCTCCAGGCTGCAGACACCCATCTTGCTTTCCCACCTAGCTCCTGCCTCAGCATTTCCACACCTTCACTGATGTCTCTCCACCCTCACTGGCTGTTCCTTGAGACACAAACCACGGCCTGATCCTGACTCCCTCGGTGGGATCTCTTGCACCACACTGCTACCATCTGAGTGACATTTCTTATCCTTCAAATGCAGTCTGAACCTTCCAAGATGCACTTTGTTGAGATTTCCTTCTCTTCCGACTACCGAGAAATGCTCCATCACTCGGAAACCCCCTTCAAGCAGCTGCAGGCTGTTTGTACAGTGCCCTGAGGCTGCACCTCACCAGGCTCAAGCAGCCCAGGTTTCTCAGCCTCTCCACCAAGTCCCCACACCCCGTCCTGGCAGCTCTGCTCTGGAGCCTCTCCAGTTCCTCCCCATTCCTTCAGCACAGGGAGCCCCACCCCAGACACCCCAGTCATGATGTGGCCACCACAGTGCTGATGGGAACTGCCTTGTCTGAGCTGGCCACATGCCCCTAACGCAGCCCCATGGGCAGCTGGCCTTCCTCACGGGGACACGCCCCTCTGCCTTGGATGGCATCCCGAGGGATGCCCAGGCCCTTCTCCTCGGGGTCACTCCTCCGCCGGTCAGGTCCCAGCGTGCCCCCAGCTCTGGGGTTGTTCTGTCCCCAAATGCAGGACTGGCCACTTGCCCTCGTAAAGCTTCAGGAGGTTTCTACTGACTGAAGCCCAGAGAGTTTCAGGGTCCCCCAGCAATGCAGCTGGCTCCAGGGCCAGCTGGGAATGTGCAGGTAGAGGAGAGCATTCCCCCAGGCGCAGTCAGGGATCACTGTCCACCTTCCCTTCAACCCAGGCTGGCTAGCAGAGGTCCATGGACTTCCAAGTCCCCGCGGAGTACCAGGGCCTAAACCTGTGTCCTTCCTCCAGCTGTCCAGAGGAGACTTCATCCTCCTGCTGTCCTTCATCAGGAGGTTGGCTGATCCTGAGCAGAAGACCCCTGTGCCCTGAAGAGTCCGTGATGCTCAGCACAGCAAACCTGAGCAGAGCCAGGCCTGGGCTGTGCCGGGCTGTGCTCCATGTACAGCTGGGCCTTCAGGCCCTGTTGGGCTGAGTGTATCCCTTGGGCGTCAGTTCAACTTGATTGTAAGAGAGAAGAGTGCAGGAAGGTCCCACCTGCCCCTGGCCATCCCGCCATCGGCATGTCCTGACCTTTATACAAAAGCAGCAGCACACGCCCGTGGGAACATCCTCTGTTGGGGGCAGCAGGAGCAAGAAAACCCTTGTGAGAGCAGCACTGTAACTGGTAACACGGAAAGAGCTCACAGGGGCACAATGAGAGAACAGTTCCAGGGGTGGGATCTGCACAGCTCCCTGCACCAGGATCAAAACCATGTCCTTGTGCAAACCAGCACCCAAGCCTGCTGCTGGCCTGCCAGGGATTGCGGCAGGTGTGACCTCACAGCTGCCTTCACAGCCATGCACCTGCTGCTGGCCCACGAGATCCTGAGGCACAGCTGAGCTCATCCCAGCGCTCCACACCAGCTCCTCCTCGTGGCCCACGAGGGGATCAGATACAGGTCACCTCACGTTCCGCTTCCAAGGCCTTACGGCTGCTCTAGAACCCTGCAGGGCCTGTGCTGCCCCCAAGGGCCAGACAGACCAAGTCAGGGTTAGGATAGGGACTCAGGGGGACGGGGTCAGAGTGTGGGAACAAGGGCTTCCGAGGGTTAGGTGGTAAAACCCAGGCTGTTACTGGGGCACACTGGGATGCCCTGGAGTGTCATGGCCATGAGAGGGGAGGGTCTCATGGCAAAAGACCTCCATGGTTGCTGGGATGTCCCCAGTACCAGCAAAGGATGGGAGAACCAAAGTGCCCTCCAGTTCCCCAGACTGGAGGCCCTCCAAGTCCACCCCACTAATTACCACCACGCCATAGCTGCTCTTGCTTTGAGGAATGCCTCGGGAAGAAGAGCAAAGGGGTGCTCTGGACTGGATCTTGGTGGGCTGGGGGTGGGCACAGCTTTCCCCAGTCCCCACAGGCCCATGGCTTCCCCTGGTCTGAGCAGGAAAATCCCTTCTGCCCTGCCCAGCCCCATTCCTCCAAGTGTCCCCGGGGATACCTGTCCATGCAAGGGCCAGGGGTGGGGACGGAGACACGGAGAGAGTGAGGAATTCATGTCCTCCAAAGGGGAGGGGTGGAGGTGGGGGAGACCCAAAGACAGGGCACTGGGGGGAATTAGTGGACACCAGGGTACGGGGCTGGAGGGGTTGCCGGGACAGGACTGTGTCGAGTGCAAGTGAGGATGAAAGGAATTCAAGTGGAGGGACACGGAGACTGCAAGCAGAGTGGCTGTTGGGGACAGAAGGAAGAGGAGTGCAGAGGACAAACCCAATGGGATTGGAGAGTGTTTGGGAGTGGGGGATCAAGGCAGGGGATCCGGGGACACTCCTGCAGGGGACAGGATGGACAGTGAAGGAGTGAGGGGAGAGAGGGAAGGAAAGGCCTCGGGAGGGATTCAAGGGAGGGGATTTGGGGACCCCAGAGAGGACATGAAAGAGATGCCAGGGATGAGATGTCTGAAGGGAGCAAACCAATGGGATAGGGAGGGATAAAAGGGGTGGAGGTGGGGGCATCGGGACAAGAATTTTCCTTTGTAGTAAGATACAGCGTGAGAAAGGACTAATGCCACCAAGTGCAGCTGGGGAGGAACAGACTGGGCAGAGAGCAATGTCCCTGGAAGGGCAGTGCTGTGGTGGAACAGGTCACCCCGAGGGAGACTGGAGCAGCCCCAGGCTTTGTGTGTCAAGGAGCAGGCAGGGAGGACGCAGAGATCTCAGGAAAGGAAGGGAGATGCTCAGGGGAGAGCAGGGTGTGGGAGCTGGGTGGACGTCTCCAGCCGGCAGAGAAAGAGGTGCAGGTGTGGGACACGGTGGGACAGCCTGTGGTGGAGACGACAGAGGGGTGAGCAAAGTCTGAGCATCCCCCAGCAGAGCTGAGCTCTCTCTGCCCTTGGCTCTGGCTGGTGTCTCTGCCACTGGTGGCCATGAGGAAGCCCCTTCCCCTTCCAGCACTGGGTCTCATGGCCTCCCCTTGCCCAGCCGAGAGCCTGGCAGGGGTTGGACCATAGTCCTGCCCTTGGCATTGCCCATCCCCACATCACCCTGCCCCAGGAAGAGCCCTGAGGAACAGCATCTGACTTCCCAGGGGCTGGGGGTCAGGGCGTGGCCCTTTGCTCCATGTAACACACCCAGGTTTGCTCAGAATCTGTTCCACACTGACAGGGCCTTTGTTTCCCTGTCATCTCTGCCGGGAGTTTTCTGCTGTCACCAGCCCCGCAGGAGGTTTGTCAGGAACGGTCCTCACTGGGAGCCATTAACACTCCAAGAAACTTTGCAGTTGGCCTCTGGCTTTGACTTCCTGACTGGCACCTTCATCATCCAATCACTGTCTGAGGTCCATGGACTCAGACCAACCCTCCTCAAGGAGTCATTAAAATGCCTTGGGCTTGCATTCTGCTGTGATGCTGGGCCGGGCTGCTGGGCTGGAGGGAGCTGAGGGCAAGTGGTCAGCGCTGCAGAGAGCCAGCTCTGCCCAGGAGCAGCTCCTCTGCAAAGCGCAGCAGGGCTGAGGGCACTGCCTGCAGGCACCGAGGGCAGAGGAGCCGGGCACAGAGAGGGCAGAGGCAGACGGCACTGGCAGGGTGCTGAGAGCTCACTGCAGGAGAAATCTTCCCAGCAGGTAACATGGTAAGTGAACTCTTGTTTTGCTGGGTGGGCAGGGGGAGGTGGCATTTTATTCCTCCTTTCTAGAGAAAGTGCTAAGGCAGCTGTTTCATTAGCACATCTTTAATTGTCTCCTGAGCCCCTGCAGAGGCAGAGCTGCCCCTGGGCAGGGCCCTGCTGCCAGGAGGGGTCTGCAGGGCAGAGCTGAGCACCCAGCGGGTGGGATGGGGGCTGTGAGCACTGACAGGGAGGAGACGTGGGGACAGAGAAGCAGCTCCTGGCTGGGACAGCTCCAGGCACCAGAGACATGGGCAGGGAGTCAGAGGGAGCTGCTGCTGGAAACACCTTGGGGGCAGGAATTCAGGCACCCCCTGCCATCCCCTGCAGTGCAGACACCCACTCCAGAGGAGCCCCCTGGTCTCCTCTCCCAGCCAGCAGAGCCCCACCCGCTGTCCCTGTGCTGCCTCCTCCCAGCAGCACTGGGGCATTTCCCCACATTTCCCCGTGGGCCTCTGCTCCCCGCGTTGGGATCACCGGACGTTCGGGGATGGGCGGGGGTTCAGCTGGGAGCAAGACCTGTGGGCACTGCCATGCAGATGTTTCCCTGGGAGTGAAATGTCCGAGTGCCCTCGCCATCTGCAGGCTCCGGGGGACACAAAGGAGCCAGTTCCCCCCTCAGGACACCCCATCTTTAGGGCACTGGACTCTTTCCCAGTGGGGTCCTGCTGGGCTGCAGCCTGTCCTCCAGAAGGGCACAGCTCTCCCCGGGCAGCTCTGTGTTCTCCAGCAGCCCCGTGAGGAACTGGATGGAGAGAAATGAGAAATCTGTCCCGACTGATTGATGCTTTTTCCTCTGTGAACAGGCCCTCGTGCCGTGAGGGAGCAAATGTCCAACGGCAGCTCCATCACCGAGTTCCTCCTCCTGGCATTCGCAGACAGACGGGAGCTGCAGCTCCTGCACTTCTGGCTCTTCCTGGGCATCTCCCTGGCTGCCCTCCTGGGCAACGGCCTCATCATCACCGCCATCGCCTGTGACCACCGCCTGCACACCCCCATGTACTTCTTCCTCCTCAACCTCTCCCTCCTCGACCTGGGCTCCATCTCCACCACTCTCCCCAAAGCCATGGCCAACTCCCTCTGGGACAACAGGCACATCTCCTACTTGGGGTGTGCTGCACAAGTCTTTTTCTTTGTTTTTTTAATCTCAACAGAGATTTGTCTTCTCACTGTCATGTCCTACGACCGCTACGTTGCCATCTGCAAACCCCTGCACTACGGGACCCTCCTGGGCAGCAGAGCTTGTGTCCACATGGCAGCAGCTGCCTGGGGCACTGGGTTCCTCAATTCTCTCCTGCACACGGCCAACACATTTTCACTGCCTCTCTGCCATGGCAACACCCTGGACCAGTTCTTCTGTGAAATCCCCCACATCCTCAAGCTCTCCTGCTCACACTCCTACCTCAGGGAAGTTGGGCTTATCATGGTCAGTGCCTGTTTGGCTTTTGGGTGTTTTGTGTTCATTGTGGTGTCCTATGTGCAGATCTTCAGGGCCGTGCTGAGGATCCCCTCTGAGCAGGGACGGCACAAAGCCTTTTCCACGTGCCTCCCTCACCTGGCCGTGGTCTCACTGTTTGTCAGCTCTGCCATGGTAGCCTACCTGAAGTCCCCGTCCCTCTCTTCCCCATCCCTGGACCTGGTGGTGTCATTTCTGTACTCGGTGGTGCCTCCAGCAGTGAACCCCCTCATCTACAGCATGAGGAACCAGGAGCTTAAACAGACACTGAAGAAGCTGATTCAATCAGCTGTTTCTCAGCACCATTAACCTGCCCGTGTCTCTTCAGAAGCGATTTCACATTCATTACCGCAACCTCCTGTGCTTTGGTCATCTTATCTGTGATAACCATGTTTGTCCATGTCTGCACCCACTCCACTTCCCCAGAGGCATGACCCAGCCTGTCTGACCCAGAGCTCTGTTCCCGTGTGTCTGGCACGATGGTACAGCTGGGCTCCCATGTGGCACCTCTGTAATAAAAGGGGATTTCCTCAATGTCTGCAGGTTTAACTCTTCTTCCAAAGCTGAGGGCAGGCTGAAGAACTTGCCCCCACAAGGCCGTATTGCTGTGCTTGGTTCTCCATGGGAGGGGGGCATTCAGTGATAAGTTAGGGAATGGGCCTAGGCTGAGCCTTCCCCTATGGGTGCAGAGACACCCTGGATATGGAGAATGATCCCAGGGATCTGCCTGGGACTGTCTCCCCATTTCTTTCAGGCCCCACTGCCCACTCGCTTGGCAGAGCAGCACCACCAGCTCAGGGACCTGTGGAGAGAACTAGAAGAGGTTAGGAGTGACAGGTCAAGTCAGCATGGAAACATTTTACTGGAGAAAGGCTCCCTGGGGGTAGAGACATCCCCCAAGAAGAGCAAACAGTCAAATCGGTTCTTATCGAGGGGAAGAAATGTCTAAGAGAAACCTGATACTGAATACAACAGCTCAGGATAAGTTTCTTGATTGCTGGGGAAACTGGAGAGGCCTATGGAGTCTCTGGGACAGGACCTTTTCCTGGGAGGGGCTGGCACAGAGGGGCTTGCTGGGAGTGACAATAAGGATGCCTTGGAGACAGGAGCAGGGACACAGGGAGACACTGGCCTTCATCTCCCTGGGGCTGATGAGGAGGCTGAGACACCTCTCATTTCTTCCTTCACTCCCACACTTGAACAGAACTCAGGAAACATCCATGAGCCTGGAGGATGCACAAGGCTCTGAGATGATGTCCCATCACTGGAGGGGTGGAAGTGTTTGTGGGTCACGTGAGAGTGCAGTGAGAGAGAGGTGTGTGTGTGTAAAAGATAGGAAGAAGATGGGAATTAGCAGGGGGTGGGAGTGCCTCACGTTGGGGTGAAATAGGTTGAGTTTTGATCTGGAGGCAGCAGAAGCAGGAGGCTGTGCAATTCAGTGCTGGGACATGGGGATAAATAGAGGATCCAAGGGAGGCTGGGGGCTGGGACATCTTTAGGCTCCTGAGGAGCATTATCAGGCCTATGGAAGGAGCTGCACAGGTTCTGGGGATCTCACAGCCCTTGTCAGAGCACAGACAATGACAGCTTTGTGTTTGAAGACAGTGAGGACAGAGAGTCATCAGTAAGTGCTGGGACAGCCTGGGGTCAGAGTGAGGTGGGGCAGCAGGGGTGTGGTGAAAATCTGCAGAGAAACAGGCCGAGGCAGAGGAAAGTGTGGGACAGCCTGTGGTGGGGATGGGCCCTTGGCTGAGGCTGGCACCCCCCAACAGAACTGAAATCCTTGTCCTCTCGACTATGGCTGCTGTCGCTTCCCCTGAGGACCCTGAGAGGACACCAGTTCCTACAGGCACAGCACTTTGCTGCCTCCTGCCCACCCTCCACAGAGCCTGGGGGGATCCGACCGCTGTCCTGCCTCGGCATCACCCCCTGCCTCTCCCTGCCCCAGGAAGAGCCCTGAGCATCCCAGGAGGGAAAGGATCCCCGTTCCCAGGGGATGGGCTCAGGGCTGGACCCTCCTGGGGATGAAACCCATCAAGGCCTTTCAGGGCCCCTCAACATTGGATTGGCAGCCTGTGAGCAGAGCCTCTGCCTTCCTGCTTCCCCAGCCCCAGGGACAGGAACCTTGTCTCCTCATTCCCTGCCCGGCCTCTCCAGTGATGGCCCTCGCTGGGCATCACTGACACCCTCACAGCCTTGGAGCTTTGCTGCTGACTTGCCCTTCTCTAGAGGCCACTCCAACCCCTCTGCTGCACCTGCAGTTCAGGAACTTGGCACCAGAGGGCTCATGAACACGCAAATCCCCCTGACAAGCCAAGTCTCGGGCAGAACTTCATTCCTCCCTTCTGACGGGGGAATGTGAGAGGTTTCAGCCGTGCAGGCAAAGGGAAAAGCTTTCAGTCCTACATGGCAATAAGAAACAATTTCTTCTCTTTCCACTGCTCCTTGTATTTCTGCTCACCCATGAAGTGACATCAGCAAACTCCACTGGATATTGGTCCTGAGCATCTGCTGATAGAGGCTGAACATGGAGGGAAGCCAAGACCCTCCATGTCAGACACTCTGGGGGCAATCTTTGTCCCTGCCTCCAACCCCACATTTCTCTCATCAGCCCCCGGGGACTTCCAGCACCTCTGTTCACACCTGAGCTTTCTCCATGACAGTCTGAAGCTGCATCTTTCAGACCTTTCCCACCAACTCCCACCTGCTGTACTTGGTACTTGCACACAGCTGCACGCAGACACAGAAGGATGTTTAATTGCCAGAAAGCTAAATCAGCAGAAGGCATGCTTCAATCAAAAATAAAATACACTCCTCTGCTGCCTATTAAGTCCATTTTACCACTTCTGATGTACACTTTCCACTGTGTAGATGGTCTTAGGTCAAAGGAAGAGACATTTTTTGTCAAGCAGAGACCCCAAGAACCCCCACAGCCCCCCCTGCCCCAGACTCTGTCCATAGTCACTCCCAGAGTCACAGCCTGAAGTCACGAGCTCCCTCGAGCTTCCCATCTGCATCCCATCCCTTCCCATTGCCATCGGCAAACCCACCAGTTAAACAGGACTGGACTCAGGACTGGCCCCTGGGGGTCACCACTGGTGCCCTGCTCCCACGGGCACTTTGTGCTCTTGGCCACGGCCTTCTGGATCCGGCCATTCACCCTGTTTCCAGCCCCCCTCCCTCACGCCTATCGGGCTGTGACGGGATGCAGCGTGACAAGAATTGTTACTGCGGAGGTGAAACCCCTTCCCTGCTCTCCCCTCACCCACCAGCCGAGGCATCTTCTTGCTGTGGTGGGTTACCCGTGGCTGATCACCCAACTGCCACCCAGCTGCTCGCTCACGGCCTCTCCCACCCCAGCGGGATGGGGGAGAAAATAGGAAGAATGGGGGTGAGAAAGCTGCTGGGTGGGGACAAGGACAGGGAGATCAGTTCCCAGTTCCCATTGCAGGCAAGACCTGACTTGGGGGAAAGTGACTCCATTTACTGTCAGTTAAAACAGAGATTTAATTATGAACTGAGGCGATGGTGGGAAATGACCAACATTTAAACAACACTAGCTGGCTCCAGCTCGGCTTGGCCCTGCTGCTCACCACCCTCTGGGTCCTGCCCTCCGCCCCTTTTCCACCCAGCACCCAGCCTGCTCATCCTGCCCACACATCGACAGCTTCTCGGTGAGGTTCCTGTGGCAGAGAGTGTTGAAAGCCTTCCCGCAGTCCAGGCAGACAAGATCCACTGCTCTGCCTCCAGCTGCCAGGCCAGACACTGCGTCGGAGAAGTTCATCACCTTGGATCACCTGTCGTCGTGCTGACATCTCCTGATTATTCTCTTCTCCTCCAAATGCCTGGAAATGGTTTCCAGGATTAGCTGCTCCGTCACCTTCTGAGCGATCAAGGTGAGGCTGACCGGCCTTTTATTCCCTGGTGCCTACTTGTGGCCCTTCTTGAGGACAGGAGTGACATTGGATTTCTTCCACTCTCCAGGCTCTTCTCCCAGTCACAATGCGTAATCAGAGATCATTGAGGGTGGCCTTGAAATGCCATCTGCCAGCTCCCTCAGCACTCATTGCTGCATCCCGTCACGGCCCAAGGACTTCTGCATCACCAGTCCATGGCCACTCTGCCTGCTTCACCATCAGGTCCGTGTTCCCTGACCTGATACTCTTCCATCCAGGGGCATCTTCCTTGCTCCAACTTTCCCCCTGTTCTCGGGGCCCTGGGATTCCTGAAGGCCCATCCTGCTGGTAAAGCCCGAGGCAAAGGAGCCATTCGGTACCTCAGCCTGTCCCGCGTGTGTGTAAGAAGGTCCCCAGTCCCACTGAGCCACGGGCCCACGTTTTCCATCGTTTTCCCTTTGTCACGCATTTATTTCAGGAAGCCCTTCAGTTGGCTTTGACATCCATGGTCAGATTCCATTCCCTTTGGGCTTTAGCTTTCCTCCCCTCATCCCTGCAGGCTTGGACAGTGGTTGGTTATTTCTCCCAGGTTATCCACCTTATTTCCCCCTTCCTTATGCTTCCTTTAGTGCCTGAGCCAGGAGAGGGCGGGACAATGTGGGCCAGCTCCGGGGTAAACGGAGAGTCTCAGCCCAAGTCCTGGAGAGATACGTATTGTCTGAAATTCTATATACATATACATATCGGCCACTAACCCGGCCCAGCACATCAGCTCTTTGTTGCCCTTCCTATACTGCTCTTGGTTTGCTTCCTTTGAACCCTCCTCTGGTGCTTTAGGGGTGCTTGTCACAGTCATTGTTCTCTGGGCCAGAAACTGAACTAGCACCTCCTTTTATCTCCTGCAGCATGCTGAGAGTCCTCCTGTTGTTACTGTGTGAGACACACCTCAGGCAGGGTGAGCCATCGGCACCCAGACATTAACAGCGGACCAAGTGGCGCTTCTAGTCCCGGCGGACCTTGAGAAACTCAGGGGTTTGACCAATAAAAACCCTCTGGATGTTTCCAAGGAGACGCGGCCAGTCCCGCACTGGGAGGAAGAATAACCCCGTGCATCAGGGCCCGCGAGGCCTTGCCCAGGTGAGCACGGACCCTGAGGGAAGGGCCTGGGCACTGGGAGGGACGGCACACGAGCCGGGGGGGCACGCTCCCCAGGAACAAGGCCAGCTGCCTGGGAGGCTGCATCAGGAAGGAGGTGGCACCCACAAACCCCGAGTTAGCTTCTCCTTCAACTCAGCACTGGTGTGGCTCCACACACACAGGTGTGTCCCGCTGTGCAGCTCCTGTCTTGTAGGGGTTGGGAGGAGGTGGAGAGTGCTGAGGGGAGGTCTGCAAAGATGGGGTTCGGGGTCTCAACACATGGCCTGTGTGCAGAGGCGGAGGGACGTGGGCATCTTGGGGCCAATGGCAGGGAGGTTCCGGGCAGTAAAGGATGAGCCTGAGAGTGCTTGAAGGGTGTTCAGAGGCGATGGAGCATTTCTGTGTGGTGGGAAACAGCATGAGAAAGACATAAGTGACCCAAGGGAAGCTGGAGAGGTTCAGAACGGGCATGAAGTTACAGAAGTGTCACCCCAAGGGCAGTGTTGTGCAGCACCCAGACACCGAGAGGGATTCTGGGCCAGCCCATAGCTTTGTGTTTCAAGGAAGAGCCAGGGAGGATGGAGAGATATTCAGTGCTGGTGCGGCCTCGCCCTGAGTCCTGTGTGCGGTGCTGGGCCCCCAACTGGAGAAGGATGGGAAGGTCCTGGAATGCGCCCAGAGGAGGGTGAGAGAGCTGGTGACAGGGCTGGAGGGAATGTCACCTGGGGCCGAGCTGAGGTGTCGGGGTTTGTCTGGTCTTGAGAAGAGGAGGCTGAGGGGTGACCCCATTGCTCTCTGCAGCTTCCTGAGGAGGGGACATGGAGTGGGAGGTGCTGCTCTCTTCTCCCCGGGATCAGTGACAGGAGGTGTAGGAACGGCTCAAAGCTGTGGCAGGGGAGGTTTAGACTGGACATGGGGAAGGATTTGTTTTACCGAGATGGAGGAGAAAACCTGGCAGAGGCTTCCTAGAGAGGGGGTCGGTGTCCCAGGCCGGTCAGTGTTTGAGGGGCATTTGGACAATGCCCTTAACAACAGCTTGAACTTGGTCAGCCCTCACCTGGTCAGGTGGGCGAGTCGATGAGCACTGTAGGTCCCTTCCAGCTGCAACAGTCTCCTCGATTCGTTCCTCTCCCGTATCAGGAAGGGCAGGGACACGCTGAGGTGAGCGCGAGGTGGGGAAGCAAGGACGATGCTGAGAGCCTGCAGGGAAAGAGCTGCGGGTGTGGGACACTGAGCACAGCCTGTGGGAAAGGCGGTTGGAGGCTCTGGCATGGCGGAGAGCCCCCAGCAGGGCCAAGGACTTTTCCCCTCTGCCTGTGGTTGCTGCCTCTGCAGCTGAGGCCCCCCCGGACACACCTCAGCCTCAAGGCACCGGGAGCTTCTCCTGACATCAGACTTCTCCAGCCCCGCTGCAGCTGGAGGTTACAGCTCCTCTGCACCAGCTCCCGCTGGCTTCCCTCAGAGCCCCGCATCTCCTGCCCTAAAGTCACAGGGAAGGGCTGTAGCTACATCCCAGTCTGGTCCTGAAATATTTGTGTCTTTCAAAATCATAACTAAAAACAAATAATACGTTCACGAAATACCGCAAAGACTTGTACATCAAAACAAAGCAAAGCTAAACTAAAAGAATATTAATGCAAAAAATTTGATAGTGAGCTTACAAATATATTACAAAAAATATTTGATTTACGTCTTTTCTCATCTTAATTTCATTATTTATTGATAATTTCTAAGCATTTCTATGATACTGAGGCCTGCAGCACAGAGACAGATATTTCCATGCCTTGCAGAGGTCCCAGCACACTAAAGCCCTCCCCACCCAGCAGCACCCTTGCCACCCCTCACCCCTTGCCCCAAGAGAGTCCCCACTGAGGCGGCAGCTCTCTCCCCTGCTACGGGGAAGCTGGGTGAGCACCTGCAGCGAAACCCCCTGGGTTGGGGTGGCCAGATTTGCACTTGTCTCAACACATCTGTGTGACGGTGTCTGCTCAAAGGGGTCTCTGCATCATCCAGGAACACTCCCTTTTTAGTGCCTTCGGGGTGAATGAAGAGGGAGTGCTTTTTAGGTGAAGAAAGGGAGGAGACTGTTCTCCCCAACATCAGACACCTCCGGGCCGATGTCCGTGTCAAATCAAGTTGTCTGGGCTTCCCTTCTTAGCCAAAGGAGACAAAGGAGTTGTCTCCACTGAGGTGTCTGGAGATCCTTTTCCTGGTGGCCAGGGAATGCTCCAGAAGGGCTCCCATAGGTCCTGGGTCACCCTTCCAAGCACCCTGTGGGTACTTCAGCTCCCCCAGGGCATGTCAGAGAGCAACAGCTGATGGATGTGGGCAAAGGAACTACTGAGAATCACGGAATCATCGAGGTTGGGAAAGACATTGAAGATGGTCTAGACAACCATTAACCTCACGCTGACAGTTCCCCGCTGCACCATATACCTAAGAGTTATGTCAACGAGACTCTGCAACCCCTCCAGGGATGGGGACTCCCCCCTGCCCTGGGCAGCCCATTCCAACGCCCAACAGCCCCTTCTGCAAAGAAATCCTTACTAATATCGTGTCTAACCCTTCCCTGGCGCAACTTGAGGCCATTTCCTCTTGTCCTGTCGCTTACTACCAGGTTAAAGAGGCTCAAACCCAGGTCTCTGCACCCTCCTTTCAGGTTGCTGTAGAGGGCCAGGAGGTCTATCCCTCAGCCTCCTCTTCTACAGACTGAAACCCCCCAGTTCCCCCAGCCGCTCCCCAGCAGACCTGTGCTCCAGACCCTGCCCCAGCTCCGTTACCCTTCTCTGGCCACGCTCGAGTCACTCAATGGCTTTTGGGGTGAGGGGCGAAAAATGGAACCCAAGAATCAAGGGGCGGCCTCACCACTCAGTGAAACTCCCCGAGTTGGGCTCAGCCCATGGCTCCAGCCTGGCCAGGTCTCTCTGCAGAGCCTCCCCACCCTCGAGCGATCAACACCCCCACCCAACTGGGTGTCATCTGCAAACTGACTGAGGGGGCACTCGATCCCCTCGTCCAGAGCATCAATAAAGTTGTTAAACTGGATCGAGTGGATCTGGACTGGCAGCATAAAGGTGAATTTCTGGCTCGCTGGGCCCTTGACTCCTCAGGTCAGCAGGGCTGAGATGGAACATCGAGACGGGCTCGTGACTGAGGGGTGGACACCATGAATGTGCTACGATCAAGCAACCAATCGGTTAAAGCCCCTTTGGTACAGAGGATGATGGTTAAAATATAAATATGGGGAGGCCTGGCAGGTGGATTATATCCCACTCCCACAAACTCGGCACGACAAAGCCCCCGTAGTGCTCCCTGGGATTATGTTGGGGAAGACCGTCAGGGTTACTCCTCCATGGGGTAAAGTTAAACCCGTGCGTGGGCTTACTTTTGCCCAAGGCCCTGGGTGCACTTGGTGGGGGAGCCAGAAGGATGGAGAGGGCCGATGTGTGCCTCGATGGGAGCTGGTTTTAGGTGAGAACAGCCAAAGAACCGCAGTGTCACATACCCCTGGTATTGCCCACAGTGCCTTGCAGCATCCCCGGGCCACAGCCAAAGCCTCCTGCTCGCACCGACTGAGCCGACTCCGCCTCATTCCTCAGGTTACGGGCAGATGGAACCCGAAGTTACGGACTAAATGACCTCAGCAAACATTGTGGAAGGGCGGAGCAGAGACCGAGGGAACGATACCTGATTGGAATTTGGAACGTGCAGGCTTCCGGAAACCCACATCACCCCCAAAAATCCCGTGTCTCCTGTCTGTAGTCGCTGATAATTTATTAAACCACGACAACGTCCACCTTGACACTCCAGGCCACCATCATCCACTGTCAATCCCGACTCTCCATCAGACTTTGTCCCCGTTGGGCTCTTAAAGGGGCAGCGCATCCCTGCTTGTGACCCCATGGCTAAATGACAGGTAGCCACAAAGGTGCTTTATCACTTGTTCCACACACCCCCCCCCCGCCCTTTCCCCCTTGTTTTTCTCAACAGGGCAAAAACGGGAAAGAAAATAAGATAAACCAACCCTTGGGGGTAAAAAAAAAGGAGTTTGAAACGAAGCAAAGCAAAAGTCCACACGTGGAAGAAAAAAAAAAACCAAACACCCAAACAACACAGAAAACAGATTTATTCTCTACTTGCCACGGAGAGGCGCTGTCGTGACTTCTCAGGGAGCAGGGCTACCACATGTGGAGGGGTTGCCTCAGGGGAGGAAGGGTGACCCCACCCCCTTCCTCCTTTCTCCCAGCTTTATACTGAGCAGATGTCACGTGGTCTAGAATATCCCTTTGGTCAGTTGGGGTCAGCAGCAAAGGGCAACAATGGCCAACAAAGGCCAACGATGGCCAACGATGGCCAACAAAGGACAAGGATGGCCAAAAAACCCCAACAATGGCCAATAAAGGCCAAAGATGTCCAATAACGACCAGTGATGGCCAACAAAGGGCAGCAATGGCTAATGATTGCCAACAAAGTCTAACAAAGGTCAGGAACGGCCAACAAAGGCAAATGATTGCCAACAAAGTCTAACGATGGCCAACGAAGGCTAAGAGAGGCAAGCAATGGCCAACAATGTCCAACAAAGCTCAACAAAGACCAACAATGCCAACAAAGGCCAGCAATGTCCAAGGATGGCCAACAAAGGCCAACAATTGCCAACAAAGGCAAAAAAAGACCAATGATGCCAACAATGGCCAACAATGGCCAACAAAAGAAAACAAAGGCCAACAAATGCCAGCAATGACCAACGATGGCCAACAAAATTCAACAAAAGCCAAGAAAGACCAGCAGTGGCCAACGAAGTCCAACAAATCCGTGCTGGATCACGTGGCCCATTACTGGATCATGTTTTCTTAGCGTCCCCCGGCACGGCCAAGGCCTTGTCCCCAGAGCTGCTCCCCAGCCAGGCAGCGCCCTTCTCCCGCCACAGCAGGGTGTCCGTCTGTCCCAGGTGCAAGACGTCACCTTTGTCCTTCTTCTGTCTCATGAGGTTCCTCACAGGACGGTCCCGTTGCCTGGCAGGGTTCATCTGAACGGCGCCCCCAGGGCTCAGGAACTGTCGTCTCTAGTGTCAGTGACAAGCACGGCCACAGCTGCCCCCTCTGGGTCATGGGTGCACCCAGAAGGGTCCCCTGTGCTGCCACAACGCCCCAGTATGTCCCAGTGACCTCCAGGTATTCCCTCCACCACAGCTCTCTCAGCCTCCAACGGGTGTTTTACCCATCTCGTTGCCACCCCAGCCCGGCTGTAACGGCCTAATTTAGGTACGAGAATATTGAGGGAGACCGTGTCCAATGGTCTGGTTGACTTGGAGTCAGGTGACCCCCACCGTTCTCCTCCCACCTACCAAGGCGGCCACTTCCCCATGAAGGCAATCAGGTTGGGGAGCCATGATGTCCCCTTGGGGGGTCTGTTTGGGCACTGTCTGTTCTTCTGGGTGCCCGGGAATGTCACCCGAGAGGGCTCATTGGAAGGGCCACTCCTCACCTCGTGCACCCAGTGGGTGCTGGGGGGGCAATTCTGGCCTCTTTCAAATGTGGGTGCGACATTGGCTTGTACTCACCCACCAGAGACCTCCCCAACCCCGTGATTTTTAAAAGAGAATATTAAAAAAAAATAAATTACTCTTTCCCAGTAACTTCATTGTCACTATTGGACAACGCTGTCTCAAATTAAGTTTTCATTTCTTTTCACCTGTCCCAATAGAACGAAACATTCCCGAAGACACGTTTTTCCAATGCGAATGAAATAAAGACAAAAAAAAATAAAATAAAAGGACTTTCCCCAAAATTCTGTTGTATGCTTTCTCATCCTTTCGGTTCGTTCGGATTCCTCTCAGCTCGCGAGCTGCAGCTTTGAAATTCAGGTGGTTAAAATCCTGCCTCTCTCTCAGCAGACTAATTGTCTCCTTGGCCAACTCCTCCAGTATGTTTATCTCTACCTTTTTCTTTCCACCAACCGAAAATATTTCTCATAAAATTACCCCTTGTAGAAAGGCAAACTCATTGGAGATTATACTTAACTTATAGGAGAGAAATGTATTTTATTTTGGATGAACCTTGATGATGTTTGACTTTTCCTTGCCTGCAAACAGCAGAACTCCTTCTGCGCCCGTGTGCAGGCGGTTCTCCAAGGACAGCAGGGGGGAGATTGTGCAAAGGAGCTGTAACCTCCCGCTGCAGAGATCAGAGGAGAAATCTGATGTAAGGAGAGATGCTGCGAGTCCCAGGCGGCTGAGGAGAGAAATGCTGGGACTGGGGGTGAGGACAAAGGTTGTCCGGACTGTGTTGGACCCCAAGGGACTGTCCAGGTGCTCTCCCGAGGAGATGCTCTGCATCGATGTCAGTCAGAGAGTGCTGCTATCGCCTCTTCTCTAAAGTGTAAATTAAATAATGTGCTCTTTAAAATACAGATGGATTTGTATTAGGGGCACTTTGAAATCTTCCTCCTTAACTACACCAGGAAATGACTCCAATTAGCTGCACAAGTCCTGAAGACTTGAAGAAATCTAAAGGAAGAGAACGAGCTCGTTAGGGCTTTGTGCATTTTAATGAGCCCCGTGGTGTATTTGGCCCCATGTCCATGATGCTCAGGCCCTGAGAGGAGACTGAGCAAAGGACTCAACAAGTCCAAGTCAGCAGCAAAGCTCCCCGTGCCCTGAAGCCCTGATTGGCCCCACGGAGGGCCAGGACTGACAAAGCCTCTGCAGGGACTCGTTAGAGCAGAGAATTGGAGGCTGTGATTGCAGGCAGGCAAAGGCCCCGTGCAGGGCTGTCCTGCTGTGAAACCCTTGGGTTGGTGATGGAGCACAAAGGCCAAGCCCTGACCCTCAGGCCCTGGGAAGGAGATGCTGCCCCTCGTGTGTGGCTCAGGGCTCTTCCTGGGGGCAGGGGCTGTGAGGGGGAGCAATGCCAAGTGTAGGAAACTGCACAACCCCTCCCGCCTTCCCCAAGCAATGGCGAAGAAGAAATGAAGTGCAGAGCCTCCCAATCAAGTTTCTCCTGTGAGGCCTCAGTGGCAGAGGCAACTGCCATAGCCCAGGGGAGAAAGACCTTGGTCCTGTTGGGCCTTTTCGCCGTGCCAGAGCCCTTGGCCATCTCGCCTGCCGGCTGTCCTACACTGGCCCGTGCCGGCACCTCTTTCCCTCCAGGCTGCAGACACCCATCTTGCTTTCCCACCTAGCTCCTGCCTCAGTATTTCCACACCTTCACTGATGTCTCTCCACCCTCACCGGCTGTTCCTTGAGACACAAACCATGGGCTGATCCTGACTCCCTCGGCGGGATCTCTTGCACCACACTGCTACCATCTGAGTGACATTGCCTCTCCTTCAAATGCAGTCTGAGCCTTCCAAGATGCACTTTGTTGAGATTTCCTTCTCTTCCGACTACCGAGAAATGCTCCATCACTCGGAAACCCCCCTTCAAGCAGCTGCAGGCCTTTTGTACAGTGCCCTGAGGCTGCACCTCACCAGGCTCAAGCAGCCCAGGTTTCTCAGCCTCTCCACCAAGTCCCCACACCCCGTCCTGGCAGCTCTGCTCTGGAGCCTCTCCAGTTCCTCCCCATTCCTTCAGCACAGGGAGCCCCACCCCAGACACCCCAGTCATGATGTGGCCACCACAGTGCTGATGGGAATTGCCTTGTCTGAGCTGGCCACATGCCCCTAACGCAGCCCGATGGGCAGCTGGCCTTCCTCACGGGGACACGCCCCTCTGCCTTGGATGGCATCCCGAGGGATGCCCAGGCCCTTCTCCTCGGGGTCACTGCTCCGCCGGTCAGGTCCCAGCGTGCCCCCAGCTCTGGGGTTGTTCTGTCCCCAAATGCAGGACTGGCCACTTGCCCTTGTAAAGCTTCAGGAGGTTTCTACTGACTGAAGCCCAGAGAGTTTCAGGGTCCCCCAGCAATGCAGCTGGCTCCAGGGCCAGCTGGGAATGTGCAGGTAGAGGAGAGCATTCCCCCAGGTGCAGTCAGGGATCACTGTCCACCTTCCCTTCAACCCAGGCTGGCTAGCAGAGGTCCATGGACTTCCAAGTCCCCGCGGAGTACCAGGGCCTAAACCTGTGTCCTTCCTCCAGCTGTCCAGAGGAGACTTCATCCTCCTGCTGTCCTTCATCAGGAGGTTGGCTGATCCTGAGCAGAAGACCCCTGTGCCCTGAAGAGTCCGTGATGCTCAGCACAGCAAACCTGAGCAGAGCCAGGCCTGGGCTGTGCCGGGCTGTGCTCCATGTACAGCTGGGCCTTCAGGCCCTGTTGGGCTGAGTGTATCCCTTGGGCGTCAGTTCAACTTGATTGTAAGAGAGAAGAGTGCAGGAAGGTCCCACCTGCCCCTGGCCATCCCACCATCGGCATGTCCTGACCTTTATACAAAAGCAGCAGCACACGCCCGTGGGAACATCCTCTGTTGGGGGCAGCAGGAGCAAGAAAACCCTTGTGAGAGCAGCACTGTAACTGGTAACACGGAAAGAGCTCGCAGGGGCACGATGAGAGAACAGTTCCAGGGGTGGGATCTGCACAGCTTCCCGCACCGGGATCAAAACCATGTCCTTGTGCAAACCAGCACCCAAGCCTGCTGCTGGCCTGCCAGGGATTGCGGCAGGTGTGACCTCACAGCTGCCTTCACAGCCATGCACCTGCTGCTGGCCCACGAGATCCTGAGGCACAGCTGAGCTCATCCCAGCGCTCCACACCAGCTCCTCCTCGTGGCCCACGAGGGGATCAGATACAGGTCACCTCACGTTCCGCTTCCAAGGCCTTACGGCTGCTCTAGAACCCTGCAGTGCCTGTGCTGCCCCCAAGGGCCAGACAGACCAAGTCAGGGTTAGGATAGGGACTCAGGGGGACGGGGTCAGAGTGTGGGAACAAGGGCTTCCGAGGCTTAGGTGGTAAAACCCAGGCTGTTACTGGGGCACACTGGGATGCCCTGGAGTGTCATGGCCATGGGAGGGGAGGGTCTGATGGCAAAAGACCTCAATGGTTGCTGGGATGTCCCCAGTACCAGCAAAGGATGGGAGAACCAAAGTGCCCTCCAGTTCCCCAGACTGGAGGCCCTCCAAGTCCACCCCACTAATTAACACCACGCCATAACCTGCTCTCGCTTTGAGGAATGCCTCGGGAAGAAGAGCAAAGGGGTGCTCTGGACTGGATCTTGGTGGGCTGGGGGTGGGCACAGCTTTCCCCAGTCCCCACAGGCCCATGGCTTCCCCCTGGTCTGAGCAGGAAAATCCCTTCTGCCCTGCCCAGCCCCATTCCTCCAAGTGTCCCCGGGGATACCTGTCCATGCAAGGGCCAGGGGTGGGGACGGAGACACGGAGAGAGTGAGGAATTCATGTCCTCCAAAGGGGAGGGGTGGAGGTGGGGGAGACCCAAAGACAGGGCACTGGGGGGAATTAGTGGACATCAGGGTACGGGGCTGGAGGGGTTGCCGGGACAGGACTGTGTCGAGTGCAAGTGAGGATGAAAGGAATTCAAGTGGAGGGACACGGAGAGTGCAAGCAGAGTGGCTGTTGGGGACAGAAGGAAGAGGAGTGCAGAGGACAAACCCAATGGGATTGGAGAGTGTTTGGGAGTGGGGGATCAAGGCAGGGGATCCGGGGACACTCCTGCAGGGGACAGGATGGACAGTGAAGGAGTGAGGGGAGAGAGGGAAGGAAAGGCCTCGGGAGGGATTCAAGGGAGGGGATTTGGGGACCCCAGAGAGGACATGAAAGAGATGCCAGGGATGAGATGTCTGAAGGGAGCAAACCAATGGGATAGGGAGGGATAAAAGGGGTGGAGGTGGGGGCATCAGGACAAGAATTTTCCTTTGTAGTAAGATACAGCGTGAGAAAGGACTAACGCCACCAAGTGCAGCTGAGGAGGCCCAGGCTGGGCAGAGAGCAATGTCCCTGGAAGGGCAGTGCTGTGGTGGAACAGGTCACCCCGAGGGAGACTGGAGCAGCCCCAGGCTTTGTGTGTCAAGGAGCAGGCAGGGAGGACGCAGAGATCTCAGGAAAGGAAGGGAGATGCTCAGGGGAGAGCAGGGTGTGGGAGCTGGGTGGACGTCTCCAGCCGGCAGAGAAAGAGGTGCAGGTGTGGGACATGGTGGGACAGCCTGTGGTGGAGACGACAGAGGCGTGAGCAAAGTCTGAGCATCCCCCAGCAGAGCTGAGCTCTCTCTGCCCTTGGCTCTGGCTGGTGTCTCTGCCACTGGTGGCCATGAGGAAGCCCCTTCCCCTTCCAGCACTGGGTCTCATGGCCTCCCCTTCCCCAGCCGAGAGCCTGGCAGGGGTTGGACCATAGTCCTGCCCTTGGCATTGCCCATCCCCACATCACCCTGCCCCAGGAAGAGCCCTGAGGAACAGCATCTGACTTCCCAGGGGCTGGGGGTCAGGGCGTGGCCCTTTGCTCCATGTGACACACCCAGGTTTGCTCAGAATCTGTTCCACACTGACAGGGCCTTTGTTTCCCTGTCATCTCTGCCGGGAGTTTTCTGCTGTAACCAGCCCCGCAGGAGGTTTGTCAGTAACGGTCCTCACTGGGAGCCATTAACACTCCAAGAAACTTTGCAGTTGGCCTCTGGCTTTGACTTCCTGACTGGCACCTTCATCATCCAATCACTGTCTGAGGTCCATGGACTCAGACCAACCCTCCTCAAGGAGTCATTAAAATGCCTTGGGCTTGCATTCTGCTGTGATGCTGGGCCGGGCTGCTGGGCTGGAGGGAGCTGAGGGCAAGTGGTCAGCGCTGCAGAGAGCCAGCTCTGCCCAGGAGCAGCTCCTCTGCAAAGCGCAGCAGGGCTGAGGGCACTGCCTGCAGGCACCGAGGGCAGAGGAGCCGGGCACAGAGAGGGCAGAGGCAGACGGCACTGGCAGGGTGCTGAGAGCTCACTGCAGGAGAAATCTTCCCAGCCTGTGACACCGTCAGTCTGTGGGTGCGGGGCAGGGCAGCTGCAGGTGCGGAGGGATGTGGTGAGGCCGGCACAGCCCCAGGAATGTCCCTGGTGTCTGGAGGAGGAGGCCGTGCTCCCGAGCAGGGCTTTCCTGCTGCGCTGCAGAGGGACAGGCTGTCGCGGTCGAGACGGTCATGCGACAATTGACAATTAATTAAGAAGCAAAAGAAGTGGAATCGTTTATTGCTCTTTTACATCCTTTTTTATATCTTCTACAACTACTGCAAGCTCTAACATAATTGGCTAAGCCCATAGCAACGGTACATTATTAGATAGCTTTCTTAAAGTTTTTACTTCTGAACATGATTCACGCAGTTCCTTATCTATGTTCAACAGTTTCACGTTTCTTGTTGCAGATGTTCACTATCCTTGCTCCTTATCTGTGGTATGCTCCCCCGCATGCAGACTTCTCACGGGTACGGGATGATCTGGCCGAGGTCAAATTCCTTCTGCTCTGCCAGGCGTTCAGCAGACCCGCTGCCTACCCCGACAGGGTCATGTCGACGGAAACAGCCCGGGTATCCAGAATAACACCAATATGGTTTGCCAGCTTGATCCAATTTTATTAAGCACAGAGCATCTTATATACTATTAGGGCGTGATCGCATACAGCTAAACAAGCTGTGATTGGTTCTAAGCTACTGTCCACACAATATAACTCATATTTCATTGGTACAACGCGAGAAGCACACGCAAGAAGCACGAGCCTATGGACTCCTACTCAATGTTTCAACTTCACTCCATATCTCTAGGTAAGGAATTTGCTAAACAATAGCTCTCTGTGCAGTGGCAGCCAGAGAGGAACATGGAACAGTGAGTTCTTTACACAGGGGCAGCTAGCAGAGAGTTACTCATGTCGGTATCAAGGACCAGGTGGCCGTTATCTTCCAAAAACATCTCCACAACTCCCCCTTTTTCTTTTTGAACAATCAGGACTTGGCTTGTCACCTTAGTGATGAATCGCTTGATACACGAGATGCTAATACCTATTATAAACATTGCAATCACAATATAAAGGCAAAATCGAATCAAATCCTGCAACAAGGTACCTAACCAAAGGGGAAGATTCCCTTTTCCGAAAAGAGTCTGAAGCCAACTATCCAATCCGGAGCGATGCTGCTGGATGTGCTGTATCTTCTGTTTCATCAGGCCAAGTGCCTTGTGAATGGATTCGGAATTATCAGACAGATTCATACAACACATTCCATCAAAATCTTCACAACCATGTCCTTGTGCCAACAGTAAGAAATCAACTGCTGCTCTATTTTGTAGCACGGCATGCCTGACACTATCTACATCGGTTAGTAAAGCTGAAATGATCTCTGAGGTTAGATTAAATTGCTTTACACTCCAACAAGCCAATTTTTCTAAGCTAACTAAAGCCTTTGTGGAAGCAATACCTGGCGCTAACAAAGAGGCAAAAAATAACTGAGTTCTGCTCATTAGCTCCACACTGTCCTTGCAGTGTTCAGTCAGGATTCCTAGAGATCGTGCTTTCCTTCTACCTTGTGTGAGATCATGCTGACTGGGTGCAAACAATGTAAGTTTCCCTGTGTAACAAGGTCCTCCAAAGGCCTATCCTGGGATGCCTCCCCAGGCTCGATCTCCACAAATCAAAAAATACCCCTTGGGCAACATTTTAGCACTACCGTTATTCCATATCCCTTTTTCTGGTAATCGTGAACCTAAAAATACAGAAGCCTCCATGCTTCCACAATAATTACCGAAGAGATGTAAACCAGGCCAGGGAGAAGAAACACCAGTAGCGCAGGGTAAACGACTGTATGTCGAGCCTGGCTGAAGTCTGTCCGGACTGATGTTTAAGGAGCGTAAATGAGTATCAAATGTTGCAAAGTAAAAACATCCCCATGGCATTCCTCCTGTGTTTTCACTTTCATGAGCCATAAGGGATCCTTTTAATTCTAATTCCTGTATTGGATTCAGGGCATTGATGTTGAGACTATTGATTATTCGTCCTTGAAATAAAGGCCAAGACAGACCATGACATGTTTGTGTACGGTTATAGAGGGTCATGCAATTCCCTATGACATCATGAAAAACATTCTGAGCCTGAGCAAAGTTGAGAATCGTACCATCAAAATCCTTAAGGTCAAAATAGGGATATCCAATTCAACATGTCCTAAAAGGGTCAGTAGCAGAAGCAAGGCTCAAACAAAATGAATCTTGGCCAGTTTGATTCGCCCATGTAACCCACATATTTGTTCTGACATCAATTTTTGTCAAATCTGATATTACCAATGTTGACACATTTACTAAAATCCACATTAATGTTAACCACATCATGACAGCCTAACGGCGTTTTCTCCTTTTAGTTTTACGCTTCCATGCAAATCTTTTTTGCACAATTTGCTTTAGTTTTTTCCCATTCTGAATCAGAAACTGTCCAAATATAAGGCACTAACAAGTCTCTAGCACATTCAGTGCTGATTAATTCGACATCTGACGCCTGCTGTTGAAGCTGATCAATCAAGTCCAAACAAGCTGTAGCTAATTTTTCTACTCTATTTTCATGAGTAATGGACAATATATACAAAAGATCTTGTGCAGTGCGAGGTGCTGCAGACCTACAGCTTTGACATCCTTGATTACAAAACCCAGATCTTACCCAAAATTTTTCGTCACAGATTTACAATATACCAAAGCCCACGGTTTGCACGTTTGGCAAACACAGCAAGTTATTGAGTTCATTTATATCTCACTGCACAAGTCCATTTGTTGGAATCCTCAAAAGGTCACTGCTGTCTGTTTTACCACCCGTATTTCAGGTGACACCTGGGTCTTGATTTTCCTCGTCTGCCTCCTTCTGTTCGTTTACGGGTGATTCGTTCGCCTCCTGATGATGTGCAGGGCGAGTGAACCGACTCGGCACCCAGAGAGGTCCTTCCCCTGTGGAAACACACATGTAACCTCTGCCATGAAATAAAACAGGGGATGGTCCTTCCCATTGTCCTGTTCGAGGATGTTTATAATTTACAAAAAACTGAGGAAAAGATTGTGGTCTCCCAGATTTTATAGTAGCATGATGGATAACAACGGGCGGCTCTTCTCCTAAACCTACATCCCATAAACGGCTACGGATATGAATGATACAGTAAGGCTGATTTCTCTGATTCAGAATGTGTCGCAGCTCTGAAATAGTTGGTTTAACCTGACATTTTTCGTTCTTTTTAAAAGCGCATCAGCTATTCTCTGCACAATTCCTACAACATAAAGAGAATCAGATACAACATTTAAAGGTTCCTGTGGCCAATTTTGAAAAGCCCAAGAGCTTCTGACCGTGTCAATACTGAGATTTTTGGTTGCGTCTGTAAGAAAACCCATTCTAAAATCACCATCTCTCCATCTTGCAAACCTTCCCCCCTCAACTCCCCTTTTTTCTTTTTAATCCATCGACATAAAACACTGAAAGGCTGGTTTGCAACATTGACAACATAAACAGAAATTGCAGTGTCTTCCAGACGGCGAGAGCTCCAATGAGAAGAAATTTTTTGTGCTATGTTATCCAAGGCCTCTTGTTGTTTTGTTGTACATATACGGGGTTCTGCTGCATCGGTACCTTGTAACCATGACAAAAGTGGAGCAATATCATCGTTAGTGATTCCAACAATATTTCGAACCCATTGGATATCACCTAGTAATTTTTGAGCATCATTCAAGGTTCTAATAGTGGTGCGCAGATGGATCTTTTGTGGCCGTATCTGCGTATCTGTGATGATCCATCCAAGATATTTCCATGGTGCCGAGCGTTGAATCTTTTCTGGTGCTACAATCAATTTCTCTGTGGCCAATGATTGGATTATACTTTGAACAAGTTCATCAGAAATCTCATGTGGGTGTGCAAAAAGAATATCATCCATGTAATGATATATAAGCATCTCAGGGAACTGTTGACGCAACGGTGTCAACGCCCATGCTACATGTAACTGACACAAAGTTGGTGAATTTTTCATTCCTTGAGGAAGCACTGTCCATTCATATCTTTGGCTTGGGGCTTCGCGGTTTATGGCAGGCAACATGGTAGGGGTAGGAAGCTTGAGAGCTGTATCAGTTAAGGGTTAGACAAACTTCAAAACACAGCATACTTAGAATAGTTCTAATTAAAAAGAGTAGACTAATTTCACTATCCATATTTAAGGGATATGACTAAATAGTACAAAAATTAACAGTAAGGAAAATACGGTACTAACATTCAGATCCGCAATTGCTGGGGAACCCTGGATGCAGCGAGAATTCAGAGCGCCCTTCCTCACAAACTGGAGATCCTACGCGATGCGTCCATCCGTAGGTGAGGCATCCAACGTCGCTGCAAGCAGGTCCGGCCTCTAAATCAACAGGCCAAAATAACTGGCAACTTTCTTTGAGCGGAAACATCTGATTTCATCCTCCTGTTGGGTTCCACCTGGAGCCTGGCCAGCACTCCAGGGGGAAAACCAAGGGAGTTTCTAAATAAGGTTAAACACTTGAGCTCTTAATTCTTAATATTCCTAAACAAAGGAAGTTGAATACACACATTCCTACAGCATCTTATCCTTATTAATAACTATATTTTATCTAAACTACATTTTGCACAAGTGACCAGTAAGCCTAGATATCTCATTAAGGAGTTACAATTACTGTTAGCATTTTCTCTTAAAAGAATTGGCGACTGTAGTGTAGTTTGTCCTGTTGCAGCAGCAAACATTACCCAGACATTCTGCTGAAATGATCAAAGAGATCACAAACTGTCGGCACAGGGGCACCCACAGCACCCACAGCTGGATCCTGAGTGCTGGCTGCCTCTCACCCTCAGGTGGGGTTGCACACACCCTGCCGGTAACCACCAGGGACTGTGACCTGTGCAGACACCAGCATCACCTCTTCCCCGGGTTATTAAAGGAACTCGTCCTTCCCAGTTACCCCTGTCTAGGGTTTTGTTAACGCTTGAGCTTTGCTCTGGACTTCTTGTCGATCTGGTATCTGTGATGAGAAATGACACACTATTGGTGGCACCTGTGAGACGGGAATGTTTAAAAGTTCATGACATATAACGCCTTATTTAGCCTTTGGTGAGGTGTAGATTGATATTTTGCGTCTTGCCCCTTTGTTGTTGTTGTTGTTGTAATAGACGCTTTATCTTGCTAGATGAATGCTTCACAGTGGCCTGAGTGGCCGGTGAATGGGGAATGCCGGTCAGATGCTTGACTCCCCACTGTATGGCAGGATGCAAACACTGCTCCAGAAAAGGTATTAACAGACACATGTACATATTTTAACATTTGAAATGCAGCTGAGTGACAACAGATTGATATAATTCTGAGGAGGTGAGTCCCCAAGGGTCGACACCTCTTCCCTGTTGAAATTGTTTAAAAGGTTTGAAGAGATGGAGTCTTTCTGGTATTCAGGGCAAGTTGGTAAAGAAAATTGTTTTTGTATTGCCCTGGCATTCCAGTGTAGGAAATGCAGAGCATATGGTTGACCTGGAGCCAAGACCTCTCCCGCCTTCTGTTTTTGCAAAAGCGCTTTCAAGGTCTGGTGCGCTCTTTCTACGATGGCTTGACCCGTGGGGGAATGCAGTATATTGCGATGCTTGTCTGTCTGAGATGGTGTTAGCTATGCGGTGAAGATCTTGTTTTGCTTTCTCTGCAAGTACTTTGGGTGATGTCAGTGAAGGATCTTTTCATAAAATATCAAACAAGCTATGCAGATCATCATGAGTTAGGCCCACAACGTCTGTAAGCCATTTATGGCTCCTAACAGTTTCTGTAAATCTTTTAATGTCTTAATAGCAGTTTTAAGTTGTTGCAGGACAATAATCTGGTCACAAATTCTTCAGCCCAGGCAGTGCCTGGTGATGATATGTGTACCTTCTGAAGTGGTATTGCAACCCCATTTAAGATAGTGAGTGAGTGGTTAAAGCAAGAGCCTTTTCCGTGATCTGCGTTTTTGTCGCTATAAGGATGTCATACATATAGTGATACATAACAGCTTGGGGGACCTCGTGGGGTTTTTATGTCTTATGGTAAAATAACGCAGTGGTATTGTTTTGCAGGTTCACTAATATTAATAGTGGGAATAGAAAAAGTAGTTTTAGGTGCATCATTTGGATGCAAGGGAATGATAAAGAAATCAATCCTTTAGATCAATTACTACAAGATGCCAGTTTCAGGTAATCATTGTTGGGGAGGGCATTCATGGTTGCAAAATATTTTTATCCTCCATGGTATCATTGATATGTCGGAGATCATGTAAAAGTCACTATTTACCACTTTTCTTTAAAATTATAAACTTAATTGTCCTTGAAGTAAATCATTATGGTGGCACGACTTTTTCCTTGGGAAGGGCCACTGACTGAGTCACACAGGTGATTCGGTTCACAAGGTGAGTGTCAGGGTGGGTTTCAGGGGGGGTTGTGCTACAGTGGTGATTAAGACAAATTTGATCCAGTTTGAGTTCCCCATCGAGTCATACAGTCATGACCCCAAAATGCAATAGGGGTTTCCAATAGAAATGGATGAATATTTGCTACCAGTTTTTTGATCCCCTTACATGAATGAGATCCTCGCTTTGAATTGTTACAGCATGACACCAACCCTGAACAGCATTTGAGGTACCAGAGCCAACAGCCAGTCTGCTCACAGATATTATGGTCACATCTGCACCAGTATCTAAGATGCCTGTCAGCTCAACAGATTTTTTAGCTTTAACGAGAGTACATTTTACCAGAAGTCAACCTTGTGTTACTGAGTCCAAAAATATTTAAGGGGTACCTGCTGATCCAAATCCTGAGTCATTGAATCTTCTTGGTATACTGTTAGGGGGAGCCGCAGTAAGATTAACAAGCTGAACTATTTTTGACTTTTTTGTTACTGTACACAGGGGTACAGACCATAATTTTGATTTTTCTCTTCATAACCGGCATCTACGACCCCTGGTAAAACAAACAAGCCATGTAAGGTTGTAGATAATTTTTTAACAATATTTTCATTAGGCAGATGGTTCAGAGGTGCACTCTCCCCGCAGTGTATGCACCTAAATTCAAGACAACAATTAACACAGAATTACCGCCTCCTGCTAGAGGAGATATTTCACTTGAGAGACTTAAAACCCTGAGCCCAAACAAACCGCAGCACTGACGACACAGCGGGCAGGCACTAGGACCCTGTCGTTCCTGCGTTCCTCCCTGGCCGCTTCCCTGGCGGCCGCAGAACTCCGCAGCTTCAGCTGGGCCGCGTCTCCCACACGCAAACCAATCACACCCCACACAGAGGAGCCCCGTACACTTATTACTCACAACATGAAATGACAAATATTACAAATACAAAAACACCATTAAGAACATACAAAGCCATTGCTGCATGACAGCGTCAGCACCTTCTCTGTGAAAAACCTGCCGCTTTTGCCGGGGGGTGCCGAGAGCGCAGTGCCGGGCTCAGCCCCAGGCGGCCGCTCCGCGGGGGGGGGCCCGGGGAGGCCCCGGGCAGCTGCTGCCAGCTCCACGCGTGCAGGTTTGGGGGGGGGGTGGGGAGGGCAAGAATACTGAGCACAGAGATCCACACGCTCGGTTTTCCAGATAGAGTACTGTGCCGGCGTGAATGCCAGTTTTTTCTTAAGAATGCTAGCCAATTTTTATGGGGCCAATCGACATCCCTGAGTGATTCCCTCCAGTACAGCTGTTGTAAATGAGTTTTGCAACCCGTCTTCATTAATGCTTTTCTGTAGATCTTTAACAACAGAAAAATGCCATCCTTCCCAACGTGCCTGATGTCCCGGCTCATAGCTTACAGGAGTAAGAATATTTCTCGCCATGTCCATATCCCCTTGCGCCAAGGTTTCTCGCCTCACTTTTACCCACGGATCATCCCCAGCTAAGCGAGGACACAGGCCAGATTCTTTTTCAGGATTTATAGCGTCAGGGTCTAAAAGATTATCGCAGTCGAAAGACCAGCATATCAATCTTGCTCCCGAGGTTCAAAATAGGCATCCTCTCCCTCTGTGTTCTCCTTCTCTGTGTTAACAGTCTAACCGCGTTCATTATTTGTCTTTTTCTTATCTCAAAAAAAGTTCTCCATGCGCTCACTCAGTGAGCTGTTTAAGATTTCTAATAGCTTTTTCTTCGCCTCTCATAGAAAGGATACTTAACAGCAGTTTTAGGGCCGCGTCTTTTTCCATACCTGCAGGATCTCCACGCTCTGGCGTTTCGTCCTGTGCCCTGCTGTTTCCCCCAGTATCACCTTCGGTGATGCTTCGGAGTCTTCCGCATTTAAGCGAGGTTCCGCATTTAAGCGAGTTTCTGCATTTAAGCAATAAAAAAGAGGTCCCTGTTGGGGCACCAGTTGTAGCCGGAACCCCCTTGTTTGCAGGACGAGGCTGTGAGACAAGACACACACCAATATGGTTAACAGTCAAGCTCCGATCTTTATTAGAAAAACAAGTCCTTATATATTCCTGTGACAGCAAATCCGCGTGTTGCTCTGGCGCATGCTCATTTCAGAAACTCGTTCCTCTCAGCACTTTCAACAAGCGCTACCAAGCGTGCACAACCGGTAGATAAATTTCTGCTTTGTTATTCTACAGATTCCTTTCTTATCTGTTTCTTCCCTAATGACCACAAATACTTTTGGTTTTAGCCGTCGTTAATCTAGACGCCGTTAGTCTCCTATCACAAGTGCGTCATTAATTTAGATATCGTTAATCATTTAACTTGAATGCTGATGACACTGTTACATTGTCAATGATGCTGACAGTTCGCGACCTGGCATACGCACCCACACTTTCTTCTTTCAGGATCTGCAGTTCAGGAATTTGGCACTAGAGGGCTCAGGAACAGACAAAATGCCCTGACAAGCCAAGGCAGTGGGCAGCACTTCCCTTAACTCCTCTCTTCTTAGGTGCTTCATCTCAGAGGTTTCAGGAGCACAGTCAACGTGAACAAGTTTCAGTTCTCAGGAACAGTAAGAAATCATTTATTCTTTTTCCATTTCCCTTCTGTTCTGGTTACAGATCATGTGATACCAATAAACTCCCGTTATTTCCCCAGTCTCCAAAACCTTTCAGAGATGATGGGGAGTGGCCACTCTGTGACATCATCCTGCTCTCTCAGCACCCTGGGATGCAGCCCCTCTGCGCTTGTGGACTGGAAGGGTTGAGGTTCATCAAGTAGCCTCTGATCTAGTTTTCACCGCCCCCTGACTGTTCTGCTCCAGAGTCCTGCCTCGAGGCACAAAGGCCGGGCAGACCTTGCTGGGGAAGGCTGAGGAGAAGAGGACAGAGTGTCTCAGACCTTTCTCCACAGACCCTTACTACATGGAGCAGAGCTCCCACATGCTCTCTGCTACTTTGTTAACTCTTCCTGAAGCAGACAACACCTTTGTTCTGATGCCCTTGACCTCACTTTCCAGTTTCCACTGAGTTTTGCTACAGACCATTGCCAAGCTGGGAAGATGCTCTTGCAGACCAGTTGCAGTGAGCTGGGCTTCCCTTCAGCGCTGCTGACCATGAGATCCCCACGGAAACTGCCCAGAACAGGCCAAAGGCTGCTCCTCTGAATTCTGGCGTCTGGTGTCTTCCAATCTGCTTCCTCCCTCCCCTCCTGAACTGGGGCCCTGCTATTTCAGGGTCATGGCAGCCAGTCTTCACAGCCCTGGCCAGCTCGGCCTTTCAGTGACCCCTCCCCTCTCCGGAGTGGGAAGGAAAAAACACAACAAAGAGCTCAGACATCAAGATCGGGACAGGGAGGGATGATTCACCCCTTATGGCCATGAGCAAAAGACAGACAGGTTAGGGGAACAAAAAACCCTTCATTTAATTCAAACACTAACAACAAAAGTTAAACCCCAGACTGGGACACTGAGAGGTTTTACCACATGTAAAAGCCCCTTCCCCCTCCCCTGCTTTCTTCCCAGGCTCAGCTTTGCTCCTGATTTCTCTCCCTCCTCCCTCGCAGCGGCGCAGGGGGGCAGGGGATGGGGTGTGTGATCAGTTCATCACCTGCTGCACAGGTTCTGGGGATCTCACAGCCCTTGTCAGAGCACAGACAATGACAGTTTGTGTTTGAAGACAGTGAGGACAGAGAGTCATCAGTAAGTGCTGGGACAGCCTGGGGTCAGAGTGAGGTGGGGCAGCAGGGGTGGGGTGAAAATCTGCAGAGAAACAGGCCGAGGCAGAGGAAAGTGTGGGACAGCCTGTGGTGGGGATGGGCCCTTGGCTGAGGCTGGCACCCCCCAACAGAACTGAAATCCTTGTCCTCTCGACTATGGCTGCTGTCGCTTCCCCTGAGGACCCTGAGAGGACACCAGTTCCTACAGGCACAGCACTTTGCTGCCTCCTCCCCACCCTCCACAGAGCCTGGGGGGATCCGGCCGCTGTCCTGCCTCGGCATTGTAATAATTTATTGTAACTAATTTGCTAAGTTAAGCAGGGTGGGTGTTGTAATAAAAACTATTGTAACTAATCTGCTGGGCTGGGCAAGGCGGGTATGGTACACTTGAACGACCAGTAAATGTTAGACAATTAAATGTAAAATGGGCCATTCAGATTGGAACAATGTAACCGTGTCTCCGAAACCCCACCTAACATTAGATGGGAACAATGTAACTATGCCTTAAAAAAAAACTCCACGAAGAACTGATAAGTAATTTCTGTTTGAGAGAAAAAAAAAAAAAAAAAAAAGCCCGCCAAAAGGATGGGATCATGAGGCTTTTAAAAAAAAAAATCCAATAGGAGAAAAGCGCGCCAAGAGACCAAGGTTTCGAAACTTTCAAAAGACCCAATAGGAGGAGGACATGCACCCCAGCAACCCAAATGATCCAATGAAAAAGAGCAGGACAATCATCTGATGAGAAAGACTGGTTAAAGACGATGACACAAGAGTATAAGAACGTGGGGTTATTTGGAATTCGGGGTGCGTGTGGCAGAGTTGTGGCTCTCCATGCACCCAGCGCTGCTTTGCCTATTGCCTCTCACCCAAAATTGATTGAACCCAAATAAAAATATCTTTTTTTTAAAATGAAAATTGGCTTTGTCTGATTATAACAATTTGGTGACCCCGACGTGATCTCAGTGTGCTTTCTTGGACTGTGGCTTCTCGAGGGGCGCCCCACAGATTGTGGCTCGAAAGTAGCAGTCTGGGTCAGTCTCCAGAGATCAACGAACAAAAAGAGAAGCAATAGTCAAAAGAATCGGAGCTCCAAAGGAAAGACTCCAGTATTAATACCCGTAATTCTGGTGCACGAAGATCCGAATGCGGACGACGAAGTCGTGAGTATAAGGCATACCGTTCGGTTGGGTGGGATTCGGTTGCTTGTGTGTGAGAGTGTGATTGAGACGGAACCTCATTTTGGAAACAAAAGTAGTTTTGGAGCCAGGATTTGAGTTCCGAATTGAGTGTGGAGGTCTTCTAACCGCGGTTCCAAACTCCCGTGAGGGATTTGGCCGGTGAAGGACCGAAGCGGATCCTATAGGACTCGTGGATGGGAGCACGGGTTCTAGGGGTACGCGGGTGGGTAAAGGGTTCAGCCCCCCCGCAGGACACTCTCACCGGTAACCAAGGGCGAGAGGAATTGCCGTAGAAAATTCCCAAGGCGAGAGGAATTGCCGTAGAAAATTCCCAAGGCAAAAGGAACTGCCATAGAAAACTCCCAAGGCGAGAGGAATTGCCGTGTAAAATGCCCAGGAGGTACGTGGGTGGGTGAGATATTCAGCTCCCTGGATCTAACCCCCTACAAGGGTGAGAGAAACTGCCACAGTAAAACCCCTAGATGGGTCAAAGAGAATCAAAAAACCGGGACCAGAAAAAAATGAATAAATTACGAGATATACCACCAGATAGCCCATTCGGCATAATGATTAGAAATTGGAATGAAGATGGTCCTAGAAAAGGAAAAAGTAAATTAAAATTAGTCCAATATTGTATGGTTGAATGGCCAAAGAAACCTTTAAAACCACATGTCTTCTGGCCTACTTTTGGATCTTTTGAAGACTGGATTTGCCAGGCTTTAAGTACATATGTTCAGTCAAAAAGACCTTTTAGTCAAGAAGAAAGTGATTACGCAAAATTGTGGATCAGGGCTTCACGTCCCTATCCAGCTTCAATATTTACACTAAAAAAGAATGAGAAATCTGAAGCAAAAGGGGACAAGAACAAGAAAGGGACAGAGAAAGATGATGAATGGGAACCACTAGATAACTTGCCGCCCCCATACTTCAATTTAACAGCCCCGGCGGCTTTAACAGCCCCGGCGGCTTTGCCTGCCCGGGCCCCGGCGGCTTTAACAGCTCCGGCGGCCTTAACTCCAGCTGCTTTAACACCCCCGGCGGTTCCCCTTCTGCCTCCGGCTGCATGTACAAGAGGTAAAACTGCCGTAACTGAGGGAGCGTCTTTATCCCTCACGGGAGGTGCCCCTCGGAGGCAACCAAGGAGGCATCGGATTTGTGGCAGTCCCGTTAAACACCTCTGATGGACGAAATTATAAAAAAAAAAAATAAAGGACTATTAGATGATCCTCTCGGAGTAGCTGAGAGGTTAGATCAATTTTTAGGTCCCAATACTTACACCTGGGAAGAAGTACAGTCCATTTTAGAGCATTTTATTTACGACCAAGGAAAGGCAAATGATTCGACCAGCCGGAATGTGTTTGTGGGAACTGCAAAACCAAGCGGGGCCGCCGGCAGATCAGAACTGGCCCAGTGTCCGCCCTAACTGGGGTCACCAAGAACAGGGCCAACAGAATATGAGGGACCTCAGAAATTTAACAGTGGCCGGCATTAGAGAAGCAGTTCCTCGGGGGCAAAACATTAATATAGTCTTTAGCGAACATCAAGGGAGAGATGAACCACCCACTGATTGGCTGGAAAGATTAAGAAGGAATTTACAAATGTATTCGGGGGTAGAGCCGACACGCCCCGTGGGAGAGACTTTATTAAAAAAAAAAAACAACAAACCAACAACACCCCCCCACCCCCAACCCACTCAATTCGTAGCCAATTCGTGAGGTGCCATCAGGAAAAAATTAGAAAAAGTATACAATTGGCAAGACCGGAGTCTGCAGGAGCTGTTAAAAGAAACACAGAAAGTGTAAAAGCAGAAAGCAAAGGCGAAAATATTTGCAGCAGTCAGAGAAATCTCTGAGATCTCATTCTAATGGCTTTACCTGCAGCTTTGGGTGGTGAAAAGCAAGGGGCAGTAATTAGAGGAAACGAATTAGCATGCTATTATTGTGGAAAGAAGGGACATTTACAGCAGAACTGTAGAAAACAGGAGCAGGATAAAAGGATGTTTAAAGAAGAATAACGGAGTCGGGAGCTCTGTTTTCTGGGGACAAAGACGTCAAAGGAGTGCTTGATAAAAATAAAATGAAGCCCCAGAGAGAAGAGTTTGGATTTTTAGCAAATAGGGGTGCGGAAAAAAAAAAAAAATCAACTGTAAAAAATATTCCGAGGGGATTTATTATTGCTACCAGAAGCTGAAATTAAAAAAATAATAGTACAAGAAAAATTTTTAAAAATATACATTAATGGGAAAAGACGAGCAACAGATAAATCCTAAAGTCTGGTATACAAAAGGAGAGATTGGAAAGCTTAAAATAAAGCCTATTAAAATTGATATAATTGATCCGGAGACACCAATTCAGATAAAACAATACCCCATTCCCCTTAAGGGTCAAGAGGGGCTGAAACCAGTTATAGACGAATTATTAAGTAAAGGTACATTGGAACCTTGTATGTCTCCATATAATATATCTATTTTACCGGTTTTAAAATCAGATGGATCTTACGGATTGGTGCAAGATTTCAGGGCTGTAAATCAGCAAACTGTGGCTCATTTCCCTGTGGTAGCAAACCCCTATATGCTGTTGAACCAACTACCCCTAATTATATTTGGTACAGTGTAATTGACTTAAAGGATGCATTTTGATCCTACCCCACACCCCCCCCCCCCCCCCCCCCGGACAAGGGGAACAGAGACTATTTTGCATTTGAATGGGAAGATCCATCTAATAATAGAAAACAACAACTCAGATGGACAGTGCTTCCCCAAGGGTTTACAGAATCGCCTAACCTTTTTGGGCAGGCATTAAAAAAAAAAAAAAAAAAAAAAATTAAAGGTTTCAAAATCTAAATTACAAATTGTAGAAAATGAAGTCCTTGGGGCACTAGGGCTTTGAGTGATCATTTCTTGAGATATTTTGGCTGCATTGGAATATATGAAATTGCAAACCAAACTACATACGGTTGTTTAACATGTTAAAAGATTAATAAAAGAACTATGAGACAGACCGCAGCTGGTGGAAGGAAAACAGCTTATCAACCTTTGAGAGGGTCCAGATAGATTTCACAGAAACACCAAAAGTTGGGAGATATAAATATTTGCTGGTAATGGTAGATCAATTAACTCACTGAGTAGAAGCCTTCCCTACCACCCGAGCGACTGCTCAGTCAGTAACCAAAATAGTACTGGAACAAATTCTACCACGATTTGGAATTCTAAGAGCATTTAATTCGGATCATATTAGCCCAGACACCTCCTTTAGGATTTGCAGTACACAAAATACAACCAGGAGATGAAGTAATGATTAAAACCTGGAAGGAGGAAAGCTTATCTCATGGATAAGAAGGACCATTCCTAGTACTATTAACCACAAAAACTGCTGTAAGAACTGCTGAGAGAGGGTGGACTCAAGTTTCAGGGTAAAAGGACCGGTTACAGAAAAGCCTCAGTGGAAGATTGAATCAACGCCGGGAGACCTAAAGCTTCGAATGCAGCGGAATCAACAAAGGGATGGACCGATTAAGACTAACTGAATAATTAAAGGACTCTATGTGGGTAACCAGAACATTTAAGGTATTTCTTATGAAGTTTTGTAAAATCCTGAATGTTTGTTATAATAAGTTGTGGTGTCTGCTTTATAAATAAGTGTATAAGCCGTTGTATATAGTTGAATAAGAAATTGAATAAGAGTTACAAAAAGGAGAAGACTAAAAATAAATTCAAAGTGAGGGCAAGACCGGGTTGGCCTCCATTTTTGCTGTTAAGAAGATAAACACCCGGCCGTTGGCAGCAACCCAATGGGTCTAGGGACAAACAGAATAATGTGCCATACCGGACCTCACTATAGTGGTTTCCTTTTTCTCCTAATTATATGTATCAGCCCTGTAATGAATACAGAAAATCGAAGTACTCCATATGGTCCCCTTGAAGATAATGAGTTTGTTTTATTAGCCAAGACAATAAGCAGAACTTTCAATCTAAGCCACTGTTGGGTCTGTGGAGGACCTTTAGGACTGTCCAGCTGGCCGTGGGTCTCTGTACCCCTTACTCCATCGCAGACTGTGAGTAATTACAGTGATATTAACAACACTGTCTGGGAAGAAAACGGAACATGGCCAATCCAGTTTCCAAATCAGGGCAGATTTTGTGTGAACCAAACTCAGACAGGAGGAATTGATGTAGGGGAGAGTAAGTGCCAGTGGACACTTACACATAAATTGATCAACAAAGACAGAGGTATTTATATATGGTTATGGCTTAATGAACAGGGACATAGCAAAGGATTCAAGGGATTTTGGTCAGATAAAAATAAAACTGAACATGCTAAATTATACAGAAATAGCTTTTATAATCGAACCTGTGTATGGAAAAATGATATGGGATCCTGGTATTGCAATATACAGATAAATGATAATTTTGAATGAAGTTTTCAGTCCTTTAGGAGATAAAAATAACCTTAACTGGATCCCTGATTATTTTGTTATTAATTCTCACTTTTGGACTTTGTATCTTGAACAAATTAATTAACCTTGTTAAGAACAGGATTGAAGCTGTCCAACTCATGATGTTAAGGCAACAATACACTGGTTTAGCCCAACAAGAAGAACACCAACTAGAGACTGAACCATAAGATACCGCCCTTTTAGAGGCTACTAGAGAAGCTATTTTAAAGCTTAACCAGCAAATTAGGGTATAAAAAAAAAAAAAAAAAGGGGGGGGGGATTGTAATAATTTATTGTAACTAATTTGCTAAGTTAAGCAGGGTGGGTGTTGTAATAAAAACTATTGTAACTAATCTGCTGGGCTGGGCAAGGCGGGTATGGTACACTTGAACGACCTGTAAATGTTAGACAATTAAATGTAAAATGGGCCATTCAGATTGGAACAATGGAACCGTGTCTCCCAAACCCCACCTAACATTAGATGGGAACAATGTAACTATGCCTTAAAAAAACTCCACCAAGAACTGATAATTAATTTCTGTTTGAGAGAAAAAAAAAAAAAAAAAAAGCCCGCCAAAAGGATGAGATCATGAGGCTTTAAAAAAAAAAAAATCCAATAGGAGAAAAGCGCGCCAAGAGACCAAGGTTTCGAAACTTTCAAAAGACCCAATAGGAGGAGGACATGCACCCCAGCAACCCAAATGATCCAATGAAAAAGAGCAGGACAATCATCTGATGAGAAAGACTGGTTAAAGACGATGACACAAGAGTATAAGAACGCGGGGTTTTTTGAAATTCGGGGTGCGTGTGGCAGAGTTGCGGCTCTCCATGCACCCAGCGCTGCTTTGCCTATTGCCTCTCACCCAAAATTGATTGAACCCAAATAAAAATATCTTTTTTTTTTAAATGAAAATTGGCTTCGTCTGATTATAACAGCATCGCCCCCTGCCTCTCCCTGCCCCAGGAAGAGCCCTGAGCATCCCAGGAGGGAAAGGATCCCCGTTCCCAGGGGGTGGGCTCAGGGCTGGACCCTCCTGGGGATGAAACCCATCAAGGCCTTTCAGGGCCCCTCAACATTGGATTGGCAGCCTGTGAGCAGAGCCTCTCCTTCCTGCTTCCCCAGCCCCAGGGACAGGAACCTTGTCTCCTCATTCCCTGCCCGGCCTCTCCAGTGATGGCCCTCGCTGGGCATCACTGACACCCTCACAGCCTTGGAGCTTTGCTGCTGACTTGCCCTTCTCTAGAGGCCACTCCAACCCCTCTGCTGCACCTGCAGTTCAGGAACTGGGCACCAGAGGGCTCATGAACACGCAAATCCCCCTGACAAGCCAAGTCTCTGGCAGAACTTCATTCCTCCCTTCTGACGGGGGAATGTGAGAGGTTTCAGCCGTGCAGGCAAAGGGAAAAGCTTTCAGTCCTACACGGCAATAAGAAACAATTTCTTCTCTTTCCACTGCTCCTTGTATTTCTGCTCACCCATGAAGTGACATCAGCAAACTCCACTGGATATTGGTCCTGAGCATCTGCTGATAGAGGCTGAACATGGAGGGAAGCCAAGACCCTCCATGTCAGACACTCTGGGGGCAATCTTTGTCCCTGCCTCCAACCCCACATTTCTCTCATCAGCCCCCGGGGACTTCCAGCACCTCTGTTCACACCTGAGCTTTCTCCATGACAGTCTGAAGCTGCATCTTTCAGACCTTTCCCACCAACTCCCACCTGCTGTACTTGGTACTTGCACACAGCTGCACGCAGACACAGAAGGATGTTTAATTGCCAGAAAGCTAAATCAGCAGAAGGCATGGTTCAATCAAAAATAAAATACACTCCTCTGCTGCCTATTAAGTCCATTTTACCACTTCTGATGTACACTTTCCACTGTGTAGATGGTCTTAGGTCAAAGGAAGAGACATTTTTTGTCAAGCAGAGACCCCAAGAACCCCCACAGCCCCCCCTGCCCCAGACTCTGTCCATAGTCACTCCCAGAGTCACAGCCTGAAGTCACGAGCTCCCTCGAGCTTCCCATCTGCATCCCATCCCTTCCCATTGCCATCGGCAAACCCACCAGTTAAACAGGACTGGACTCAGGACTGGCCCCTGGGGGTCACCACTGGTGCCCTGCTCCCACGGGCACTTTGTGCTCTTGGCCACGGCCTTCTGGATCCGGCCATTCACCCTGTTTCCAGCCCCCCTCCCTCACGCCTATCGGGCTGTGACGGGATGCAGCGTGACAAGAATTGTTACTGCGGAGGTGAAACCCCTTCCCTGCTCTCCCCTCACCCACCAGCCGAGGCATCTTCTTGCTGTGGTGGGTTACCCGTGGCTGATCACCCAACTGCCACCCAGCTGCTCGCTCACGGCCTCTCCCACCCCAGCGGGATGGGGGAGAAAATAGGAAGAATGGGGGTGAGAAAGCTGCTGGGTGGGGACAAGGACAGGGAGATCAGTTCCCAGTTCCCATTGCAGGCAAGACCTGACTTGGGGGAAAGTGACTCCATTTACTGTCAGTTAAAACAGAGATTTAATTATGAACTGAGGCGATGGTGGGAAATGACCAACATTTAAACAACACTAGCTGGCTCCAGCTCGGCTTGGCCCTGCTGCTCACCACCCTCTGGGTCCTGCCCTCCGCCCCTTTTCCACCCAGCACCCAGCCTGCTCATCCTGCCCACACATCGACAGCTTCTCGGTGAGGTTCCTGTGGCAGAGAGTGTTGAAAGCCTTCCCGCAGTCCAGGCAGACAAGATCCACTGCTCTGCCTCCAGCTGCCAGGCCAGACACTGCGTCGGAGAAGTTCATCACCTTGGATCACCTGTCGTCGTGCTGACATCTCCTGATTATTCTCTTCTCCTCCAAATGCCTGGAAATGGTTTCCAGGATTAGCTGCTCCGTCACCTTCTGAGCGATCAAGGTGAGGCTGACCGGCCTTTTGTTCCCTGGTGCCTACTTGTGGCCCTTCTTGAGGACAGGAGTGACATTGGATTTCTTCCACTCTCCAGGCTCTTCTCCCAGTCACAATGCGTAATCAGAGATCATTGAGGGTGGCCTTGAAATGCCATCTGCCGGCTCCCTCAGCACTCATTGCTGCATCCCGTCACGGCCCAAGGACTTCTGCATCACCAGTCCATGGCCACTCTGCCTGCTTCACCATCAGGTCCGTGTTCCCTGACCTGATACTCTTCCATCAAGGGGCATCTTCCTTGCTCCAACTTTCCCCCTGTTCTCGGGGCCCTGGGATTCCTGAAGGCCCATCCTGCTGGTAAAGCCCGAGGCAAAGGAGCCATTCGGTACCTCAGCCTGTCCCGCGTGTGTGTAAGAAGGTCCCCAGTCCCACTGAGCCACGGGCCCACGTTTTCCATCGTTTTCCCTTTGTCACGCATTTATTTCAGGAAGCCCTTCAGTTGGCTTTGACATCCATGGTCAGATTCCATTCCCTTTGGGCTTTAGCTTTCCTCCCCTCATCCCTGCAGGCTTGGACAGTGGTTGGTTATTTCTCCCAGGTTATCCACCTTATTTCCCCCTTCCTTATGCTTCCTTTAGTGCCTGAGCCAGGAGAGGGCGGGACAATGTGGGCCAGCTCCGGGGTAAACGGAGAGTCTCAGCCCAAGTCCTGGAGAGATACGTATTGTCTGAAATTCTATATACATATACATATCGGCCACTAACCCGGCCCAGCACATCAGCTCTTTGTTGCCCTTCCTATACTGCTCTTGGTTTGCTTCCTTTGAACCCTCCTCTGGTGCTTTAGGGGTGCTTGTCACAGTCATTGTTCTCTGGGCCAGAAACTGAACTAGCACCTCCTTTTATCTCCTGCAGCATGCTGAGAGTCCTCCTGTTGTTACTGTGTGAGACACACCTCAGGCAGGGTGAGCCATCGGCACCCAGACATTAACAGCGGACCAAGTGGCGCTTCTAGTCCCGGCGGACCTTGAGAAACTCAGGGGTTTGACCAATAAAAACCCTCTGGATGTTTCCAAGGAGACGCGGCCAGTCCCGCACTGGGAGGAAGAATAACCCCGTGCATCAGGGCCCGCGAGGCCTTGCCCAGGTGAGCACGGACCCTGAGGGAAGGGCCTGGGCACTGGGAGGGACGGCACACGAGCCGGGGGGGCACGCTCCCCAGGAACAAGGCCAGCTGCCTGGGAGGCTGCATCAGGAAGGAGGTGGCACCCACAAACCCCGAGTTAGCTTCTCCTTCAACTCAGCACTGGTGTGGCTCCACACACACAGGTGTGTCCCGCTGTGCAGCTCCTGTCTTGTAGGGGTTGGGAGGAGGTGGAGAGTGCTGAGGGGAGGTCTGCAAAGATGGGGTTCGGGGTCTCAACACATGGCCTGTGTGCAGAGGCGGAGGGACGTGGGCATCTTGGGGCCAATGGCAGGGAGGTTCCGGGCAGTAAAGGATGAGCCTGAGAGTGCTTGAAGGGTGTTCAGAGGTGATGGAGCATTTCTGTGTGGTGGGAAACAGCATGAGAAAGACATAAGTGACCCAAGGGAAGCTGGAGAGGTTCAGAACGGGCATGAAGTTACAGAAGTGTCACCCCAAGGGCAGTGTTGTGCAGCACCCAGACACCGAGAGGGATTCTGGGCCAGCCCATAGCTTTGTGTTTCAAGGAAGAGCCAGGGAGGATGGAGAGATATTCAGTGCTGGTGCGGCCTCGCCCTGAGTCCTGTGTGCGGTGCTGGGCCCCCAACTGGAGAAGGATGGGAAGGTCCTGGAATGCGCCCAGAGGAGGGTGACAGAGCTGGTGACAGGGCTGGAGGGAATGTCACCTGGGGCCGAGCTGAGGTGTCGGGGTTTGTCTGGTCTTGAGAAGAGGAGGCTGAGGGGTGACCCCATTGCTCTCTGCAGCTTCCTGAGGAGGGGACATGGAGTGGGAGGTGCTGCTCTCTTCTCCCCGGGATCAGTGACAGGAGGTGTAGGAACGGCTCAAAGCTGTGGCAGGGGAGGTTTAGACTGGACATGGGGAAGGATTTGTTTTACCGAGATGGAGGAGAAAACCTGGCAGAGGCTTCCTAGAGAGGGGGTCGGTGTCCCAGGCCGGTCAGTGTTTGAGGGGCATTTGGACAATGCCCTTAACAACAGCTTGAACTTGGTCAGCCCTCACCTGGTCAGGTGGGCGAGTCGATGAGCACTGTAGGTCCCTTCCAGCTGCAACAGTCTCCTCGATTCGTTCCTCTCCCGTATCAGGAAGGGCAGGGACACGCTGAGGTGAGCGCGAGGTGGGGAAGCAAGGACGATGCTGAGAGCCTGCAGGGAAAGAGCTGCGGGTGTGGGACACTGAGCACAGCCTGTGGGAAAGGCGGTTGGAGGCTCTGGCATGGCGGAGAGCCCCCAGCAGGGCCAAGGACTTTTCCCCTCTGCCTGTGGTTGCTGCCTCTGCAGCTGAGGCCCCCCCGGACACACCTCAGCCTCAAGGCACCGGGAGCTTCTCCTGACATCAGACTTCTCCAGCCCCGCTGCAGCTGGAGGTTACAGCTCCTCTGCACCAGCTCCCGCTGGCTTCCCTCAGAGCCCCGCATCTCCTGCCCTAAAGTCACAGGGAAGGGCTGTAGCTACATCCCAGTCTGGTCCTGAAATATTTGTGTCTTTCAAAATCATAACTAAAAACAAATAATACGTTCACGAAATACCGCAAAGACTTGTACATCAAAACAAAGCAAAGCTAAACTAAAAGAATATTAATGCAAAAAATTTGATAGTGAGCTTACAAATATATTACAAAAAATATTTGATTTACGTCTTTTCTCATCTTAATTTCATTATTTATTGATAATTTCTAAGCATTTCTATGATACTGAGGCCTGCAGCACAGAGACAGATATTTCCATGCCTTGCAGAGGTCCCAGCACACTAAAGCCCTCCCCACCCAGCAGCACCCTTGCCACCCCTCACCCCTTGCCCCAAGAGAGTCCCCACTGAGGCGGCAGCTCTCTCCCCTGCTACGGGGAAGCTGGGTGAGCACCTGCAGCGAAACCCCCTGGGTTGGGGTGGCCAGATTTGCACTTGTCTCAACACATCTGTGTGACGGTGTCTGCTCAAAGGGGTCTCTGCATCATCCAGGAACACTCCCTTTTTAGTCCCTTCGGGGTGAATGAAGAGGGAGTGCTTTTTAGGTGAAGAAAGGGAGGAGACTGTTCTCCCCAACATCAGACACCTCCGGGCCGATGTCCGTGTCAAATCAAGTTGTCTGGGCTTCCCTTCTTAGCCAAAGGAGACAAAGGAGTTGTCTCCACTGAGGTGTCTGGAGATCCTTTTCCTGGTGGCCAGGGAATGCTCCAGAAGGGCTCCCATAGGTCCTGGGTCACCCTTCCAAGCACCCTGTGGGTACTTCAGCTCCCCCAGGGCATGTCAGAGAGCAACAGCTGATGGATGTGGGCAAAGGAACTACTGAGAATCACGGAATCATCGAGGTTGGGAAAGACATTGAAGATGGTCTAGACAACCATTAACCTCACGCTGACAGTTCCCCGCTGCACCATATACCTAAGAGTTATGTCAACGTGGCTCTGCAACCCCTCCAGGGATGGGGACTCCCCCCTGCCCTGGGCAGCGCATTCCAACGCCCAACAGCCCCTTCTGCAAAGAAATCCTTACTAATATCGTGTCTAACCCTTCCCTGGCGCAACTTGAGGCCATTTCCTCTTGTCCTGTCGCTTACTACTAGGTTAAAGAGGCTCAAACCCAGGTCTCTGCACCCTCCTGGCAGGGAGTTGCAGAGGGCCAGGAGGTCTCCCCTCAGCCTCCTCTTCTCCAGACTGAACCCCCCCAGTTCCCCCAGCCGCTCCCCAGCAGACCTGTGCTCCAGACCCTGCCCCAGCTCCGTTGCCCTTCTCTGGCCACGCTCGAGTCATTCAATGGCCTTTTTGGGGTGAGGGGCGAAAAATGGAACCCAAGAATCAAGGGGCGGCCTCACCACTTAGTGAAACTCCCCGAGTTGGGCTCAGCCCATGGCTCCAGCCTGGCCAGGTCTCTCTGCAGCCTCCCCACCCTCGAGAGATCAACACCCCCACCCAACTGGGTGTCATCTGCAAACTGACTGAGGGGGCACTCGATCCCCTCGTCCAGAGCATCAATAAAGTTGTTAAACTGGATCGAGTGGATCTGGACTGGCAGCATAAAGGTGAATTTCTGGCTCGCTGGGCCCTTGACTCCTCAGGCCAGCAGGGCTGAGATGGAACATCGAGACGGGCTCGTGACTGAGGGGTGGACACCATGAATGTGCTACGATCAAGCAACCAATCGGTTAAAGCCCCTTTGGTACAGAGGATGAGGGTTAAAACATAAATATGGGGAGGCCTGGCAGGTGGATTATATCCCACTCCCACAAACTCGCCACGACAAAGCCCCCGTAGTGCTCCCTGGGATTATGTTGGGGAAGACCGTCGGGGTTACTCCTCCATCGGGTAAAGTTAAACCCGTGCGTGGGCTTACTTTTGCCCAAGGCCCTGGGTGCCCTTGGTGGGGGAGCCAGAAGGATGGAGAGGGCCGATGTGTGCCTCGATGGGAGCTGGTTTTAGGTGAGAACAGCCAAAGAACCGCAGTGTCAGACACCCCTGGTATTGCCCACAGTGCCTTGCAGCATCCCCGGGCCACAGCCAAAGCCTCCTGCTCGCACCGAGTGAGCCGACTCCGCCTCATTCCTCAGATTCCGGACAGATGGAACCCGAAGTTACGGACTAAATGACCTCAGCAAACATTGTGGAAGGACGGAGCAGAGACCGAGGGAACGATACCTGATTGGAATTTGGAACGTGCAGGCTTCCGGAAACCCACATCACCCCCAAAAATCCCTCCAAAAAATAAGATAAACCAACCCTTGGGGGTAAAACAAAAGGAGTTTGAAACGAAGCGAAGCAAAAGTCGACACGTGGAAGCAAAAAAAAAAAAATTAAACCCCACAGAAAAGAGATTAATTCTCTACTTGCCACGGAGAGGCGCTGTGGGGCCTTCCCAGGGAGCAGGGCTACCACACGCGGAGGGGTTGCCTCGGAGGACCAAGGGTGACCCCACCCCCTTCCTCCTTTCTCCCAGCTTTATACTGAGCAGATGTCACGTGGTCTGGAATGTCCCTTGGGTCAGTTGGGGTCAGCAACAAAGGCCAACGATGGCCAACAAAGGCCAACAAAAGGCAAAAAAGGCCAGTAATGACCAACGATGGCCAACAAAGGCCAACCAAGGCCAACGATGGCCAATAAAGGCCAACGATGGCCAATAACGACCAATGATGGCCAACGAAGGCCAACAAAGGCCAGCAATGGCCAACAAAGGCCAACGATTGCCAACAAAGGCCAACATTGGCCATCAAAAGCCAACAAATGGCAACGATGGCCAAAAAAGGGCAACAAAGACTGAAAATGGCCAAAGAAAACTGAAAATGACCCAAATCAACCCAGAATGAGCCCAAAAAGTCCCCCCAAAAGATGCAAAGAACAAGCAGAAGCGACGCAAATGAAATCAAAGCCACTGGAAATGCCCTGAAATGCCAAAAATTTGCCCCAAAATGCGCAAAAATGCCCCATAAATGCCCCAAAATGCCCCCCAAATGCCCCAAAAAGCAAAAAAAATGCCCCAAAATGCCCCCAAACGCCCCAAAATGCCCCAAAATGTGCCAAAAAATGCCCCAAATTGCTTCAAAAATGCCCCCAAATGCCCCCAAAATGCTCAAAAATGCCCCAAAAATGCCCCAAAATTCCAATGCCCCAAAGTTCCTCAAATGCCCCCAAATGTCCCAAAAACGCCCCAAAAATGCCCCAAAAATGAACCAAAATGCCCAAAAAATGCCTCAAAACGCCCCCCAAATGCCTCAAAATGCCCCAAAAATGCCCCAAAATACCTCAAAAATGCCCCCAAATGCCCAAAAAATGCCCCCAAATGCCCAAAAAATGCCCCCAAAATGCCCAAAAATTCCAAAAAATGCCCCAAAATGCCCAAAATGCCCCAAAATACCTCAAAAATGCCCCAAAATGCCCCAGAAATGCCCCAGAAATGCCCCAAAATGCCCCAAGAATGCCTCAAAACGCCGCAAAAATGCCCCAAAATGCCTCAAAAATGCCCCAAAATGCGCCAAAAATGCCCCAAAACGCCTAAAATGCCCCAAAATGGCCCAAAACGCCGCAAAAATGCCCCAAAATGCCCCCAAATGCCCCAAAAATGCCCCAAAAATTCCCCAAAAATGCCCAAAAAATGCCCCCAAAATGCCCAAAAATTCCAAAAAATGCCCCAAATTGCCTCAAAAATGCCCCCAAAATGCCCAGAAATGTCCCAAAAATGCCCCAAAACGCCCCAAAATGCCTCAAAAATGCCCAGAAATGCCCCAGAAATGCCCCAAAAATGCCCCAAAATGCCCCAAGAATGCCCCAAAATTCCCCAAAAATGCCCAAAAAATGCCCCCAAAATGCCCAAAAATTCCAAAAAATGCCCCAAATTGCTTCAAAAATGCCCCCAAATGCCCCCAAAATGCTCAAAAATGCCCCAAAAATGCCCCAAAATTCCGAAAAATGCCCCAAATTGCCTCAAAAATGCCCCAAAATGTCCCCAATAAGCCCCAAAAATGCCCAAAAATGCCCCAAAAATGTCCCAAAAATGCCAAAGAATGCCCCAAAAATGCCCCCAAAATGCCTCAAAACGCCCCAAAATGCCCCAAAATGCACAAAAAATGCCCCAAAAATGCCCAAAAATTCCAAAAAATGCCCCAAATTGCCTCAAAAATGCCCCAAAATGTCCCCAAACCCCTGAAAATAAAAATCGCAAAAACGCCCCAAAACGCCCCAAAATAAAGAACCCAAAACGCCCCAAAACGCCCCGAAACAAAACAATTTAACGCCCCCGCGAATGCCCCAAAATAATAAAAACCTGGAAAAGCCCCAAAACTCCCTGAAACGCCCCAAAATGAACCAAAACCGTCACAAACTGGAGCCACCGGAGAGGCGCCAAAACGCCGGAAAAGACCAAAAATGGCCTCAAGGATGAGATGCCCCAAAACGTGACTCTGCCCCATAGATCCTGCCCCACAGATCCTGCCCCATAGATCCTGCCCCAGAGATCCTGCCCCATAGATCCTGCTCCAAAGATCCTGCCTCACAGATCCTGCCCCATAGATCCTGCCCCATAGATCCTGCCCCACAGATCCTGCCCCACAGAACCTGCTCCAAAGATCCTGCCCCACAGATCCTGCTCCAGAGATCCTGCCCCACAGATCCTGCTCCAAAGATCCTGCCCCAGAGATCCTGCCCCAGATATCCTGCCCCACAGAACCTGCTCCAAAGATCCTGCCCCACAGATCCTGCCCCATAGATCCTGCCCCATAGATCCTGCCCCACAGATCCTGCTCCAAAGATCCTGCCCCACAGATCCTGCCCCAGAGATCCTGCCCCACAGATACTGCCCCAGAGATCCTGCCCCATAGATCCTGCCCCACAGATCCTGCCCCACAGATTCTGCCCCACAGATCCTGCCCCATAGATCCTGCCCCACAGATCCTGCCCCAGAGATCCTGCCCCACAGAACCTGCTCCAAAGATCCTGCCCCACAGATCCTGCTCCAAAGATCCTGCCCCAGAGATGCTGCCCCAGAGATCCTGCCCCAGAGATCCTGCCCCACAGATACTGCCCCAGAGATCCTGCCCCATAGATCCTGCCCCACAGATCCTGCCCCACAGATTCTGCCCCACAGATCCTGCCCCATAGATCCTGCCCCACAGATCCTGCCCCAGAGATCCTGCCCCAGAGATCCTGCCCCAGATCCTGCCCCAGAGATCCTGCCCCAGAGATGCTGCCCCACAGATCCTGCCCCATAGATCCTGCCCCAGAGATCCTGCCCCAGAGATCCTGCTCCAAAGATCCTGCCCCACAGATCCTGCCCCATAGATCCTGCCCCATAGATCCTGCCCCACAGATCCTGCTCCAAAGATCCTGCCCCACAGATCCTGCCCCAGAGATCCTGCCCCACAGATCCTGCCCCAGAGATCCTGCCCCACAGATACTGCCCCACAGATCCTGCCCCATAGATCCTGCCCCACAGATCCTGCCCCACAGATTCTGCCCCACAGATCCTGCCCCATAGATCCTGCCCCACAGATCCTGCCCCAGAGATCCTGCCCCAGAGATCCTGCCCCACAGAACCTGCTCCAAAGATCCTGCCCCACAGATCCTGCTCCAAAGATCCTGCCCCAGAGATGCTGCCCCAGAGATCCTGCCCCACAGATCCTGCCCCACAGATCCTGCCCCAGAGATCCTGCCCCACAGAACCTGCTCCAAAGATCCTGCCCCACAGATCCTGCTCCAAAGATCCTGCCCCAGAGATGCTGCCCCAGAGATCCTGCCCCACAGATCCTGCCCCACAGATCCTGCCCCACAGATTCTGCCCCATAGATCCTGCCCCACAGATCCTGCCCCAGAGATCCTGCCCCACAGATCCTGCTCCATAGATCCTGCCCCACAGATCCTGCCCCACAGATTCTTCCCCACAGATCCTGCCCCATAGATCCTGCCCCACAGATCCTGCCCCAGAGATCCTGCCCTATAGATCCTACCGCACAGATCCTGCCCCACAGATTCTTCCCCACAGATCCTGCCCCATAGATCCTGCCCCACAGATCCTGCCCCAGACATCCTGCCCCAGAGATCGGCTCCTGCCCCATAGATCCTGCCCCAGAGATCTGCCTCTGCCCCATAGATCCAGCCCCATAGATCCTCCACCATAGATCCACCTCTGACCCACAGATCCGCCCCTACCCCATAGATCCTGCCACATAGATCCTGCCCCATAGATCTGCCCCTGCCCCATAGATCCAGCCCCATAGATCCGCCCCTGCCCAATAGATCCAACTCCATATATCCGCACCTGCCCCATAGATCCTGCCCCACAGATCCAGCCCACAGGAGGAGATGTGGGGCAGAGGAATCAGGGGGCCAGGTGTGGGGCAGGAGGATGTTGCCGGCCCTGACGTCTCTATGGGGCAGGAATCAGTGGGGCGGGGATCAGTGGGGCAGAGGAGGTGACATGAGGCATGAAACAAATCTGTGGGGCAGAGGGAGGTGTGGGGCAGGGAATCAATCAGTGGGTCGCTCTGGGGCAGCCGTGGGTCGCTGTGGGTCGCTATGGGGCAGCCGTGGGTCACTGTGAGTCACTATGGGGCAGCTGTGGGTCGCTGTGGGTCCGCTATGGGGCAGCCGTGGGTCACTGTGAGTCACTATGGGGCAGCCGTGGGTCACTGTGAGTCACTATGGGGCAGCCGTGAGTCGCTGTGGGTTGCTATGGGGCAGCCGTGGGTCGCTGTGGGGTCGCTATGGGGCAGCCGTGGGTCATTGTGAGTCACTATGGGGCAGCCGTGGGTCGCTGTGGGTCCGCTATGGGGCAGCCGTGGGTCACTGTGAGTCACTATGGGGCAGCCGTGGGTCGCTGTGGGGTCGCTATGGGGCAGCCGTGGGTCGCTGTGAGTCACTATGGGGCAGCCGTGGGTCGCTGTGGGTCACTATGGGGCAGCCGTGGGTCGCTGTGGGGTCGCTATGGGGCAGCCGTGGGTCGCTGTGGGGTCGCTCTGGGGCAGCCGTGGGTCATTGTGAGTCACTATGGGGCAGCCGTGGGTCGCTGTGGGGTCGCTATGGGTCAGCCGTGGGTCACTGTGAGTCGCTATGGGGGAGCCGTGGGTCACTGTGGGGTCGCTATGGGGCAGCCGTGGGTCGCTGTGGGTCGGTCCCTGTGGGTCCCGCTGTTGGTGCCGACCGAGGGGGGAACAGGAATCTGTGGGGCAACCCCACAGCGCTGCCCCATAGCGCTGCCCCACACCCTGCCCCATAGCAACCCCTCTGCCCCACAGCCGCCCCATAGCCCTGCCCCATAGCGACTCGGCCCAACAGCTCCCTCTGCCCCATAGCGCTGCCCCACGGCGCCATCACCCTCCAGCAGGTCGGAGCTTCAGCCCCACATCTATGGGTCCCGCCCCACATCTCTGGGGCTCAGACCCCCTGACCGACATCTATGGGTCCCGCCCCACATCTCTGGGGCTCAGACCCCCTGACCCACATCTATGGGTCCCGCCCCACATCTCTGGGGCTCAGACCCCCTGACCCACATCTATGGGTCCCGCCCCACATCTCTGGGGCTCAGACCCCCTGACCCACATCTATGGGTCCCGCCCCACATCTCTGGGGCACTTGGGGGTCAGGGGGGTCTCGACGCTTTTTGGGGGGTTTTGGGGTTTTTTCTGTTTTGTTCTTTTTTTTCTCTATTTTGGGTTTTTTTGGGTTTTTTTCTTTTTTGGGGTTTTGGGGGATTTTTAGAGATTTTGGGGGTTTTGGGCAGTTTTGGGGATTTTTCGTTTTTTTTGTTGTTTTTGGGGGGGTTGAAGTTTTTTTAGATTTTCGGGTTTTGGGGTTTTTTGGGGTTTTTTTGGGGATTTTTTCATTTTTTTGTATTTTGGGTTTTTTGGGGTTTTTATTATGATTTTGGGGTTTTGGCGGATTTTGGGGTTTTTTGGCTTTTTTTTGCATTTGAGGGTTTTGGGGGGATCCGGGGATTTTTGTGCGTTTTGGGGCTTTTTCATGTTTTTTGCGGTTTTTATGGGTTTTGGTGGTTTTTTGGTTCTTTTTGGTATTTTGGGTGATTTTTATCATTTTTTGGGGTTTTTGGTGGTTTTGGTGATTTTTTTTTTTTTACTTTTTTGGTTTTTTTGGGTTTTTTGTGGTTTTTGTGCTTTTGGTAATTTTGGGTGGTTTTGGTGGTTTTTTGTATTTTTTTGTGGGTTTTTTACTGTTTTTTATTTAAACCTTTTTTTCCTTTTTTTTACTTTTTTTTTTTTTACATTTTCATTTAAATCCTTTTTTTTACTTTTTTTTTACATTTTTAAATATTTTTTTTACATTTTTATTTAAATCGGGTTTCTTTATTTTTTCAAAAATTTTTATTTAAATCGGGTTTTTTTCCATTTTTATTTTTTTAATATTTTTATTTAGATCCGTATTTTTCACCTTTTTTTACATTTTTATTTAAACCTTTTTTTACTTTTTTTTTACATTTTTATTTAAATCAGGTTTTTTACTTTTATTTACATTTTTTTACATTTTTATTTTTTTTTTTACATTTTTATTTAAACCTTTTTTTTACTTTAAAAATTTTTTAATTTAAATCGGTATTTTTTACTTTTTTTTTTTTACATTTTGACTTAAATCGGTATTTTTTACTTTTATTTACTTTTTTTTTACATTTTTATTTAAATCAGTATTTTTTACGTTTTTATTTGATTTTTTTTTTTACGTTTTTACTTCAATCGCTATTTTTTAAGGTTGTTTTTTTTTTTTTTACATTTTCACTTAAAGCAGCATTTCTTACTTTTTTAGTTATTTTTTTTATATATTTTTACTTAAATCAGTGGGTTTTATGTTTGGGGTTTTTTTTTTTTTAGGTTTTTACCTAAATCGGTATTTTTTACATTTTATTTAAATTTTTGGTACATTTTCACTTCTATCGGGATTTTAAACTTTTTTTTTTTTTTTACATTTTGACTTAAATCGGTATTTTTTACTATTTTTTTATATTTTTACTTAAATCGGTATTTTTTACTTTTTTTTTTTTACATTTTTATGTAAATCGGTATTTTTTACTTTTTTTTTTTACATTTTTACGTAAATCGGTATTTTTTACTTTTTTTTTTACATTTTGACTAAAATCGATATTTTTCACATTTTTATTCAATTTTTTTTTTTTACATTTTGACTTAAATCGGTATTTTTTACTTTTTTTTTTTACATTTTTACATAAATCGGTATTTTTTACTTTTTTTTTACATTTTGACTTAAATCGGTATTTTTTACTTTTTTTTTTTTACATTTTTACGTAAATCGGTATTTTTTACTTTTTTTTTTTACATTTTGACGTAAATCGGTATTTTTTACTTTTTTTTTTACATTTTGACTTAAACCGGTATTTTTTACTTTTTTTTTTTACATTTTTACGTAAATCGGTATTTTTTACTTTTTTTTTACATTTTGACTTAAATCGGTATTTTTCACATTTTTATTCAATTTATTTTTTTTTACATTTTGACTTAAATCTGTTTTTCTTTTTATACATTTTTATTTAAACGGGTATTTTTAACATTTTCATTTAAATTTCTTTGGACATTTTTATTCTTTGATATTTTTATTTAAATCGCTGCTTTTCACTTTTTTCTTTTTTTTTCCCTTTGTATCTAAATCGATATTTTCACATTTCTCCTTAAATCGATTTTTTTTTACATTTTTATTTAATTTTATTTTTTTTTCTGTAGGTTTGTGCTTAAATCGATATTTTTTATATTTGGATCGATTTCTTCTTTACATTTTTTTCTTTAAATCGAAATTTTTGACGTTTTTATTGAAATCGCCATTTTTTTCCATTTTAATACAAATTGGCTTTTTTTTCCATTTTTATTTAAATCGTCGATTTTTTTTGAATATTTAAAATTGAGATTTTTTTTTAATTTAAATTTCAATCCGTTTTTTTACATTTCCATCTATCGAAATTGATTTTTTTTTACATTTAATTCATTTTTTACATTTTTATTTAAATTAATTTTTGATACATTTCTCTTGAATTTTTTATACATTTTTCTTTAAATGAATTTTTTACATTTATTTAAATTATTTTTTTTTACATTTTTAAATATTTTTTTTTACAGTTTTCTTTAAATTATTTTTTTACATTTTTCTTCAATTTTTTACATTTTTATTCAAATTAATTTTTTACATTTTTTAATTATTTTTTTACATTTTTCTTCAATTTTTTACATTTTTATTCAAATTAATTTTTTACATTTTTTAATTATTTTTTTACATTTTTCTTCAATTTTTTACATTTTTATTCAAATTAATTTTTTACATTTTTTAATTATTTTTTTACATTTTTCTTCAATTTTTTACATTTTTATTCAAATTAATTTTTTACATTTTTTAATTATTTTTTTACATTTTTCTTCAATTTTTTACATTATTCAAATTAATTTTTTACATTTTTTAATTATTTTTTTACATTTTTCTTCAATTTTTTACATTTTTATTCAAATTAATTTTTTACAGTTTTTAATTATTTTTTTACATTTTTCTTTATTTTTTTACATTTTTATTCAAATTAATTTTTTACATTTTTTAATTATTTTTTTACATTTTTCTTTATTTTTTTACATTTTTATTCAAATTAATTTTTTACATTTTTTAATTATTTTTTTACATTTTTCTTTATTTTTTTACATTTTTATTCAAATTAATTTTTTACAGTTTTTAATTATTTTTTTACATTTTTCTTTATTTTTTTACATTTTTATTCAAATTAATTTTTTACAGTTTTTAATTATTTTTTTACATTTTTCTTTATTTTTTTACATTTTTATTCAAATTAATTTTTTACATTTTTTAATTATTTTTTTACATTTTTCTTTATTTTTTTACATTTTTATTCAAATTAATTTTTTACATTTTTTAATTATTTTTTTACATTTTTCTTTATTTTTTTACATTTTTATTCAAATTAATTTTTTACATTTTTTAATTATTTTTTTACATTTTTCTTTATTTTTTTACATTTTTATTCAAATTAATTTTTTACATTTTTTAATTATTTTTTTACATTTTTCTTTATTTTTTTACATTTTTATTCAAATTAATTTTTTACATTTTTTAATTATTTTTTTACATTTTTCTTTATTTTTTTACATTTTTATTCAAATTAATTTTTTACATTTTTTAATTATTTTTTTACATTTTTCTTTATTTTTTTACATTTTTATTCAAATTAATTTTTTACATTTTTTAATTATTTTTTTACATTTTTCTTTATTTTTTTACATTTTTATTCAAATTAATTTTTTACATTTTTTAATTATTTTTTTACATTTTTCTTTATTTTTTTACATTTTTATTCAAATTAATTTTTTACATTTTTTAATTATTTTTTTACATTTTTCTTTATTTTTTTACATTTTTATTCAAATTAATTTTTTACATTTTTTAATTATTTTTTTACATTTTTCTTTATTTTTTTACATTTTTATTCAAATTAATTTTTTACATTTTTTAATTATTTTTTTACATTTTTCTTTATTTTTTTACATTTTTATTCAAATAAATTTTTTACATTTTTAATTATTTTTTTACATTTTTCTTTTTTTTACATTTTTATTCAAATTTTTTACATTTTTTAATTTTTTTTACATTTTTCTTTAATTTTTTACATTTTTATTTATTTTTTTGCATTTTTATTTAAATTAATTTTTTACATTTTTTAATTTTTTTTTACATTTTTCTTTATTTTTTACATTTTTATTTAAATTAATTTTTTCAATTTCATTTAAATGATTTTTTACATTTTTCTTTATTTTTTACATTTTTATTTAAATTAATTTTTGCATTTATTTTTTTACATGTTTATTTAAATTATTTTTTTTCACATTTTTATTTAAATTTTCACATTTTTCTTTCTTTTTTTACATTTTATTTAAATTAATTTTTTGCATTTTTATTTAAATGAATTTTTGCATTTTTATTTAAATCATTTTTTACATTTTTATTTAAATCATTTTTTACTTTTTCATTTAAATTTTTTTTTTTACTTTAAATTATTTTTTTTACTTTTTCATTTAAATTATTTTTTTACTTTTTCATTTAAATTATTTTTTTACTTTTTCATTTAAATTATTTTTTTACTTTTTCATTTAAATTATTTTTTTACTTTTTCATTTAAATTATTTTTTTACTTTTTCATGTAAATTATTTTTTTACTTTTTCATTTAAATTATTTTTTTACTTTTTCATGTAAATTATTTTTTTACTTTTTCATTTAAATTATTTTTTTACTTTTTCATGTAAATTATTTTTTTACTTTTTCATTTAAATTATTTTTTTACTTTTTCATGTAAATTATTTTTTTACTTTTTCATGTAAATTATTTTTTTACTTTTTCATTTAAATTATTTTTTTACTTTTTCATGTAAATTATTTTTTTACTTTTTCATTTAAATTATTTTTTTACTTTTTCATTTAAATTATTTTTTTACTTTTTCATTTAAATTATTTTTTTACTTTTTCATTTAAATTATTTTTTTACTTTTTCATTTAAATTATTTTTTTACTTTTTCATTTAAATTATTTTTTTACTTTTTCATTTAAATTATTTTTTTACTTTTTCATTTAAATTATTTTTTTACTTTTTCATTTAAATTTTTTTTTACTTTTTCATTTAAATTATTTTTTTATATTTTTATTTAAATTAATTTTTACATTTCTATTTAAATTTTTCGCTCCATTTTTAAATCGTGTTTACATTTTTATTTAAATTAATTTTTGACATTTTTATTTTTTTTATTTTTATTCAAATTTTTTAATATATTTTTATTTAAACTCATCTTTAAACTTTAATTTACATTTTTTGTTATTTTTATTTAAATCGATTTTTTTACATTTTTATTTATTTTTTTACATTTTTATTTAAATTATTTTTTTCTTTTTATTTCAAATTCTTTTACATTTTTATTTCATTTTTTACATTTCTATTGAATTTTTAAAAACTTTTATTTAAATCACTTTTTTTACATTTTCATTTAAATTATATTTGTTACATTTTTATTCAAATCGACTTTTTTTACATTTTTATTTAAACTATTTACTTTTTGCGTTCAAATTCATTTAAATCCAATATAAATACATTTAATTGATAAATTTATATTCAACCAACCACCCGCCACGCTCGGACCCATTTTTCCACTTTTTTTTCTTTTTTTTTTTTCCCCTGCCTGGGAGAAAAAAAAAAAAATTATAATTTTGCTTTAAAAATGTCCATTTTTTCTAAAAAAAAAAAAATAAATAAATCAGATTTTGAAACCAAACAGCGCCCGCGCTGAGTCAAGAGCCCTCAACTTCCTTCCGATTCCGGCCCGTTGACCAAATTTGTGTCATTTTCTAAAAAAAAAACCAAAAAAAAAGCAAAAAAAACCCCAAAACCACAAAAAAATTAAAAAAAAAAATGAGTCATTATTTCACCAGAACTGGGAGGAACTGGGAGGAACTGGGCCAAGTTCTCCCTCTCCCAAAGAATCGGGAAGTAAAACTCGGTTTTATTTCCCCCAAAACTCGACCATCAGATGCCGCCAGATTAAAAAAAAAAAAAAAAATATATAATTTTTTGGCTCCTCGGACCCTTTTTGGAGGTTTTTTCACCTAAAAAAAACCCCTCGGAGGGAAGGTGGGCGTGGCCACGGCCGCCACGCTGCGTCGGGATTGGTCGGAGCCTCGTCACCGCGCGGCGTCGCTCCTAAAAAAAAAAAAAAAAACAAACCAAACCACACTAAAAATCGATTTTTACCAATTTTACCCTTTTTCTCCCCAAACCCAAAAATCATTCTTTTTACACAGCCAAATCCACCTCGGGCGCTAAAAATCGCCAAATTCAGGTTTTCAGCCCCAAAACCTCCTCCCGGCGCCAACCCAACGCCTCCAGTCGAGCGTCGGCCGACTTTTTGCCTGATTTCGCTCCTTTTTACCTCAAAAAACAAAAATTAAAAAAAAAAAAAAAAAAAAACAACCCAATCGACCAATCCGGGTGCGATTTTTGAAGCCGTCGCCCCTCCCCTTGGGGCGGGGCCAGAAGTGTGATTGACACCGCGGCGACGCTCGGCCAAAATGTTGCAATTTTTAATTTTTTTTATTTATTTATTTAATTCATTTTTTTTTACATTTGACCTTTTTCCCCTTTTTTTTTTTTTTTTTTCCTTTTTTTTTTTTTTTTGACGTCAGCTCCATGGCAACCGCGGTCACGTGACCCAAGGGGGAAGGAGCTGGGGGCAGAGAGAAGCGGCCGACGCCCAAAATGGAGCCTCGGAGCCTCGTCCCGCTGCTCGGTGACTTCTTCCCCCTCCTCCCCCTCGCTCCTTTTTGACCCTTTTCTGGCGTTTTTTAACCCATTTCCCGGCCCGTTGGGCCGATTCTTCCCTCCTGACAAATTTCGACATCGATTGCTCCGGCTCTTTCCCCTTTTTTTTTTAATTTTTTTTTCCCCCAAGGATTTTTTCCTCCACCCGATCTTCGTAAAACCCCCCCCCCCTCAACCCCCAGTCGCTTTTTCCCAATTTTTTTTCCCAAATTCCTTTGATTTTCCCCAAATCCCTTCCATTTTCCCCAAAATCCTTCGGTTTTCCCCAAAATCCTTCGGTTTTCCCCAAAATTACTTTGATTTTCCCCAAAAATCCTTCGATTTTCCCCAAAAATCCTTCGATTTTCCCCAAAATCCACCAAATCCCTTCGATTTTCCCCAAAATCCCTTCGATTCTCCCCAAAATCCCTTCGATTTTCCTCAAAATCCTTTGTTTTCCCCAAATCCCTTCGATTTTCCCCAAAATCCCTTCCATTTTCCCCAAATCCCTTCCATTTTCCCCAAATCCCTTCCATTTTCCCCAAATCCCTTCCATTTTCCCCAAATCCCTTCGATTTTCCCCAAAATCCCTTCGATTTTCCCCAAAATCCTTTGTTTTTCCCCAAAATCCCTTCGATTTTCCCCAAAATCCTTTGTTTTTCCCCAAAATCCCTTCGATTTTCCCCAAAATCCTTTGTTTTTCCCCAAAATCCTTTGTTTTCCCCAAATTCCTTCGATTTTCCCCAAAAATCCCTTTGATTTTCCCCAAAAATCCTTCGTTTTTCCCCCAAATCCTTTGTTTTCCCCAAATCCCTTCATTTTCCCCAAAATTCCTTCGATTTTCCGCAAATCCCTTCGATTTTCCCCAAAAATCCCATGGATTTTCCCAAAAATCCTTCGTTTTTCCCCAAAATCCTTCTGTTTTCCCCAAATTCCTTCGATTTTCCCCCAAATCCTTCGATTTTCCCCCAAATCCTTCGATTTTCCCCAAATCCCTTCGATTTTGCCCAAAAATCCCTTTGATTTTCCCAAAAATCCTTGTTTTTCCCCAAATCCCTTTGACTTTCCCCCAAATCCTTTGTTTTTCCTCCAAATTCCTTCGATTTTCCCCAAAATTCCCTTCGATTTTCCCCAAAATCCTTGGTTTTTCCCCAAAATCCTTCGACTTTTCCCCAATTCCTTCGATTTTTCCCCAATTCCTTCGATTTTTCCCCCAAATCCTTTGATTTTCCCCCAAATCCTTTGATTTTCCCCCAAATCCCTTCAATTTTCCCCAAATCCCTTCAATTTTCCCCAAATCATTTGATTTTCCCCCAAATTCCTTCGATTTTACCCCAAATCCCTTCGATTTTACCCCAAATCCTGTTTTTTTCCCAAAATTCCTTTAATTTTCCCCAAATCCCTTTGATTTTCCCCCAAATCCTTTGATTTTCCCCAATTCCTTTGTTTTTTCCCCAAAATATTTTTTTCCCCAAATCCCTTCGATTTCCCCCAAACTCCTTCGATTTTTTCCCCAAATCCCTTCGATTTAACCCAAATCCTGTTTTTTTCCCCAATTCCTTTAATTTTCCCCAATTCCTTTGTTTTTCCCCAAATCCCTTTGATTTTCCCCCAAATCCTGTTTTTTTCCCCAAATTCCTTTAATTTTCCCCAAATTCCTTTAATTTCAACAAATTGATTTTCCCCAAATGCCTCTGAATTTCCCCAAATTCCTCGGATTTCCCCCCAATTCGATTTTTCCCCAATTCCCTCGATTTTTCCCCAATTTCTTTTCCCTCTCAATTTCAAATCCCTTTTTCCCCATTTTCACTCTTTTCTCCTTTTTTTCGCTCGTTTTTTTTTTCCTTTCACTTTTATTTTCCCTTTTTACTTTCCCTTTTTATTTTCCCTTTTTTTTCCCCATTTTCTTCTCCCTTTTTATCATTTTCCCCCTTTTTTTGGTCATTTTCCTTATTTTGCCCGTTTCTTGACATTTTTCACTTTTAATTTCCCCTTTTTTGTGTCATTTTCTCCCTTTTCTTCCCTTTTTGTCATTTTCCATTTTTACTTTTCCCTTTTTTCTCCCTTTTTCTTTTTATCATTTTCCCTTTTTTTGTCATTTTCCCTTTTAATTTTCCCTTTTTTTGATCATTTTCCCTCTTTTTGATCATTTTCCCTTTTTTTTGATCATTTTCCCTTTTTTTGTCATTTTCCCTTTTAATTTTCCCTTTTTTTGATCATTTTCCCTTTTTTGGTCATTTTCCCTTTTAATTTTCCCTTTTTTTGATCATTTTCCCTTTTTTGATCATTTTCCCTTTTAATTTTCCCTTTTTTTGATCATTTTCCCTTTTAATTTTCCCTTTTTTTGATCATTTTCCCTTTTAATTTTCCCTTTTTTTGATCATTTTCCCTTTTAATTTTCCCTTTTTTTGAACATTTTCCCTTTTTTTGAACATTTTCCCTTTTTTTGAACATTTTCCCTTTTTTTGAACATTTTCCCTTTTTTTGAACATTTTCCCTTTTTTTGAACATTTTCCCTTTTTTTGAACATTTTCCCTTTTTTTGAACATTTTCCCTTTTAATTTTCCCTCTTTTTGATCATTTTCCCTCTTTTTGATCATTTTTCCTTTTAATTTTCCCTCCTTTTGATCATTTTCCCTTTTTTTGTCATTTTCCCTTTTAATTTTCCATATTTTTGATCATTTTCCCTTTTTTGATCATTTTCCCTTTTAATTTTCCATATTTTTTTATCATTTTCCCTTTTTTGATCATTTTCCCTTTTAATTTTCCCTTTTTTGATCATTTTCCCTTTTTTTTGATCATTTTCCCTTTTTTTTGATCATTTTCCCTTTTTTTTGATCATTTTCCCTTTTTTTTGATCATTTTCCCTTTTTTTTGATCATTTTCCCTTTTTTTTGATCATTTTCCCTTTTTTTTGATCATTTTCCCTTTTTTTTGATCATTTTCCCTTTTTTTGATCATTTTCCCTTTTTTTGATCATTTTCCCTTTTTTTGATCATTTTCCCTTTTTTTTGATCATTTTCCCTTTTTTTTGATCATTTTCCCTTTTTTTTGATCATTTTCCCTTTTTTTGATCATTTTCCCTTTTTTTTGATCATTTTCCCTTTTTTTTGATCATTTTCCCTTTTTTTGATCATTTTCCCTTTTTTTGATCATTTTCCCTTTTTTTGATCATTTTCCCTTTTTTTTGATCATTTTCCCTTTTTTTGATCATTTTCCCTTTTTTTTGATCATTTTCCCTTTTTTTTGATCATTTTCCCTTTTTTTTGATCATTTTCCCCTTTTTTTGATCATTTTCCCTTTTTTTTGATCATTTTCCCTTTTTTTTGATCATTTTCCCTTTTTTTTGATCATTTTCCCCTTTTTTTGATCATTTTCCCTTTTTTTTGATCATTTTCCCTTTTTTTTGATCATTTTCCCTTTTTTTTGATCATTTTCCCTTTTTTTGATCATTTTCCCTTTTTTTTGATCATTTTCCCCTTTTTTTGATCATTTTCCCTTTTTTTTGATCATTTTCCCTTTTTTTGATCATTTTCCCTTTTTTTTGATCATTTTCCCCTTTTTTTGATCATTTTCCCTTTTTTTTGATCATTTTCCCTTTTTTTTGATCATTTTCCCTTTTTTTTGATCATTTTCCCTTTTTTTGATCATTTTCCCTTTTTTTGATCATTTTCCCCTTTTTTTGATCATTTTCCCTTTTTTTTGATCATTTTCCCTTTTTTTTGATCATTTTCCCTTTTTTTGATCATTTTCCCCTTTTTTTGATCATTTTCCCTTTTTTTTGGATCATTTTCCCTTTTTTTGGATCATTTTCCCTTTTTTTTGGATCATTTTCCCTTTTTTTTGGATCATTTTCCCTTTTTTTGGATCATTTTCCCTTTTTTTGGATCATTTTCCCTTTTTTTGGATCATTTTCCCTTTTTTTGGATCATTTTCCCTTTTAATTTTCCCTTTTTTGATCATTTTCCCTTTTTTTTGATCATTTTCCCTTTTTTTGATCATTTTCCCTTTTAATTTTCCCTTTTTTTGGTCATTTCCCATTTTTATTTTCCCATTTTTTCTCCTTTCCTATCATTTTCCCTTTTTCTTGTCACTTTCCTTTTATTTACTTTCCCTTTTTTCCTCCCTTTTTCGATCATTTTTCCTTTTTTCTCGTCATTTTCCATTTTTAATTTCCTTTTTTTTTTTTTTAATTTTCCATTTTTATTTCCCCATTTTCTCGTCCCTTTCCCTTTTTCTCATTTTCCTTCTTTCTTATCATTTTCCCTTTTTTTCATTTTTTCCCCACCTTTTCCCTCTCTCCATTTCATTTTTTTTTATTTCTTTCCCCTCACTTTCCCTTTTTCTTCTCCTTTTTTCCCTTTTTTTTATTTTTTTCCCCTTTTCCCCCCATTTCCCCCCAGCCTCTCTCCGGATCCTCCTCGCGCTGGCGGCACCTACAGGTAACACATTTTGGGGAAAAAACCACCAATTCCCACCTCCCCCTTGGGCCACGCCCCCACCGGGACCCCCCCGACCCCAAAATCCCCATTTTTTGCCCCAAAACCCTGCAGCTCTCCGCACCTAAACCCACCTCTGGATTTTAACAGAATTTGGGGGTTTCTCCCCAATTTGGGCCCCCCTCACCTCCTCCAGCCACAAAAAATAACATTTTTCCACCCAAATCTTTTTTTTTTCCCCATTTTTTCCACCCAAATCATTTTTTCCCCATTTCCCCCCAAATCGTTTTTTTTTTTTTTACAGAAAAAATTTCTCTTTTTTCCCATTTTTTCCCACCAAAATAATTATTTTTTTCCCCATTTTTTCCACCCATCATTTTTTCCCCATTTTTCCACCTAAATCATTTTCTTTTTTTCCCGTTTTTCCACCCAATTCTTTTTTTTTCCATTTTTTCCACCCAATTCTTTTTTTTTCCATTTTTTCCACCCAAATCACTTATTTTCCCGTTTTTCCACCCAAATAATTTTTCCATTTTTTCCACCCAAATAATTTTTCCCGTTTTTCCACCCAAATAATTTTTCCCGTTTTTCCACCCAAATAATTTTTCCCGTTTTTCCACCCAAATAATTTTTTCCCGTTTCTTCCATGCAAATAATTATTTATTTTTTCCACCCAAATCACTTATTTTCCCGGTTTTCCACCCAAATAATTTTTTTCCCGGTTTTCCACCCAAACAATTTTTTTCCCGGTTTTCCACCCAAACAATTTTTTTCCCGTTTTTCCACCCAAACAATTTTTTTCCCGTTTTTCCACCCAAATAATTTTTTTCCCGTTTTTCCACCCAAATAATTTTTTTCCCGTTTTTCCACCCAAATAATTTTTTTCCCGTTTTTCCACCCAAATAATTTTTTTCCCGTTTTTCCACCCAAATAATTTTTTTCCCGTTTTTCCACCCAAATAATTTTTTTCCCGTTTTTCCACCCAAATAATTTTTTTCCCGTTTTTCCACCCAAATAATTTTTTTCCCGTTTTTCCACCCAAATAATTTTTTTCCCGTTTTTCCACCCAAATAATTTTTTTCCCGTTTTTCCACCCAAACAATTTTTTCCCCGTTTTTCCACCCAAACAATTTTTTCCCCGTTTTTCCACCCAAACAATTTTTTCCCCGTTTTTCCACCCAAACAATTTTTTCCATTTTTCCACCCAAAGAATTTTTTCCATTTTTCCACCCAAACAATTTTTTTCCTCATTTTTTCCACCCAAATAATTTTTTTCCTCATTTTTTCCACCCAAACAATTTTTTCCATTTTTCCACCCAAACAATTTTTTCCATTTTTCCACCCAAACAATTTTTTCCATTTTTCCACCCAAATACTTTTTTCCTCATTTTTTCCACCCAAATAATTTTTTTCCCGTTTTTCTATCCAAATAATTTTTTCCATTTTCCCACCCAAATAATTTTTTCCCATTTTTCCACCCAAACCATTTTTTCCACTCATTTTTTTTCCACCCATTCTTTTTTTTCCCATTTTCCCACCCAAACATTATTTTTCCCATTTTCCCACCCAAACAATTTCCCCGTTTTCCACCCAAATCATTTTTTCTCCCGTATTTCCACCCAAATCATTTTTTTCCCATTTTCTCCACCCAAACCATTTTTCCCACTCTTTTTTTTTTCCACCCAAATCATTTTCTCCCCATTTCTTCCACCCAAACAATTTTTTCCCTATTTTTTCCCACCCAAATCCTTCTTTTTTTTCCCATTTTTCCACCCAAACCACTATATTCCCATTTTCTCCACCCATACCTTTTTTTTTTCGTTTTTTTTTTTCCCCGCCCCAACCTCTTCCTCCCCCAGACCTTCCTCCTCCTCCTCCCACCATCACGGTGATACCGGAGAAGACCGAGTACCTCCTCGGCGACGCCGTCTCCCTCCGTTGCGTCGCGCCGTGGTCCAAGGAAAAAATCCAAGGTTTCCAATTTTCGGGAACGAGCGGTTGGGCCGTGGACGTCCGGACGCCGAAGAGGAGTTACGTCTACACCTTCAACCTGACGAGGCCGAAGGACGGCGGCTCGCACGCCTGCACCTACACCCTCATCAACCGCTACCGCCAGCCCGTGCGCTCCCGACAGAGCAAAGCCATCGTCATCAGCGTCAAAGGTTGGCACAGGTCCCCCCCTACGGCTCCTCGCACCCATTTTCCCACTTTTTTGCCTCAAAAAAAGCCTTTTTCTCCTTAAATTTACCTCAATTTCCCACCAAAGTTCATCAATTTGACAAAAAAAAGCTCAAATCGGCCCCAAAAACCCGCCATCAGCATCAGGGTCAAACCCTGGGGAGATGTTGCCCTGTTGGTCTCCTCGCACCCATTTTCCCACTTTTTTGCCTCAAAAAAAGCCTTTTTCTCCTTAAATTTACCTCAATTTCCCACCAAAGTTCATCAATCTGGCAAAAAAAAGCTCAAATCGGCCCCAAAAACCCGCCATCAGCATCAGGGTCAAACCCTGGGGAGATGTTGCCCTGTTGGTCTCCTCGCACCCATTTTCCCACTTTTTTGCCTCAAAAAAAGCCTTTTTCTCCTTAAATTTACCTCAATTTCACACCAAAGTTCATCAATTTGACAAAAAAAAGCTCAAATCGGGCCCAAAAACCCGCCATCAGCATCAGGGTCAAACCCTGGGGAGATGTTGCCCTGTTGGTCTCCTCGCACCCATTTTCCCACTTTTTTGCCTCAAAAAAAGCCTTTTTCTCCTTAAATTTACCTCAATTTCCCACCAAAGTTCATCAATCTGGCAAAAAAAAGCTCAAATCGGGCCCAAAAACCCGCCATCAGCATCAGGGTCAAACCCTGGGGAGATGTTGCCCTGTTGGTCTCCTCGCACCCATTTTCCCACTTTTTTGCCTCAAAAAAAGCCTTTTTCTCCTTAAATTTACCTCAATTTCCCACCAAAGTTCATCAATTTGGAAAAAAAAAAGCTCAAATCGGCCCCAAAAACCCGCCATCAGCATCAGGGTCAAACCCTGGGGAGATGTTGCCCTGTTGGCTTCCCCCTACCCATTTTCCCCCTTTTTTGCCTCAAAAAAGACTTTTTCTCCTTAAATTTACCTCAATTTCCCACCAAAGTTCATCAATCTGGCAAAAAAAAGCTCAAATCGGGCCCAAAAACCCGCCATCAGCATCAGGGTCAAACCCTGGGGAGATGTTGCCCTGTTGGTCTCCTCGCACCCATTTTCCCACTTTTTTGCCTCAAAAAGAGCCTTTTTCTCCTTAAATTTACCTCAATTTCACACCAAAGTTCATCAATTTGACAAAAAAAAGCTCAAATCGGCCCCAAAAACCCGCCATCAGCATCAGGGTCAAAGGTTAGCAAGATGTTGCCCTGTTGGCTTCCCCCTACCCATTTTCCCCCTTTTTTGCCTCAAAAAGAGCCTTTTTCTCCTTAAATTTACCTCAACTTCCCACCAAAGTTCATCAATTTGACCAAAAAAAGCTCAAATCGGGCCCAAAAACCCGCCATCAGCATCAGGGTCAAACCCTGGGGAGATGTTGCCCTGTTGGTCTCCTCGCACCCATTTTCCCACTTTTTTGCCTCAAAAAAAGCCTTTTTCTCCTTAAATTTACCTCAATTTCCCACCAAAGTTCATCAATTTGACAAAAAAAAGCTCAAATCGGGCCCAAAAACCCGCCATCAGCATCAGGGTCAAACCCTGGGGAGATGTTGCCCTGTTGGTCTCCTCGCACCCATTTTCCCACTTTTTTGCCTCAAAAAAAGCCTTTTTCTCCTTAAATTTACCTCAATTTCCCACCAAAGTTCATCAATTTGACAAAAAAAAGCTCAAATCGGGCCCAAAAACCCGCCATCAGCATCAGGGTCAAAGCCTGGTGAGATGTCGCCCCGTTGGCCTCCTCGCACCCATTTTCCCCCTTTTTTGCCTCAAAAAGTTCCTTTTTCTCCTCAAACTCCCCACCAAAATTCACCAATTTGCCCCAAACCCCTCAAATTCACCCCAAAACCCCACCATCACCATCAAGGTCAAAGCCTGGTGAGATGTCGCCCCGTTGACCTCCTCCCGCCCGCTTTCCCCCTTTTTTGCCTCAAAAAGTTCCTTTTTCTCCTCAAGCTCCCCACCAAAATTCACCAATTTGCCCCAAAACCCTCAAACTCACCCCAAAACCCCACCATCACCATCAAGGTCAAACCTGGTGAGATGTCGCCCCGTTGGCCTCCTCCCACCTGTTTTCCCCCTTTTTTGCCTCAAAAAGTTCCTTTTTCTCCTCAACCTCCCCACCAAAACCCACCAATTTGCCCAAAACCCCTCAAATTCACCCCAAAACCCTCCATCTCACGTTTTTCCTTCCCCTTTTCCAGACCATCCGCCTCAACCCACCTTGACCTTGACCCCTCCCAGCGGCGTCACCATCGAAGGCCGAGCCCTCGTCTTCCTCTGCGCGGCCCCGGCAGGGGACGGGGAGCGGAGGTTTAATTTCTACAAGGACGGGGTCGAGGTCACCGACGGGGTCAAGGTCACGGGCGGGGTCGAGGTCACGGGCGGGGTCGAGGTCACGGGCGGGGTCAACTTGACCTTGAGGAACACGGAGGCCCAACTGCGGTTGGCCACCAGTAGCCAAAACCACACCGGGAACTTCACCTGCGGCTACGAAGAAGAAACCGAAGGCCGGTGGATCCCGTCCTACCTCAGCCAACCAATCCGTGTCCTCGTCAAAGGTAGCGGCACGTTTTGGGGTGAAAAACAACCTTTTTGGCACCCTGGGGAAAAAAAAAAAAAAAAACAGTCAAATTGGGTGAAACAAACCCCCCCCCAAAAAAAAAACCCCCCGTTCGGTTTGGTTCCCGCGGCCGCGTTGGGCACAACCCAACCGTTGGCCAACTCAAGCCGTGCCCCGACGGCTGGTTTTGGCCCCAAAAAGACCATTTTTGACCAAAATGTCCAGGTTTTGCCCCAAAATGCCTGGGTTTTGGCCCAAAACACCCATTTTTTGCCGAAAATGCCCAGGTTTTGGCCCAAAATGCCTGTTTTTTCCCCAAAATGCCCGTTTTTTGCCCCAAATGCCTGGATTTTGGTCCAAAATGACTGGTTTTTGTCAAAACTGCCTGGGGTTTGGCCCAAAATGACCTTTTTTTGGGGGCCCAGAATACCCAAAATGACCGGGTTTTGGCCCAAAATGCCTGGGTTTTGGCCCAAAACGCCCTGGCTTTTGCCCAAAATGCCTGGATTTTGGCCCAAAATGAACGTTTTTAACTGAAAATGCCTGGGGTTTGGCCTAAAATGCCCATTATTTGCTGAAAATGCCTAGGTTTTGGCCCAAAATACCTGGGTTTTGGCCCAAAATGTCCTTTTTTTAGTCCAAAATGACCATTTTTTTGCCCAAAACGCCCGTTTTTTTGCCCCAAATGCCTGGATTTTGGCCCAAAATGACTGGTTTTTGTCGAAAATGCCCGGGTTTGGGCCCAAAATGACCGGGATTTGGCCCCAAAACACCCTGTTTTTTGCTCAAAATGCCTCGATTTTGGCCAAAAAAGCCCATTTTTTACCAAAAATGCCTGGGGTTTGTCCAAAAATGCCCATTTTTTTACCAAAAATGCCTGGGATTTGGCCCAAAATGCCCATTTTTTTACCAAAAATGCCTGGGATTTGGCCCAAAATGCCCATTTTTTTTACAAAAAATGCCCGAGATTTGGCCCAAAATGACCATTTTTTTACAAAAAATGCCCAGGATTTGGCCCAAAATGCTCATTTTTTTACAAAAAATGCCCGAGATTTGGCCCAAAATGACCATTTTTTTACAAAAAATGCCCGGGATTTGGCCCAAAATGACCATTTTTTATCAAAAATGCCCGAGATTTGGCCCAAAATGCCCATTTTTTTACCAATAATGCCCAGGATTTTGCCCAAAATGCCCATTTTTACCAAAAATGCCTGGGTTTTGGCCAAAAATGGCCATTTTTACCAAAAATGCCTGGGGTTTGGCCAAAAATGCCCATTTTTACCAAAAATGCCTGGGTATTGGCCAAAAATGCCCATTTTTTGCCCAAAACGCCCGGGGTTTGGCCCAAAATGACCCTTTTTAGGGGCCCAGAATGCCCTTTTTTTGACTCTGAAATGCCCGGATTTTGGCCCAAAATAACCTTTTTTGGGCCCAAAATGACCGGGTTTTGGCCCCAAACGCTTTTTTTTTTTCCCCTAAATGCCTGGATTTTGGCCCAAAATGACCATTTTTTGTTGAAAATGGCTGGTTTTTGGCCCAAAATGCCCTTTTCTGGCCCAAAATGCCCGGGTTTTGGCCCAAAATCCCCATTTTTGGGGCCCAGAATGCCTGTTTTTTGGCCCAAAATGCCCCAGATTTGCCCCAAAATACCCTTTTTTTTTGACCAAAATGCCCATTTTTTCCTCAAAATGAATGTGTTTTGGCCCCAAATGACCACTTTTGGCCCAAAATCCATGTTTTTTTACCCAAAATCCCTGGTGTATGGTCACAATGCCCAGTTTTTGCCAAAAATGCCTTTTTTTTTTTCCCCAAAAATACCCAGTTTTGTCCCAAAACACCCACTTTTTGCCCCAAATATTTTTTGCCCAAAATGCTTGTTTCTTGGCCAAAACGCTGGTTTTGACCAAAATTCGCAGCTTTTGCCCAAAACGTCCTTTTTTTGCCCAAACTGCCCATTTTTTTCCCAAAACGCACACCTTTTACCCAAATCCCCACTTTTTGCCCCAAATACCCAGTTTTTACCCCAAACGCCCCCTTTCTCCCCCCAAAACCCCAATTTTTCCCCCAAACACCCCATTTTTCCCCAAAAAAAACATTTTTCCCCCAAAACCCCCATTTTTCCCCCAAACACCCCCTTTCTCCCCCCAAAAACCGAGTTTTTTGCCCTAAATACCCATTTTTTTCCCAAAATCCCGTTTTTTTCCCCAAACACCCTTTTTTCCCCAAAAAAACCCAATTTTTCCCCCAAACACCCCTTTTTCCTCCCCAAACCCCCAATTTTTTACCCCAAACCCCCAATTTTTCCCCCAAACCCCCAATTTTTCCCCCAAACCCCCAATTTTTTTGCCCTAAATCCCCATTTTTTCCCCAAAACCCCCATTTTTCCCCAAAACACCCCCTTTCTCCCACCAAAAAACAATTTTTTTGCCCTAAATCCCCATTTTTTCCCCAAAACCCCCATTTTTCCCCCAAACACCCCCTTTCTCCTCCCAAAAACCCCAATTTTTTCCCCCAAACCCCCATTTTTTCCCCAAAACCCCCATTTTTTCCCCAAAACCCCCATTTTTTCCCCAAAACCCCCATTTTCCCCCCAAACACCCAATTTTTTGCCCTAAATCCCCATTTTTTCCCCCAATTCCCCATTTTTCCCCCAAACACCCAATTTTTTGCCCTAAATCCCCATTTTTTCCCCCAATTCCCCATTTTTCCCCCAAACACCCCATTTTTTGCCCTAAATCCCCATTTTTTCCCCAAACACCCCCTTTCTCCTCCCAAAAAGCCCAATTTTTTCCCTCAAACCCCCATTTTTTCCCCAAAACCCCCATTTTTTCGCCCAAACCCCTTTCTCCCACCAAAAAACAAATTTCTTGCCCTAAATCCCCATTTTTTGCCCTAAATCCCCATTTTTTCCCCCAATTCCCCATTTCCCCCCCAAACACCCCCTTTCTCCTCCCAAAAACCCCCATTTTTTCCCCAAAACCCCCATTTTTTCCCCAAAACCCCCATTTTTTCCCCAAAACCCCTCTTTCTCCCACCAAAAAACAAATTTTTTGCCCTAAATCCCCATTTTTTCCCCCAATTCCCCATTTTCCCCCCAAACACCCCATTTTTTGCCCTAAATCCCCATTTTTTCCCCCAAACCCCCATTTTCCCCCCAAACACCCCCTTTCTCCCCCAAAAAAGCAAATTTCTTGCCCTAAATCCCCATTTTTTCCCCCAATTCCCCATTTCTCCCCCAAACCCCCCCACTTCCCCCCCCCCCCCCCAATCTCACCCTCGGCCTTCTCCCCGCAGCGCCCCCGGCCCCGCCCCGTCTGGGCGTGGCCCCCTCCAGCGGGGCGGTGCCCGAGGACCAGCCCCTCCTTCTCACCTGCGCCGCCTCCCGCCACGCCCTCGAGGTCAAGTTCCGCTTCTACAGGAACGGGGTGGAGCTCCCGCCGCCCCAAAACGGCGTCAAATTCACCCAAAACGGGACTTTTTCTCGGTTTTTTCACCCCAAAACGCCTCGAGGTTTTGGCGGGAAATTCAGCTGCCGCCTGGAGGAGGAGGTGGGGGGGACGTGGGTGTGGTCCCCCCCGAGCGACCCCGTTGACGTCACGGTTAAGGGTGAGGCCCGGTTGGGCGGCGCTTGGCGAAGGGGGTTGGGCCGGAGTTTGGGTTTGGGAATTTGGGGTGAAAAAAGGGGAAATCGGGCAAAAAAAAAAAACAAAAAAAACCAACAACAAAATGGGGGGAAGGGGTGGGAGTGGGCGGGGTTTGGGCGATGAGCTGCGTTGCCTTGGGAGGAGGGGGAGGAGCTTCGTCTTCCTCCTGATAATAATGAGGGGGAGGAGCTTCATCTTCCTCATGATAATGAGGGGGAGGAGCTTCATCTTCCTCATGATAATGAGGGGGAGGAGCTTCATCTTCCTCATAATAATGAGGGGGAGGAGCTTCATCTTCCTCATGATAATGAGGGGGAGGAGCTTCATCTTCCTCATGAGGAGGAGGAGGAGGAGGAGGGGGAGGAGCTTCATCTTCCTCATGATGATGAGGGGGAGGAGCTTCACGAGGAGGGGGAGGAGCTTCATCTTCCTCATGATAATGAGGGGGAGGAGCTTCATCTTCCTCAGGAGGAGGAGGGGGAGGAGCTTCATCTTCTTCATGATGATGATGATGAGGGGGAGGAGCTTCATCTTCCTCATGATGAGGAGGAGGAGGAGGGGGAGGAGCTTCATCTTCCTCATGATGATGATGATGAGGGGGAGGAGCTTCATCTTCCTCATCATGATGATGATGATGAGGGGGCGGAGCTTCGTCTTCCTCATGATAATAATGAGGGGGAGGAGCTTCATCTTCCTCATGAGGAGGAGGAGGGGGAGGAGCTTCATCTTCCTCGTGATGATGAGGAGGAGGGGGAGGAGCTTCGTCTTCCTCGGGATGATGATGAGGGGGAGGAGCTTCATCTTCCTCCTGATGAGGAGGAGGAGGAGCTTCATCTTCCTCATTATGATGATGATGATGAGGGGGAGGAGCTTCATCTTCCTCATGAGGAGGAGGAGGAGGAGGAGGGGGAGGAGCTTCATCTTCCTCGTTATGATGAGGAGGAGGGGGAGGAGCTTCATCTTCCTCCTGATGATGATGATGATGAGGGGGAGGAGCTTCATCTTCCTCCTGATGATGATGAGGAGGAAGATCTTCATCCCATGATGATGACGACGACGATAACGATCTTCATCCCCTCACGATGACGATGAGGAGGAGGAGCTTCATCCCCTCATGGCGATGATGATGAAGGTCATCTCGTGATGCGGAGTTTCATCTTCTCACCAGCTCCTTCATCCTCCTCTCGCGACCTTCATCATCCTCTCGCGACCTTCATCATCTCACCAGCTCCTTCATCCTCTCACGACCTTCATCATCCTCCTCTCACCAGCTCCTTCATCTCCTCACAACCTTCATCCTCCTCTCACCAGCTCCTTCATCTCCTCACAACCTTCATCATCCTCTCACAACCTTCATCATTCTCTCACCAGCTCCTTCATCCTCTCACGACCTTCATCCTCCTCTCACGACCTTCATCCTCCTCTCACGACCTTCATCCTCCTCTCACGACCTTCATCCTCCTCTTCTCACCAGCTCCTTCATCTCCTCACGACCTTCATCCTCCTCTCACGACCTTCATCCTCCTCTCACCAGCTCCTTCATCCTCTCACGACCTTCATCATCCTCTCACGACCTTCATCCTCCTCTCACCAGCTCCTTCATCCTCTCACGACCTTCATCATCCTCTCGCGACCTTCATCCTCCTCTTCTCACCAGCTCCTTCATCTCCTCACGACCTTCATCCTCCTCTCACCAGCTCCTTCATCCTCTCACAACCTTCATCATCCTCTCACCAGCTCCTTCATCCTCCTCTCACGACCTTCATCCTCCTCTCACGACCTTCATCCTCCTCTCACGACCTTCATCCTCCTCTTCTCACCAGCTCCTTCATCTCCTCACGACCTTCATCATCCTCTCACGACCTTCATCATCCTCTCACGACCTTCATCCTCCTCTTCTCACCAGCTCCTTCATCTCCTCACGACCTTCATCATCTCCTCACGACCTTCATCATCCCCTCACGACCTTCATCATCCTCTTCTCACCAGCTCCTTCATCCTCTCACGACCTTCATCATCTCCTCACGACCTTCATCATCCCCTTCTCACCATCCCCTCCCCCTTCCATCTCCTCACCACCCCGAGCGTCCCCTCACGATGCCGACGATGAGGAGGAGGAGGAGGAGCTTCATCTCCTCGCGGTGACCAGCGTCCTCCCCTCCCGCCACAAAGCCGTTCCGAGGACGATCAGGGGGTTTCTCCTCCCTCGGTCCCGTTCCGGTTCCTCCGGTCACCAAAAATCACAATTTTTGGAGAAAATCGGGGCATTTCTCCTCCCTCTGGGCCCGCCTCACCTCCTCCACGCCCCAAAATACCCGTTTTTAACCAAATTTGGTGATTTTTCCTCTCTCTTGTCCTGTTTTATCTTTTCTACCCCCTAAAATAACCATTTTTAACCCAATTTGGCGATTTTTCCTCCCTCTTGTTGTGTTTTATCTCCTCTACCCCCCAAAATACCCATTTTTAACCAAATTTGGTGATTTTTCCTCCCTCTTGTCCTGTTTTACCTCCTTCCTCCACCAAAATACCCATTTTTAACCAAATTTGGTGATTTTTCCTCCCTTTTATCCTGTTTTACCTCCTCTACCCACCAAAATACCCGTTTTTAACCAAATTTGGTGTTTTTTCCTCCCTCTTGTCCTGTTTTACCTCCTGCCTCCACCAAAATACCCATTTTTAACCAAATTTGGTGATTTTTCCTCCCTTTTATCGTGTTTTATCTCCTCTACCCCCCAAAATACCCGTTTTTTAACAAAATTTGGTGATTTTTCCTCTCTCTTGTCCTGTTTTATCTTTTCTACCCCCTAAAATAACCATTTTTAACCCAATTTGGCGATTTTTCCTCCCTCTTGTTGTGTTTTATCTCCTCTACCCCCCAAAATACCCATTTTTAACCAAATTTGGTGATTTTTCCTCCCTCTTGTCCTGTTTTACCTCCTCCCTCCACCAAAATACCCATTTTTAACCAAACTTGGGGATTTTTCCTCCCTCTTGTCCTGTTTTATCTCCTCTACCCACCAAAATACCCATTTTTAACCAAATTTGGTGATTTTTCCTCCCTCTTATCGTGTTTTATCTTTTCTACCCCCCAAAATACCCATTTTAACCAAATTTGGTGATTTTCCTCCCTCTTGTCCTGTTTTATCTTTTCTACCCCCCAAAATACCCATTTTTAACCCAATTTGGTGATTTTTCCTCCCTCTTGTCCTGTTTTATCTCCTCTACCCCCCAAAATACCCATTTTTAAGCAAATTTGGTGATTTTTCCTTCTTCTTGTCATGTTTTATCTCCTTCCTCCACCAAAACACCCATTTTTAACCAAATTTGGTGATTTTCCTCCCTCTTGTCCTGTTTCATCTCCTCCACCCCCCCAAAACCCCCATTTTTAACCCAATTTGCTGACTCCTCCTCCACCCGCCCCAACTCCGCCCCCTCGGCCCCACCCCGCCCCTTCTCCTCCCGACCACCAACCCTGACCTCCCCGCCGCCCCGTCACCTCCTCGTCACCGCGACGTGGCTCCTCCCCCAACCCCGCCCTTCTCCGTGTCTCCCCAGAGCTCCCTTCCCAGCCTGCTTTGCTCCTGGACCCCCCGTCCGGCCTAGTCCTCGACGGCGACACCTTGGTCCTCACCTGCGTGGCCGCCGGCCCCGCGGCCCAACGCAACTTCTCCTTCTACAAAGATGGCGACCGACTCTTCTCCACGATGGCCACGGAGGAACGAGCCCGTTTCAGCGTCCCGGTGGCCACAGACGCCGCCGGCCGCTTCACCTGCCGCTACGAGGAGAAAGTCAACGAGAGGTGGATCCCGTCCCCCTTCAGCCAAGCCATGGCGGTCACCGCCCGAGGTGAGGGCCTGGAGAACTTGGGGGCCTTCCCGCCGCGCCCCAAATCTTGGGGTGGGGCCTCAGGGACATCATTGACCCCCTAAGTGTCAATTTGAACCCAAAATTTGAGAGAATTGGGTTTTTTGGAGGTGGAATTGTGGGTTTGCCTCCCTTGGGTCAAGCCATCATGGCCGCCGCCCGAGGTGAGGGCCTGGAGAACTTGGGGGCCTTCCCGCCGCGCCCCAAATCTTGGGGTGGGGCCTCAGGGACATCATTGACCCCCTAAGTGTCAATTTGAACCCAAAATTTGAGAAAATTGGGTTTTTTGGAGGTGGAATTGTGGGTTTGCTTCCCTTGGGTCAAACCATCATGGCCGCCGCATGAGGTGAGGGCCTGGAGAACTTGGGGGCCTTCCCGCCGCGCCCCAAATCTTGGGGTGGGGCCTCAGGGACATCATTGACCCCCTAAGTGTCAATTTGAACCCAAAATTTGAGAAAATTGGGTTTTTTGGAGGTGGAATTGTGGGTTTGCTTCCCTTGGGTCAAACCATCATGGCCGCCGCATGAGGTGAGGGCCTGGAGAACTTGGGGGCCTTCCCGCCACGCCCCAAATCTTGGGGTGGGGCCTCAGGGACATCATTGACCCCCTAAGTGTCAATTTGAACCCAAAATTTGAGAAAATTGGGTTTTTTTGAGGTGGAATTGTGGGTTCTGGCCCCTTGGGTCAAGCCATCATGGCCGCCGCCCAAGGTGAGGGCCTGGAGAACTTGGGGGCCTTCCCGCCGCGCCCCAAATCTTGGGGTGGGGCCTCAGGGACCTCATTGACCTCCTCATGACTCATTTAGACCCAAAATTTGAGAAAATTGTGGTTTTTTGGAGGTGGAATTGTGGGTTTGCTTCCCTTGGGTCAAGCCATCATGGCCGCCGCCCAAGGTGAAGGCCTGGAGAACTTGGGGGCCTTCCCGCCGCGCCCCAAATCTTGGGGTGGGGCCTCAGGGACCTCATTGACCCCCTAAGTGTCAATTTGAACCCAAAATTTGAGAAAATTGGGTTTTTTTGAGGTGGAATTGTGGGTTCTGGCCCCTTGGGTCAAGCCATCATGGCCGCCGCCCAAGGTGAGGGCCTGGAGAACTTGGGGGCCTTCCCGCCGCGCCCCAAATCTTGGGGTGGGGCCTCAGGGACATCATTGACCCCCTAAGTGTCAATTTGAACCCAAAATTTGAGAAAATTGGGTTTTTTGAGGTGGAATTGTGGGTTTGCTTCCCTTGGGTCAAGCCATCATGGCCGCCACCCGAGGTGAGGGCCTGGAGAACTTGGGGGCCTTCCCGCCACGCCCCAAATCTTGGGGTGGGGCCTCAGGGACATCATTGACCCCCTAAGTGTCAATTTGAACCCAAAATTTGAGAGAATTGGGTTTTTTGGAGGTGGAATTGTGGGTTTGCTTCCCTTGGGTCAAGCCATCATGGCCGCCGCATGAGGTGAGGGCCTGGAGAACTTGGGGGCCTTCCCGCCGCGCCCCAAATCTTGGGGTGGGGCCTCAGGGACCTCATTGACCTTTTCGAACCCCCAAATTTGGGCAAAATGTTGGTTTTTTTGTTGTTTTCTTCGAGCCGCCTCCCAGGTTGCCAGGGGGCCCCCCCCCCCCAAGTTGGGGGTCACCAGGGGGGCCCCGGTGGCCACCGGGGTGGGGTTCAGGGGTGGGGTCACTTCCGCTTCTCCTCCCGCCCCCCAGCCCGCCCTCAGCTCCTCCCATTGGTGGCCGGTTGCGTCGGGGCCGGCGTCGCGTTGCTCCTTGGGCTCCTATTGGCCGTTTGCCTGTGTCGGAGGCGGAGAGGTGAGTGGGGCGGGGCCACCACGCCCCTTTCCAGTTTGGGGGGGACTTCCCATGAGCCTTTGAGGCTGATGGAGCCGCCCCCCCCCGACTCTCGGCCAGGGGGCGCTCGCTGGAGGGGGTTCAAGAACAAGGAGGACCCCAGCACTTACCCCATGGCCTACGTCGACGGCGGCGACCCTTGACCTTGCAGGTGACCTTTGACCTTGAAGGTGACCCCCAACCCCTTCTGAAGGGGGGTGGGGTGAAGAGGACAAGGGTCTGGGGGTCATCTGTCCCCCCCCCCCCCCCCCAAAACACCGGTCAGTAAACGTTGACCTCAACCCTGACCCCTCCCTTCTCTCTGCTCAATTCCAAGATGGCCGACGGCGGCGGGTGAGAAAATGGCGGCGCTGACCCCAATTTGTCAGTTTTGGGGGTGAAAATAGAGTCTTGGGGGGCGGGGGGGGGGCATCTCGGGTGGGTCTTGGGCAACCGAGTTGGCCAACACAAGTCGGGCAACTTGACATGGCTGACGCCGTCATTATGGGGTGACACAAAATGGCCGCCTGGTGAACCAAAATGGCTGCCTGGACCTAAAATGGCTGCCTGGTGACCCAAAATGGCTGCCTGGACCCCAAAATGGCCGCCTGGTGACCCAAAATGGCTGCCTGGTGACCCAAAATGGCTGCCTGGTGAGCCAAAATGGCCGCCTGGTGAACCAAAATGGCCGCCTGGTGAACCAAAATGGCCGCCTGGTGAACCAAAATGGCCGCCTGGTGACCCAAAATGGCCGCCTGGTGACCCAAAATGGCCGCCAAGTGGCCTCCTGCCCCCCCAAATTGCCCCTTTACCCCCCTGTGGGCCCTTTTGCCCCCCCAAATGACCCCCTGACCCCCCAAAACTGCCCCTTTGCCCCCTGTGGACTCTTCTGCCCCCCCCAAATGACCCCTGACCCCCCCAAATGCCCCCTTTGCCCCCCCAAAATGGCCGCCTGCCCCCCAAAAAAGCCCCTTGCCCCCCCCTATGGCCTCCTGCCCCCCCAAATTGCCCCTTTACCCCCCTGTGGACTCTTCTGCCCCCCCAAAATGACCCCCTGACCCCCCCAAATGCCCCCTTTGCCCCCCCATGGCCTCCTGCCCCCCAAAAATGGCCGCCTGCCCCCCAAAACAGCCCCTTGCCCCCCCCATAGCTTCCTGCCCCCCCAAAATGGCCGCCTGCCCCCCCAAAACAGCCCCTTGCCCCCCCCATGGCCTCCTGCCCCCCCAAATTGCCCCTTTACCCCCCTGTGGATTCTTCTGCCCCCCCAAAATGACCCCCTGACCCCCCCAAATGCCCCCTTTGCCCCCCCATAGCCTCCTGCCCCCCAAAAATGGCCGCCTGCCCCCCCAAAACAGCCTCTTGCCCCCCCCATAGCCTCCTGCCCCCCCAAAACAGCCCCTTGCCCCCCCCATAGCTTCCTGCCCCCCCAAAATGGCCACCTGCCCCCCCAAAACAGCCCCTTGCCCCCCCCATAGCTTCCTGCCCCCCCAAAATGGTCGCCTGCCCCCCCAAAACAGCCCCTTGCCCCCCCCATGGCCTCCTGCCCCCCCAAATTGCCCCTTTACCCCCCTGTGGATTCTTCTGCCCCCCCAAATGACCCCCTGACCCCCCCAAATGCCCCCTTTGCCCCCCCCATGACCTCCTGCCCCCCCAAAATGGCCGCCTGCCCCCCCAAAACAGCCCCTTGCCCCCCCCATGGCCTCCTGCCCCCCCAAAATGGCCGCCTGCCCCCCCAAAACAGCCCCTTGCCCCCCCCATAGCTTCCTGCCCCCCCAAAATGGCCGCCTGTCCCCCCAAAACAGCCCCTTGCCCCCCCCAGCCCCCCTTTTTTACCCCCCCTCCAGCACCTCACCCTCCTCCGGCGCCTCCCGTCCCCCCCCAACCCCTCCCTGCGCATGCGCAGCGCCCTAAGTGAGGGCGGAAGAGCGTGGCGGCGCCGTTTGCGCATGCGCCGTGCGGCCGGCGAGAGCGTCGCTGCGCCGACCGCGCATGCGCGGGTCCGTAGTGAGGGCGGAAGTGCTGCGCCGGGGCGGGGGGGGGGGGCGATTGCGCATGCGCAGAGCGGCCGGTGAGGGCAAGGCCTGCGCCGGTTGCGCATGCGCGGAGCGCTCCGGGACGCCCGGTAACGGCGAGACAACGGGAGCGGCAGCGCTGGGGCCTTTATTAACCCGGGGGGGGGGGACACAAACACACACACACATGCGGCTCTTCCGGGATTAAAGGTCACTTCCGGTGGCGGCAGGTCAGAGGTCACCGTAGTGGGAGGCGCGGGTGGCAGCGCGGAAGGGGTTTGGGGGGGGGCCAGAGGGGCTGGAGGGGCTTTTGGGGGGTCCTGGGGGGTATTGGGGGGTCCTGGGGGGAATTGGGGGGTCCCAAGGGGTCCTGGGAGGGGAATTGGGGGGTCCTGGGGGGATCCGGGGGGGTCCTAAGGGATCTGGGGGGGTCTCGGGGGATCCTGAGAGCTTTTGGGGGGTCCCAAGGGGTCCCGGGGGGTAATTGGGGGGTCCTGGGGGTAATTGGGGGGTCCCGGGGGGTATTGGGGGGGCCCAAGGTGTTTGGGGGGGTCCTAAGGGATCCGAGGGGGGGTCTCGGGGGATCCTGAGAGCTTTTGGGGGGTCCCAAGGGGTCCTGGGGGGTAATTGGGGGGTCCTGGGGGTAATTGGGGGGTCCCGGGGGGTATTGGGGGGGCCCAAGGTGTTTGGGGGGGGTCCTGGGGGGATCTGGGGGGGTCCTAAGGGATCTGGGGGGGTCTCTGGGGATCCTGAGAGCTTTTGGGGGGTCCCGGGAGGGTAATTGGGGGGTCCCGGGGGGTAATTGGGGGGTCCTGGGGGTAATTGGGGGGGCCAGGGGGGTATTGGGGGGGCCCAAGGTGTTTGGGGGGGGTCCTGGGGGGAGTTGGGGGGGTCCTAAGGGATCGGGGGGGGGTCTCTGGGGATCCTGAGAGCTTTTGGGGGGTCCCAAGGGGTCCTGGGGGGTATTTGGGGGTCCTGGGGGGAATTGGGGGGGTCCCAAAGGGTCTGGGGGGGTCCCAGGAAGAATTGGGGGGGTCCGGGGGGGTCCCACGGGGCCCTGGGGGGGTGCAGGGGCCATTGGGGGGGGGGTTTTGGGGCGTTTTCCGGGGATTTTGGGGTCCCCCGGGGGGGGGGGGGGGGGAGTGTCTCAAACACGCATCCACCCCTTTAAGAAACTAAAAAAAGGGGGCGTGTCCCTCGCGGGGGTGGGCGTGTCCCTCGGAGGGCGTGTCCCTCAGGGGGCGGGCGGGGCCCCGCCCACGCTGCCACGTGACAGGGTGCGGCTCCGCCCCCTCTCGCCCTCCGCCGAGGCGGAGCTGCCGAGCGAGGCCGTGCGGGAGCGGGACAGGCGCGTCATGGCCGAGGCCGCCACTGCCGGAAGGGGCGGGGCCCAGAGTCAGGGCCACGCCCCTTAGGCCACGCCCCATCGCGCTTAGCCACGCCCCATCGCTCTTAGCCACGCCCCCTTCCCGTTTAGCCACGCCCCTCCCAACAAGTCACCTCCCCACCCCCTCTGAAGAGCCCCGTAGCGGTAATGGGAGGGCTCAGGCCACGCCCCCGCAGCGGGCAGACCACGCCCATATTGCATGGGACACGCCCCCTTCCCCATTTAGCCACACCTCCCTTTCCCTAGGCCACGCCCCTCCCCACAAGTCACGCCCCCCCATCCCCTCTAAGTAGCCCCGTAGTGGTAATGGGAGGGCTCAGGCCACGCCCCCGCAGCGGGCAGACCACGCCCATGTTGTGTGGGACACGCCCACTTTCCCATTAGGCCACACCCCCATTTCCCTAGGCCACGCCCTTCCCAGCAAGTCCCAGCCCCTCTAAAGAGCCCCATAGCGGTAATGGGGGGGCTCAGGCCACGCCCCCCGGCGGGTAGACCACGCCCATATCGTGTAGGCCACGCCCCCTTCCCATTTAGCCACACCCCCATTTCCCTAGGCCACGCCCCTCCCAGCAAGTCACACCCCCCCCGCCCCTCTAAATAGCCCCGTAACGGCAATGGGAGGGCTCAGGCCACGCCCCCCTGCGTAGGCCGCGCCCCCTGCCCCTTAGCCACGCCCCCTGCCATTTAGCCACGCCCCCTGCCCGTTTAGCCACGCCCCTTCCAGCAAATCAACCCCGTAAGAAGCCCCATAGTGGCAATGGGGAAGCCTAGGCCACGCCCCTTCCCCTCAGACCACGCCCCTTCCCTTTGGGCCCCGCCCCTTTGCCGAGGCCACACCCCCCCCCCCGCAGCCCGCAGTGGGGTTAACGGGAGGGAGGAGCCACCCCAGACCCCGCCCACAGCCTCTAGGCCACTCCCAGAACCACCAAGCCACGCCCCCCAGCCTTTAAGCCACACCCACAACGCGCAGACCACGCCCCTTTCCCTTAGGCCACGCCCCCCCATCAGGGATTTCCCCCCTCGGCATCATCAATTCCCCCCCCCCAGGGGTCATTAATTGCCCCCGGGGCGGGGCTTAACGACTCTGTGAATATTAATTACCCTCCCTGCATATTAATGTGCCTCCTGAATATTAATTAGCCCCGTTAATTAATTATTCACTGACCGTAGCCCATCCCCTGCAGGAAGTACTTGAAGGCCTCGATCAGCTTGGCTGGCTGGGAGGGGGCGGGGACAGGTCATGGCCACGCCCCCACACCGCAGGACACGCCCCCCCAGCCCTTAGGACAGCCCCTGAGCCCCGCCCCCAGCCCTTAAGACACGCCCCTATCTGTCCCCAACCCCGAGCCACACCCCTAAAGCCACGCCCAGAGCCGCTTAAGCCACGCCCTCCGCTCCAAGCCGCACCCCTCAGCCCCCCAGGCCACGCCCCCACCTCCGTGAGCCACGCCCCCAGCCCCAAGCCACGCCCTGTCGACACGCCCTTCCTTCAAGCCACGCCCGTAGGTCCTAAGACACGCCCCCATCCCCCAGGCCACACCCCCACCCCTTAAGACACGCCCCTATTCCTCGAGCCACGCCCCAAAGCCACGCCTCCAGCCCCAAGCCACGCCCCCAGCTCTTAAGACACGCCCCCTGGCCCCGCCCCTCACTCCCCTCTCTGCTCCCAGCTCTAACCCCGCTGTGACCTTTGACCCCCTCGGCCCCGCCTCCCATGAGTTCCGGCCCCGCCCACATCACTTCCGGCCCCACCCACGGCACTTCCTGCCCCGCCCACGTCACTTCCGGCCCCGCCCCCGTGACCTCTGCCCCCTCACCTGGGCGATCTGGGGCTGCCCCCCCCCGTCGGCCATCTGCGGGAGGTCAAAGGTCAAAGGTGTCAATCATTGGGGAGGCGGGGGGGTGGGGTCGAGAGGTCACGGGGGCGTGGCCAAGGGTTCAAGGGGGCGGGGTCTGGGGGGGGTCAAAGGTCACCTTGAGGAACGAGGTCTGGGTGGGGTCGAGCTTGGCGTTACACTCCACCTAGGGGGAGGGGTCACGTGACCCGGGGGGGGGCCTCGTGGGAGGAGTCACGTGACCCCGCCCAGGGGGTCACGTGATCCGCGCACCCGCCCCCCCCACCCCTCGCGGCGGCCATCTTGCCGCGGGCGGCCATCTTACCACAGCGTCCTCGTGGGGGGAGTTGTCGCCCACCACCAGCAGGGCGGGGCACCTGGGGGTCAGAGGGCAAGGGGCGGGGTCAGCGGGCAAGGGGCGGGGTCAGCGGGCAAGGGGCGGGGTCAGAGGGCAAGGGGCGGGGTCAGAGGTCGCTCACCGCAGGCTGCCGGCCCCGCTGCGCTGCAGGCCCAGGTCCCCGCGGCTGTGGGAGGGGGGGGGGGATACCAGTATGGACCAGTATAGACCAGTAGGGACCAGTATGGGCCCATATAGACCAGTAGGGACCAGTATGGGGAAGTAGGGACCAGTATGGGCCAATGTGGACCAGTAGGGACAAGTATGGACCAGTATAGACCAGTAAGGACTTGTATGGGCCAATGTGGACCAGTAGGGACCAGTATGGGCCAATGTGGACCAGTAGGGACCAGTATGGGCCAATGTGGACCAGTAGGGACCAGTATGGGCCAATGTGGACCAGTAGGGACCAGTATGGGCCAATGTGGACCAGTAGGGACCAGTATGGGCCAATGTGGACCAGTAGGGACCAGTATGGGCCAATGTGGACCAGTAGGGACCCATATGGGCCAATATAGACCAGTAGGGACCAGTATGAGGAAGTAGGGACCAGTATGGCCCAATATGGACCAGTAGGGACCAGTATGGGACAAGTATGGACCAGTATAGACCAGTAAGGACCTGTATGGGCCAATGTGGACCAGTAGGGACCAGTATGGGCCAATGTGGGCCAGTAGGGACCAGTATGGGACAATGTGAACCAGTAGGGACAAGTATAGACCAGCATAGACCAGTAAGGACCCGTATGGGCCAGTATAGACCAGTAGGGCCCAGTGTGGGCAAGTAGGGACCAGTATGGGCCAATATGGACCAGTAGGGACCAGTATGGGCCCCTATAGACCAGTAGGGACAAGGATGGACCAGTAGGGACCAGTATGGGCCAATGTGGACCAGTAGGGACCAGTATAGACCAAGAGGGACCAGTATGGGTCAATATAGACCAGTAGTGACCAGTATGTGGAAGTAGGGACCAGTAGAGCCCAGTATGGACCAGTAGGGACCAGTATGGGCCAATATAGACCAGTAGGGACCAGTAAGGGCCAGTATGGATCAGTAGGGGGCAGTATGACCAGTACAGACCAGTGTGGCCCAGTACAGACCAATAGGGACCAGTATGGACCAATAGGGACCAGTAGGAACCAGTGCGGCCCCTCCCAGTTCCTCCCAGTAGCCCCAAATCCCCGCTGAGTGGCTCCCAGTCGCTCCCAGTCCAGTCCCAGTGGCCCCCAAATCCCTCCCAGTTCCTCCCAGTGCCCCCCAGTATCCCCCAGTGACCCCCGTATCCTCCCAGTTCCCTCCCAAGCCCCGCCCAGTTGCCTCCCAGTGCTTCCAGTTCCCTCCCAGTCCCTCCCAAATCCCCCTCCCAGCTCCCCCAGTTCTTCCCAGTGCCCCCCCCAGTGCCTCCCAGTTCCCTCCCAGTCCCTTCCAGTGTCCTCCAGTTCCCCCAAGCCTCCTCCCAGTGCCTCCCAGTTCCGTCCCAGTCCCTCCCAATATCCCTCAACCCCCTCCCAGTCCCTCCCAGTGTCCCCCAGTTCCCTCCTGGTGCCTCCCAGTCCCTCCCAATGCTCCCCAGTTCCCCCAAACCCCCTCCCAGTGTCTCCCAGTGCCCCCAATTCCCTCCCAGTCCTTCCCAGTGTCCCCCAGTACTCCCCGGTGCCCCCCAGTCCCCTCCCAGTGTCCCCAATCCCCTCCCAGTGCCCTCCCAGTGCTCCCAGTCCCCCCCAATCCCCTCCCAGTCCCCCTAGTCCCCAACAGTCCCCTCCCAGTTCCTCCCAGTCCCTCCCAGTGCCCCCCAGTCTCCTCCCAGTTGTTCCCAGTCCCCTCCCAGTCCCCCCAAATCCCCTCCCAGTGCCCCCCAGTCCCCCCCAGTCCCTCCCAGTCGCTCCCAGTCCCTCCCAGTCCCCCCCCAGTCCCTCCCAGTTGCCCCCAATGCCCTCCCAGTCGCTCCCAATCTCCTCCCAGTTGCTCCCAGTGCCCCTCCAGTCCCTCCCAGTCCCTCCCAGTCGCTCCCAGTCCCTCCCAATCCCCCCCCAGTGCCTCCCAGTGCCCTCCCAGTCGCTCCCAGTCCCCCCCAGTTGCTCCCAGTGCCCCCCCAGTCCCTCCCAATCCCCTCCCAGTGCACTCCCAGTCCCTCCCAGTCCCCCTAGTCCCCAACAGTCCCCTCCCAGTTCCTCCCAGTCCCTCCCAGTGCCCCCCAGTCTCCTCCCAGTTGTTCCCAGTCCCTCCCAGTCCCCCCTAATCTCCTCCCAGTTGCTCCCAGTCCCTCCCAATCCCCTCCCAGTCCCTCCCAGTCTCCTCCCAGTCCCCTCCCAGTGCCGCTCCAGTTCCTCCCAGTCCCCTCCAATCTCCTCCCAGTCGTTCCCAGTGCCCCTCCAGTCGCTCCCAATCCCCTCCCAGTCCCTCCCAGTTGCTCCCAGTCCCCCCCAGTCCCTCCCAGTGCACTCCCAGTGCTCCCAGTGCCCCCTCAGTCCCCCCCAGTTGCCCCCAATGCCCTCCCAGTCGCTCCCAATCTCCTCCCAGTGCCCTCCCAGTCCCTCCCAGTGCCGCTCCAGTTCCTCCCAGTCCCCCCCAATCTCCTCCCAGTCATTCCCAGTCCCCTCCAGTCGCTCCCAATCTCCTCCCAGTCCCCCCCAGTGCCCCCCCAGTGCCCTCCCAGTCCCTCCCAGTGCTCCCAGTGCCCCCTCAGTCCCCCCCAGTTGCCCCCAGTGCCCTCCCAGTGCCCTCCCAGTCCCTCCCAGTGCCCTCCCAGTGCCCTCCCAGTCCCTCCCAGTGCCCTCCCAGTCCCTCCCAGTGCACTCCCAGTGCTCCCAGTGCCCCCTCAGTCCCCCCCAGTTGCCCCCAGTGCCCTCCCAGTCCCTCCCAGTGCCCTCCCAGTCCCTCCCAGTTGCTCCCAGTGCCCCCCCAGTCCCTCCCAATCCCCTCCCAATCCCCTCCCAGTGCACTCCCAGTGCTCCCAGTCCCTCCCAGTCCCCCTAGTCCCCAACAGTCCCCTCCCAGTTCCTCCCAGTCCCTCCCAGTGCCCCCCAGTCTCCTCCCAGTTGTTCCCAGTCCCTCCCAGTCCCCCCTAATCTCCTCCCAGTTGCTCCCAGTCCCTCCCAATCCCCTCCCAGTCCCCTCCCAGTGCCGCTCCAGTTCCTCCCAGTCCCCTCCAATCTCCTCCCAGTCGTTCCCAGTGCCCCTCCAGTCGCTCCCAATCCCCTCCCAGTCCCTCCCAGTTGCTCCCAGTCCCCCCCAGTCCCTCCCAGTGCACTCCCAGTGCTCCCAGTGCCCCCTCAGTCCCCCCCAGTTGCCCCCAATGCCCTCCCAGTCGCTCCCAATCTCCTCCCAGTGCCCTCCCAGTCCCTCCCAGTGCCGCTCCAGTTCCTCCCAGTCCCCCCCAATCTCCTCCCAGTCATTCCCAGTCCCCTCCAGTCGCTCCCAATCTCCTCCCAGTCCCCCCCAGTCCCTCCCAGTCCCTCCCAGTCCCTCCCAGTCCCTCCCAGTGCCCCCCCAGTCCCTCCCAGTCCCTCCCAGTTGCTCCCAGTCCCCCCCAGTTGCCCCCAGTCCCCCCCAGTTGCCCCCAATGCCCTCCCAGTCGCTCCCAATCTCCTCCCAGTGCCCTCCCAGTCCCTCCCAGTGCTCCCAGTGCCACCTGTTGTACATGCCCCACAGCAGGGGGGCGTTGGGCGTCGCCCCCAGTCGCTCCCGGCCCTCCCGCACGGGGGGAGGGGCGGCCGCCAGCTCCTCCTGGGGGCAACAACGGACCCACAACTGCCCCCCTGACCCACAACTGCCCCCCCGGACCCACAACTGCCCCCCAGACCCACAACTGCCCCCCCTGCCCCACAACTGCCCCCCCGGACCCACAACTGCCCCCCCTGCCCCACAACTGCCCCCCCGGACCCACAACTGCCCCCCCTGCCCCACAACTGCCCCCCCGGACCCACAACTGTCCCCTGGACCCACAACTGCCCCCCCGGACCCATAACTGCCCCCCGGACCCACAACTGCCCCCCCGGACCCACAACTGCCCCCCCGGACCCACAACTGCCCCCCCTGCCCCACAACTGCTCCCCGGACCCACAACTGCCCCCCCGGACCCACAACTGTCCCCCGGACCCACAACTGCCCCCCCGGACCCATAACTGCCCCCCGGACCCACAACTGCCCCCCCTGCCCCACAACTGCCCCCCCGGACCCACAACTGTCCCCTGGACCCACAACTGCCCCCCCGGACCCATAACTGCCCCCCGGACCCACAACTGCCCCCCCTGCCCCACAACTGCCCCCCAGACCCACAACTGCCCCCCCGGACCCACAACTGCCCCCCCGGACCCACAACTGCCCCCCAGACCCACAACTGTCCCCCGGACCCACAACTGCCCCCCCTGCCCCACAACTGCTCCCCGGACCCACAACTGCCCCCCCGGACCCACAACTGCCCCCCCGGACCCACAACTGCCCCCCTGACCCACAACTGTCCCACGGACCCACAACTGCCCCCCCTGACCCACAACTGCCCCCCCGGACCCACAACTGTCCCCCGGACCCACAACTGCCCCCCCTGACCCACAACTGCCCCCCCTGCCCCACAACTGCTCCCCGGACCCACAACTGCCCCCCCTGCCCCACAACTGCCCCCCGGACCCACAACTGCCCCCCCTGACCCACAACTGCCCCCCCTGCCCCACAACTGCTCCCCGGACCCACAACTGCCCCCCCGGACCCACAACTGTCCCCCTGACCCACAACTGTCCCCCGGACCCACAACTGCCCCCCCTGACCCACAACTGCCCCCCCTGCCCCACAACTGCTCCCCGGACCCACAACTGCCCCCCCGGACCCACAACTGCCCCCCTGCCCCACAACTGCCCCCCCTGCCCCACAACTGCCCCCCTGCCCCACAACTGCCCCCCCGGACCCACAACTGCCCCCCCTGCCCCACAACTGCTCCCCGGACCCACAACTGTCCCCCCTGCCCCACAACTGCTCCCCGGACCCACAACTGCCCCCCCTGCCCCACAACTGCCCCCCTGCCCCACAACTGCCCCCCCGGACCCACAACTGCCCCCCCTGCCACACAACTGCTCCCCGGACCCACAACTGTCCCCCCTGCCCCACAACTGCCCCCCCTGCCCCACAACTGCCCCCCGGACCCACAACTGCCCCCCCTGACCCACAACTGCCCCCCCTGACCCACAACTGCCCCCCCGGACCCACAACTGCTCCCCGGACCCACAACTGCCCCCCCTGACCCACAACTGCCCCCCCTGCCCCACAACTGCTCCCCGGACCCACAACTGCCCCCCCTGCCCCACAACTGCCCCCCGGACCCACAACTGCTCCCCCTGACCCACAACTGCCCCCCCTGCCCCACAACTGCTCCCCCGGACCCACAACTGCCCCCTGGACCCACAACTGCCCCCCCTGACCCACAACTGCCCCCCCTGCCCCACAACTGCCCCCCCTGCCCCACAACTGCCCCCCCGGACCCACAACTGCCCCCCTGACCCACAACTGCTCCCCCGGACCCACAACTGCCCCCTGGACCCACAACTGCCCCCCCGGACCCACAACTGCCCCCCCTGCCCCACAACTGCCCCCCCGGACCCACAACTGTCCCCCGGACCCACAACTGCCCCCCCGGACCCATAACTGCCCCCCGGACCCACAACTGCCCCCCCTGCCCCACAACTGCCCCCCCGGACCCACAACTGTCCCCTGGACCCACAACTGCCCCCCCGGACCCATAACTGCCCCCCGGACCCACAACTGCCCCCCCTGCCCCACAACTGCCCCCCAGACCCACAACTGCCCCCCCGGACCCACAACTGCCCCCCCGGACCCACAACTGCCCCCCAGACCCACAACTGTCCCCCGGACCCACAACTGCCCCCCCTGCCCCACAACTGCTCCCCGGACCCACAACTGCCCCCCCGGACCCACAACTGCCCCCCTGACCCACAACTGTCCCACGGACCCACAACTGCCCCCCCTGACCCACAACTGCCCCCCCGGACCCACAACTGTCCCCCGGACCCACAACTGCCCCCCCTGACCCACAACTGCCCCCCCTGCCCCACAACTGCTCCCCGGACCCACAACTGCCCCCCCTGCCCCACAACTGCCCCCCGGACCCACAACTGCCCCCCCTGACCCACAACTGCCCCCCCTGCCCCACAACTGCTCCCCGGACCCACAACTGCCCCCCCGGACCCACAACTGTCCCCCTGACCCACAACTGTCCCCCGGACCCACAACTGCCCCCCCTGACCCACAACTGCCCCCCCTGCCCCACAACTGCTCCCCGGACCCACAACTGCCCCCCCGGACCCACAACTGCCCCCCTGCCCCACAACTGCCCCCCCTGCCCCACAACTGCCCCCCTGCCCCACAACTGCCCCCCCGGACCCACAACTGCCCCCCCTGCCCCACAACTGCTCCCCGGACCCACAACTGTCCCCCCTGCCCCACAACTGCTCCCCGGACCCACAACTGCCCCCCCTGCCCCACAACTGCCCCCCTGCCCCACAACTGCCCCCCCGGACCCACAACTGCCCCCCCTGCCACACAACTGCTCCCCGGACCCACAACTGTCCCCCCTGCCCCACAACTGCCCCCCCTGCCCCACAACTGCCCCCCGGACCCACAACTGCCCCCCCTGACCCACAACTGCCCCCCCTGACCCACAACTGCCCCCCCGGACCCACAACTGCTCCCCGGACCCACAACTGCCCCCCCTGACCCACAACTGCCCCCCCTGCCCCACAACTGCTCCCCGGACCCACAACTGCCCCCCCTGCCCCACAACTGCCCCCCGGACCCACAACTGCTCCCCCTGACCCACAACTGCCCCCCCTGCCCCACAACTGCTCCCCCGGACCCACAACTGCCCCCTGGACCCACAACTGCCCCCCCTGACCCACAACTGCCCCCCCTGCTCCACAACTGCCCCCCCTGCCCCACAACTGCCCCCCCGGACCCACAACTGCCCCCCTGACCCACAACTGCTCCCCCGGACCCACAACTGCCCCCTGGACCCACAACTGCCCCCCCGGACCCACAACTGCCCCCCTGCCCCACAACTGCCCCCCCTGCCCCACAACTGCTCCCCGGACCCACAACTGCCCCCCGGACCCACAACTGCCCCCCCCGGACCCACAACTGCCCCCCCGGACCCACAACTGCCCCCCTGACCCACAACTGCCCCCCCCGGACCCACAACTGCCCCCCCGGACCCACAACTGTCCCCCGGACCCACAACTGCCCCCCCGGACCCACAACTGCCCCCCCGGACCCACAACTGCTCCCCCCCTGCCCCACAACTGCCCCCCCTGCCCCACAACTGCCCCCCCGGACCCACAACTGCCCCCCCTGACCCACAACTGCCCCCCCTGACCCACAACTGCTCCCCGGAACCACAACTGCCCCCCCGGACCCACAACTGCCCCCCCTGACCCACAACTGCCCCCCCCGGACCCACAACTGCCCCCCCTGACCCACAACTGCCCCCCCGAACCCACAACTGCCCCCCCGGACCCACAACTGCCCCCCCGAACCCACAACTGCCCCCCCTGACCCACAACTGCCCCCCCCGGACCCACAACTGTCCCCCGGACCCACAACTGCCCCCCCTGACCCACAACTGCCCCCCCTGACCCACAACTGCCCCCCCGGACCCACAACTGGCCCCCCGACCCACAACTGCCCCCCGGACACACAACTGCCCCCCCGGACCCACAACTGTCCCCCGGACCCACAACTGCCCCCCCTGACCCACAACTGCCCCCCCGGACCCACAACTGTCCCCCGGACACACAACTGCCCCCCCGACCCACAACTGACCACTCTGGGACCCATAAGTGAAACCCCAGACCCCCAAGTGGCCCCCCCCGACCCATAAGTGACGCCCTGGGACCCCCAAGTGCCCCTCAGGACCCCCAAGTGTCCCCTCCTGGACCTATAAGTGCCTCCTGGGACCCCCAAGTGCCCCCCCAGACCCATAAGTGACCCCTGGGACCCATAAGTGACCCCCAAGACCCACAACTGACCCCGCTGGGACCCCCAAGTGATCCCTTGGACACACAACTGACCCCCACAGGACCCACAAGTGCCCCCCCAGACCCATAAGTGCCCCCCCGGACCCCCAAGTGCCCCCCCGGACCCCCAAGTGCCCCCCCGGACCCCCAAGTGCCCCACCTGGGTGAAGAGATGGGCCAGGATCATCTCGGTGGTGGAGGACGTCAGGCCCGAGAGCTGGGGGGCAGCACCCATGGGACCCACAGCGCCCCACAGCACCCGTGGGACCCACAGCACCCACGGGACCCACAGCGACCCACAGCACCCATGGGACCCACAGCGCCCCACAGCGCCCCACAGCACCCACGGGACCCACAGTGACCCACAGCGCCCCGCAGCACCCATGGGACCCACAGTGACCCACAGCACCCATGGGACCCACAGCGCCCCACAGCACCCATGGGACCCACAGCGACCCACAGCACCCATGGGACCCACAGCGACCCCCAGTGACCCACAGCACCCATGGGACCCACAGCGACCCACAGTGACCCACAGCACCCGTGGGACCCACAGCGACCCACAGCACCCATGGGACCCACAGCGACCCACAGCACCCATGGGACCCACAGCGACCCACAGCGCCCGTGGGACCCACAGCGACCCACAGCGCCCACGGGACCCACAGTGACCCACAGCACCCATGGGACCCACAGCGCCCCACAGCGCCCCACAGCACCCGTGGGACCCACAGCGCCCATGGGACCCACAGCGACCCACAGTGACCCACAGCGCCCCACAGCACCCGTGGGACCCACAGCGCCCCACAGCGCCCCACAGCACCCGTGGGACCCACAGCGCCCCACAGCACCCGTGGGACCCACAGCAACCCACAGCGCCCACGGGACCCACAGCGACCCACAGCACCCGTGGGACCCACAGCGACCCACAGCGCCCACGGGACCCACAGCGACCCACAGCACCCGTGGGACCCACAGCGACCCACAGCGCCCATGGGACCCACAGCGCCCCACAGCACCCACGGGACCCACAGCGACCCACAGCGCCCCACAAGTGCCCCCAGGAGCCCCCGGGGCCCCTCAAAGAACCCCGACACCCCCCCCCCCCCCCCCCAAGGAGACCCCGAGGGGACCCACAGGGTGGCAGGCTCCGCCCCCTTAGCCCCGCCCCACGCCTCTTAGCCCCGCCCCCTTAGCCCCGCCCACTCCCTTAGCCCCGCCCCCTTAGCCCCGCCCACCTTATGGGCCGCCCACTCCATCCAGCCCTTGGCCTGGGGGTCGATGTTGACCAGCACCAGCCCCTCGACGGCTTCGGGGTGCAGCAGCTGGGGGTTTTGGGGGGCAGGGGGGGGGTCAGGAGCCCCCCAACATCCCCCCCGAACCCCCCCAGACCCACAGCGCCCCCCAGCCCCCCAAGTGCCCCCCCAGCCCCCCAAGTCCCCCCCCAGACCCCAAAACCGCCTCAGAGCTCCGACTTCGCCCCCAAAACCCGCCTCCTGCCCCACAAGTTGCCCCCCCAGCCCCCCCAAACCGACCCCGAGGACCCCCCCGAACCCCCCCCAGACCCACAGCGACCCCCCAGCCCCCCAAGTGCCCCCCCAGCCCCCCAAGTCCCCCCCAAAACCCTCCCGCCCCCCAACCTCCCCCTCAACTTCCCCCCCCCAAAACCCGCCTCCTGCCCCACAAGTTGCCCCCCCAAACCGACCCCAACATCCCCCCTGAACCCCCCAGACCCACAGCGACCCCCCAGCCCCCCAAGTGCCCCCCCAGCCCCCCAAGTCCCCCCCCAGACCCCAAAACCCCCCCAAAACCACCCCAGAGCCCCGACTTCGCCCCCAAAACCCGCCTCCTGCCCCACAAGTTGCCCCCCCAGCCCCCCCAAACCGACCCCGAGGACCCCCCCGAACCCCCCCAGACCCACAGCGCCCCCCCAGCCCCCCAAGTGCCCCCCCAGACCCCCAAGTCCCCCCCCAGACCCCAAAACCCCCCCAAAACCACCCCAGAGCTCCGACTTCGCCCCCAAAACCCGCCTCCTGCCCCCCAAGTTGCCCCCCCAGCCCCCCCAAACTGACCCCGAGGACCCCCCCGAACCCCCCCAGACCCACAGCGACCCCCCAGCCCCCCAAGTGCCCCCCAGCCCCCCAAGTCCCCCCCCAGACCCCAAAACCGCCTCAGAGCTCCGACTTCACCCCCAAAACCCGCCTCCTGCCCCACAAGTTGCCCCCCCAGCCCCCCCAAACTGACCCCGAGGACCCCCCCGAACCCCCCCCAGACCCACAGCGACCCCCCAGCCCCCCAAGTGCCCCCCCAGACCCCCAAGTCCCCCCCCAGACCCCAAAACCGCCTCAGAGCTCCGACTTCGCCCCCAAAACCCGCCTCCTGCCCCACAAGTTGCCCCCCCAGCCCCCCCAAACCGACCCCGAGGACCCCCCCGAACCCCCCCCAGCCCCACAGCGACCCCCCAGCCCCCCAAGTGCCCCCCCAGACCCCCAAGTCCCCCCCCAGACCCCAAAACCCCCCCAAAACCACCCCAGAGCCCCGACTTCGCCCCCAAAACCCGCCTCCTGCCCCACAAGTTGCCCCCCCAGCCCCCCCAAACTGACCCCGAGGACCCCCCCGAACCCCCCCCAGACCCACAGCGCCCCCCCAGCCCCCCAAGTGCCCCCCAGCCCCCCAAGTGCCCCCCCAGACCCCAAAACCGCCTCAGAGCTCCGACTTCACCCCCAAAACCCGCCTCCTGCCCCCCAAGTTGCCCCCCCAGCCCCCCCAAACTGACCCCGAGGACCCCCCCAAACCCCCCCCAGACCCACAGCGCCCCCCCAGCCCCCCAAGTGCCCCCCCCTTCCCCCCGTCTCACCCCAAATTTCGCCAGGACGAAGGCGCCGACCCCCACCCCGATGCCGACGATGCTGGCGATGCTGGAAACGGGGGGGGGGGGGGGGGGGGCAGGATGGGAGGGGTCAGGGTGAGGTCAAAGGGGTCATGACCCCTCCCCCACTTTGCGGAAAGGTTGGGGGGACCCCCCCGCACCCCAAAACCCCCCCCACCCCCCCCCAACCCCCCCAACTTACTTGAGGTACTGGAGGACGCAGGGGATCATCTCGGCCAGTTGCTCCAGGGAGGGGGGGTACTGGTACCTGGGGGGGAGGGGAGGGGCCGGGGGGGGGCGGGGAGGGGTCAAGGGTCAACGGGGTCAAGATGGGGCCCGGAGGGGTCACGGGGGGGGGTCAAGTGGGGGTCAAGGAGGGTCAAGGCGAGGAGGGGGGGATGAAGGGGAGGGGGCAAGAGGGAGGGTGGGGGGTGAGGGGGGGTCGGGGGGGGTCAGGGGGGGTCAATGGGGGTCAACAGGGTCAATGGGGTCAATGAGGGGTCATGGGGGTCAATGGGGTCATGGGGGGTCAATGGGGGTCGTGGGGGGTCAATGGGGGTCATGGGGGTCAACAGGGTCAATGGGGACAATGAGGGACAATGGGGGTCAATGAGGGGTCATGGGGGTCAATGGGGTCATGGGGGGGTCATGGGGGTCAATGGGGGGTCATGGGGGTCAATGGGGGTCGTGGGGGGTCAATGGGGGTCAATGAGGGGTCATGGGGGTCAATGGGGTCATGGGGGGGTCATTGGGGGTCAATGGGGGGTCAACAGGTTCAGTGGGGTCAATGGGGGGGTCAGCGGGGTCATGGGGGGGTCGTGGGGGGTCAATGGGGGTCAATGAGGGGTTAATGGTGTCATGGGGGTCAATGGGGTCATGGGGGTCAATGGGGTCGTGGGGGGTCAGGGGGGTCATGGGGGGGTCAGTGGGGGTTAATGGGGGTCAAAGGGGGGTCAACAGGGTCAGTGGGGGTCAATGAGGGGTCATGGGGGGTCAGTGGGGTCATGGGGGTCGCGGGGGTCAGTGGGGGTCAATGGGGGGGGTCAACAGGGTCATGGGGTCAATGAGGGGTCATGGGGGGTCAATGAGGGGTCAATAGGGTCATGGGGGTCAAGGGGGGTCAATGAGGGGTTAATGGGGTCAGTGGGGGGTCAACAGGGTCAATGGGGTCAGTGGGGTCATGGGGTCAATGGGGGGGTCCTGGGGGTCAGTGGGGTCAGGAGGGGTCAGAGGGTTAAGGGGCGGGGTCAGTGGGGTCAAGGGGGGTCAGTGGGGTCAAGAGAGAGAAAGTCGGGGGTCCAATGGGGGAACTGGGGTTAAGGGGGAACTGGGGGTTAATGGGGAACTGGGGGTTAATGGGGGCACTGGGGGTTAATGGGGGGAACTGGGGGTTAATGGGGGAACTGGGGGTTAATGGGGGCACTGGGGGTTAATGGGGAACTGGGGGTTAATGGGGGGAACTGGGGGTTAATGGGGGAACTGGGGGTTAATGGGGAACTGGGGGTTAATGGGGGGAACTGGGGGGTCAAGGGGGGGAACTGGGGGTCAATGGGGGGAACTGGGGGTTAATGGGGGAACTGGGGGTTAATGGGGGAACTGGGGGTTAATGGGGGGAACTGGGGGTTAATGGGGGAACTGGGGGTTAATGGGGGGAACTGGGGGTTAATGGGGGGAACTGGGGGTTAATGGGGAACTGGGGGTTAATGGGGGAACTGGGGGTTAATGGGGACTGGGGGTTAATGGGGGAACTGGGGGTTAATGGGGAACTGGGGGTAATGGGGGGAACTGGGGGTTAATGGGGGAACTGGGGGTTAATGGGGAACTGGGGGTCAATGGGGGGAACTGGGGTTAATGGGGAACTGGGGTTAATGGGGGAACTGGGGGTTAATGGGGAACTGGGGGTTAATGGGGGGAACTGGGGGTTAATGGGGGGAACTGGGGGTTAATGGGGGAACTGGGGGTTAATGGGGAACTGGGGGTTAATGGGGGAACTGGGGGTTAATGGGGGAACTGGGGGTTAATGGGGGGAACTGGGGGTTAATGGGGGGAACTGGGGGTTAATGGGGAACTGGGGGTTAAATGGGGGAACTGGGGGTTAATGGGGAACTGGGGGTTAATGGGGGAACTGGGGGTTAATGGGGAACTGGGGGTTAATGGGGGGAACTGGGGGTTAATGGGGAACTGGGGGTTAATGGGGGAACTGGGGGTTAATGGGGGAACTGGGGGTTAATGGGGAACTGGGGTTAATGGGGGGAACTGGGGGTCAATGGGGGAACTGGGGTTAATGGGGAACTGGGGGTTAATGGGGGAACTGGGGGGATATGGGGGAACTGGGGGTTAATGGGGAACTGGGGGTAATGGGGGGAACTGGGGGTCAATGGGGGAACTGGGGGTCAATGGGGAACTGGGGTTAATGGGGAACTGGGGGTTAATGGGGGGAACTGGGGGTTAATGGGGGAACTGGGGGTTAATGGGGAACTGGGGGTTAATGGGGGGAACTGGGGGTTAATGGGGGAACTGGGGGTTAATGGGGGAACTGGGGGTTAATGGGGAACTGGGGGTTAATGGGGGAACTGGGGGGTTAATGGGGGGAACTGGGGGTTAATGGGGAACTGGGGTTAATGGGGGAACTGGGGTTAATGGCTGGTTAAGGGGGAACTGGGGTTAATGGGGGGAACTGGGGGTAATGGGACGGGTATGGGAACTGGGGTTAATGGGGGAACTGGGGGTTAATGGGGAACTGGGGGTTAATGGGGGCAACTGGGGGTTAATGGGGGAACTGGGGGTTAATGGGGAACTGGGGGTTAATGGGGGAACTGGGGGTTAATGGGGAACTGGGGGTTAATGGGGGAACTGGGGTTAATGGGAACTGGGGGTTAATGGGGGGAACTGGGGGGTTAATGGGGAACTGGGGGTTAATGGGGGAACTGGGGGTTAATGGGGAACTGGGGGTTAATGGGGAACTGGGGGTTAATGGGGGAACTGGGGGTTAATGGGGAACTGGGGGTTAATGGGGAACTGGGGGTTAATGGGGAACTGGGGGTTAATGGGGGGAACTGTGGGTTAATGGGGAACTGGGGGTTAATGGGGGGAACTGGGGGTTAATGGGGGAACTGGGGGTTAATGGGGGGAACTGGGGGTTAATGGGAACTGGGGGTTAATGGGGGAACTGGGGGTTAATGGGGAACTGGGGGTTAATGGGGGGAACTGGGGGTTAATGGGGGGAACTGGGGGTTAATGGGGGAACTGGGGGTTAATGGGGAACTGGGGGTCAATGGGGGGAACTGGGGGTTAATGGGAACTGGGGGTTAATGGGGGAACTGGGGGTTAATGGGGGAACTGGGGGTTAATGGGGAACTGGGGGTTAATGGGGGAACTGGGGGTTAATGGGGGAACTGGGGGTTAATGGGGGAACTGGGGGTTAATGGGGAACTGGGGGTCAATGGAGGGAACTGGGGGTTAATGGGGGAACTGGGGGTTAATGGGGGAACTGGGGGTTAATGGGGAACTGGGGGTCAATGGGGGGAACTGGGGGTCAATGGGGGGAACTGGGGTTAATGGGGGAACTGGGGTTAATGGGGGGAACTGGGGGTTAATGGGGGAACTGGGGGGTTAATGGGGAACTGGGGGTTAATGGGGGAACTGGGGGTTAATGGGGGAACTGGGGTTAATGGGGGAACTGGGGGTTAATGGGGGAACTGGGGTTAATGGGGGAACTGGGGGTTAATGGGGGAACTGGGGGTTAATGGGGGAACTGGGGGTTAATGGGGGAACTGGGGGTTAATGGGGGAACTGGGGGTTAATGGGGAACTGGGGGTTAAAACTGGGTAAGGCACTGAGGGTTAATGGGGAACTGGGGGTTAATGGGGGAACTGGGGTAATGGGGAACTGGGGGTTAATGGGGGAACTGGGGGTTAATGGGGAACTGGGGGGTTAATGGGGGAACTGGGGGTTAATGGGGGGAACTGGGGGTTAATGGGGGGAACTGGGGGTTAATGGACGGGGAACTGGGGGTTAATGGGGGAAACTGGGGGTTAATGGGGAACTGGGGGTTAATGGGGAACTGGGGGTTAAGGGGAACTGGGGGTTAATGGGGAACTGGGGGTTAATGGGGGGAACTGGGGGTTAATGGGGGAACTGGGGGTTAATGGGGAACTGGGGGTTAATGGGGGGAACTGGGGGTTAATGGGGAACTGGGGGTTAATGGGGAACTGGGGGTTAATGGGGGAACTGGGGGTAATGGGGAACTGGGGGTTAATGGGGGAACTGGGGGTTAATGGGGAACTGGGGGTTAATGGGGGGAACTGGGGGTTAATGGGCGGAACTGGGGGTTAATGGGGGAACTGGGGGTTAATGGGGAACTGGGGGTTAATGGGGAACTGGGGTTAATGGGGGAACTGAGGGTTAATGGGGGAACTGGGGGTTAATGGGGGAACTGGGGGTTAATGGGGGAACTGGGGGTTAATGGGGGAACTGGGGGTTAATGGGGAACTGGGGTTAATGGGGGGAACTGGGGGTTAATGGGGAACTGGGGGTTAATGGGGGGAACTGGGGGTTAATGGGGGAACTGGGGGTTAATGGGGGGAACTGGGGGTTAATGGGGGGAACTGGGGGTCAAGAGGTGAACTGCGAGGTCAACGGGGTCAACTGGGGGGTCAACGGGGTCAACTGGGGGGGTCAACCCCGGGGTCAACGTATCCAAGCGCTGGTTGAAGACTCCGGGGAGGGGGGGGGGGGGGGGGGCGTATGGTGGTGTTTTTTTTTTTTTTTGGGGTTTTGGGTGTGGGTGACGCACCCTGGGGGGTAGGGGGGTGCCCCCTCCTCCATGCCGGGGGGGTCGATGTGGACGACGAAGAAATTTTTCCCGATTTCCCTCATTTCCTCGTGGGCGAAGAAAGGGCCGAAGCAGGAGACGTCTGGCGAGCGGGAGGGGGGGGGGGGGGCCCCGTTTTAATTTATTTTTGGGGTTTTTTTCATTTCGGGGGGGGTCCCCGAAATGAAACAGACACCCCTTGACCCCCCCTAAAAAAATAAAATAAAAAAAAAAAAATACTCACGAGTGTGACCGACGTCGGGGAACGTCAACAAAGCCGGACGGCCGGGCCGGGGCCCCCCCGTTAAGGTGACGCTGACGGCGCCGAACGGGGTGTCAAGAGCACCCCCTATTATCGGGGGGCCCCGGGAGGGGTTGGGGGGGGGGTGAAAAGTTAAATTAGGGGACACCCCAAAACCCCACCGACGACCCCCCCCCCCAAGGAAGGACAAAAAGCGGCTTTGGAAAAAGGAGAAAAATGGCGACGCCCCCCCCCCCCCCCCGCCCCCCCGTCTGATAATTAAGTTTTGACGCCCTAAATTCCACCCCCCCCCCCCCCGCACCCCAAAATTAACAGGCGGCTGCTACGAAATCCCGCCAAACACTAAAATACCCCCCCGGACCCCAAAATACCCCCTGGGCCCCCCAAAACCTCTTACCCCCCCAAACACCCCCTGTACCCCAAAAATACCCCCCCGGACCCCAAATACCCCCTTGGGCCCCCCCCCAAACCTCTTACCCCCCCAAAATCCCCCCGGACCCCAAAATACCCCCTGGGCCCCCCAAAACCTCTTACCCCCCCAAAACCCCCCCTGTACCCCAAAATACCCCCCGCACCCCAAAATACCCCTTGGGCCCCCCCCAAACCCTCTCACCCCCCAAAAACCCCCCCGGACCCCAAAATACCCCCTTGGGCCCCCCCAAACCCTCTCACCCCCCCTAAACCCCCCTGTACCCAAAATACCCCCCCGGACCCCAAAATACCCCCCTGGCCCCCCCAAACCTCTTACCCCCCCCAAACCCCCCCTGTACCCCAAAATCCCCCCGGACCCCAAAATAACCCCTGGGCCCCCCAAATTTTTCACGCCCCCCAAAACCCCCCCTGTACCCCAAAGTACCCTCTTGGGCCCCCCCAAACCCTCTTACCCCCCCAAAAAACCTCTTAAACCTCTTACCCCCCCCAAATCCCCCCTGTACCCCAAAATCCCCCCCCGGACCCCAAAATCCCCTCAGGACCCCCCCCAAAATCCCTTCAAACCCAAAATCACCGTTTTTCACCCCAAATTCCCCTTTTAACCCTAAAATCGCTTTTTTTTCCCCAACAAATTGCCCTTTTCACCCCAAAATCGCCTTTTTTCACCCCAAATTGCCCCTTTTCACCCCAAAATCGACTTTTTTCACCCAAAATTGCCCTTTTTCACCTCAAAAATCACTTTTCACCCCAAATCACAATTTTTCACCCCAAAACTGCCCGTCACCTCAAAATTGCCTTTTTTCGTGCCAAAATTGCCCTTTTTCACCCCAAATTGCCCTTTTTACCCCCAAATTGCGCCTTTTCACCCCAAAAACGCCTTTTACCCCAAAATTGTCATTTTCACCCCCAAAATCACCCTTTTTTCACCCCAAAATTACCTTTTTTTCACACCAAAATCGCACTTTTTCACCCCAAATTCACCATTTCACCCCAAAACTGCCCTTTTCACCCCAAAATCCGTTTTACACCCCAAAATTGCCTTTTTTCGCCCCAAATCGCCCTTTTTACCCCAAAATTGCCCCTTTTCACCCCAAATCCGCCTTTTTAATCTAAAATCACTCTTTTCGCCCCAAAATCGCCCTTTTCACCCCAAATTGCTCCTTTCACCCCCAAATCGCCCTTTTTCACCCCAAAATCATCTGGTTTACACCAAAATTGCCCCTTTTGGCCCTAAAATGCACTTTTTTTGCCCCAAATTGCCGGTTTTTCCCGCCTAAATTTTCCAGGCTGCCACAAATTTCTCGTTTTCACCCCAAAATCAAACGCTTCGACGCCAAATCGTTCGTTTTGACCCGAAATTACCCGTTACACCCCAAACCGGACCATTTGAGCCCAAAATTAGCTATTTATCCCCATTTTAACCCCAAAATTGATCCGTTCGGAACCAAAACTGCTCATTTTATGCTCAAATCTCTCATTTCTGCCAAAAATATTTTTTTTTGGCCCCGAAATTCCCCATTTTCCCCCCAAATTTCCCCCTTCTGCTCTAAAATCCCCATTTCCCCCAAATTTGCTCCGTTCTGAACCAAAATCCCTTTTTTTACACTAAAATCCCCCATTTTTGCCAAAAATCATGTTTTTAGCCCCAAAATTACCCATTTTCCCTCAAATTTGCCCTTTTTACTCTAAAATCCCCATTTTCCCCCGAATTTGCTCTGTTCCCGCCCCCAAATCCTCATTTTTCACTAAAACTCCCCATTTAGGCCTAAAATCCTTTTTTTGGCCCCAAATTCCCCATTTTCCCCCCAAATTTCTCCCTTCTGCTCTAAATTACCATTTTTCCCCAAATTTGATCCGTTCTGAACCAAAATCCCTTTTTTTACACTAAAATCCCCATTTTTGCCTAAAAATCACTTTTTTAACCCCAAATTCCCCACTTTCCCTCAGATTTGCCCATTCCGCTTTTAAAATTCCTGTTTTTTCATAAAATTGATCCGTTCTGAACAAAAATCCCTTTTTTCACACTAAAATCCCCATTTTTGCCTAAAAATCATTTTTTTAGCCCCCAAATTCCCCACTTTCCCTCAAATTTGCCCCTTCTGCTCTAAAATTCTATTTTTCACTAAATTTGATCCGTTCTGAACCAAAATCCTTTTTTTACACTAAAATCCCCCATTTTTGCCTAAAAATCACTTTTTTAACCCCCAAATTCCCATTTTCCCTCAAATTTGCCCCTTTTTGCTCTAAAATTCCTATTTTTCACTAAATTTGATCCGTTCTGAACCAAAATCCCTTTTTTTACACTAAATCCCCCAATTTTTCCTAAAAATCACTTTTTTAACCCCCAAATTCCCCATTTTCCCTCAGATTTGCCCATTCCGCTTTAAAATTCCTATTTTTTCATAAAATTGATCCCGTTCTGAACCAAACTCCCTTTTTTAACACTAAAATCCCCCATTTTTGCCAAAAAATCACTTTTTAACCCCCAAATTCCCCATTTTCCCTCAAATTTCCCCTTCTGCTCTAAATTCCTATTTTTCACTAAATTTGCTCCTTCTGAACCAAAATCCCTTTTTTCACACTAAAATCCCCAATTTTTGCCAAAAAATCATTTTTTTAGCCCCCAAATTCCCCACTTTCCCTCAAATTTGCCCCTTCTGCTCTAAAATTCCTATTTTTCACTAAATTTGATCTGTTCTGAACCAAAATCCCTTTTTTCACACTAAAATCCCCCATTTTTGCCTAAAAATCATTTTTTTAGCCCCCAAATTCCCCATTTTCCCTCAAATTTGCCCCTTCTGCTCTAAAATTCCTATTTTTCACTAAATTTGATCCGTTCTGAACCAAAATCCTTTTTTTACACTAAAATCCCCCATTTTTGCCTAAAAATCATTTTTTTTAGCCCCCAAATTCCCATTTTCCCTCAAATTTGCCCTTTTACTCTAAAATCCCATTTTCCCCCGAATTTGCTCCGTTCCGCCCCCAAATCCCTCATTTTTCACTAAAACTCCCATTTAGGCCTAAAATCCTTTTTTTGGCCCCAAAATTCCCCATTTTCCCCCCAAATTTCCCCCTTCTGCTCTAAAATTCCCATTTTCCCCCAAATTTGATCCGTTCTGAACCAAAATCCCTTTTTCACACTAAAATCCCCAATTTTTGCCAAAAAATCTTTTTTTTAGCCCCCAAATTCCCCATTTTCCCTCAAATTTCCCCCTTCTGCTCTAAAATTCCTATTTTCCCCCAAATTTGCTCCGTTCTGAACCAAAATCCCTTTTTTTACACTAAAATCCCCCATTTTTGCCTAAAAATCTTTTTTTTAGCCCCCAATTCCCATTTTCCCTCAAATTTCCCCCTTCTGCTCTAAAATCCCCATTTTCCCACAAATTTGATCCGTTCTGAACCAAAATCCCTTTTTTTCACACTAAAATCCCCATTTTTTGCCAAAAAATCATTTTTTTAGCCCCCAAATTCCCCACTTTCCTCAAATTTGCCCCTTCTGCTCTAAAATTCCTATTTTTCCACTAAATTTGCTCCGTTCTGAACCAAAATCCCTTTTTTCACACTAAAATCCCCCTTTTTTGCCAAAAAAATCATTTTTTTAGCCCCAAATTCCCCATTTTCCCCTCAAATTTGCCCCTTCTGCTCTAAAATTCCTATTTTTCACTAAATTTGATCCGTTCTGAACCAAAATCCCTTTTTTTCACTAAAATCCCCCATTTTTGCCAAAAAATCACTTTTTTAACCCCCAAATTCCCCATTTTCCCTCAAATTGCCCCTTTTTGCTCTAAAATTCCTATTTTTCACTAAATTTGATCCGTTCTGAACCAAAATCCCTTTTTTACACTAAAATCCCCCTTTTTGCCTAAAAAATCACTTTTTTAACCCCCAAATTCCCCACTTTCCCTCAGATTTGCCCATTCCGCTTTAAAATTCCTGTTTTTTCATAAAATTGATCCGTTCTGAACAAAAATCCCTTTTTTCACACTAAAATCCCCCATTTTTGCCTAAAAATCATTTTTTTAGCCCCCAAATTCCCCATTTTCCCTCAAATTTGCCCCTTCTGCTCTAAAATTCCTATTTTTCACTAAATTTGATCTGTTCTGAACCAAAATCCCTTTTTTCACACTAAAATCCCCCATTTTTGCCAAAAAATCATTTTTTTAGCCCCCAAATTCCCCATTTTCCCTCAAATTTGCCCCTTTTTGCTCTAAAATTCCTATTTTTCACTAAATTTGCTCCGTTCTAACCAAAATCCCTTTTTTTACACTAAAATTCCCCATTTTTGCCTAAAAATAATTTTTTTAGCCCCCAAATTCCCCATTTTCCCTCAGATTTGCCCTTTTTGCTCTAAAATTCCTATTTTCCCCCAAATTTGCTCCGTTCTGAACCAAAATCCCTTTTTTCACACTAAAATCCCCCATTTTTGCCAAAAAATCATTTTTTTAACCCCCAAACTCCCCATTTTCCCTCAAATTTGCCCTTTTTCCTCTAAAATTCCTATTTTTTCATAAAATTGCTCCGTTCCGCCCCAAAATCCCTCATTTTTCACTCAAACTCCCCATTTCGGCCCCAAACCCTTTTTTCGCCCCCAAAATCCCTTTTTTTCACCCCAAACCCCCCCCTTCCGCCCCCTTCCAGCCAATCACGGCCCTTCCCGCCCCCTTCTCCCCCTCCCCCTCCCCAAATCGCCCCGTTTCACCCCAAAACGCCTCCATCTCCCCTCCCCCCCCGTTTTACCCCATTTTCCCCCTTTTTCCCCCCCAAAAACCCCAAAAATCGCCTTTTTAACCGTTTTTTGAGGAAAATTTGAGGGTGGGGGGGGTGGGGGGAGGGGCCTGGGGGTGGGGGGAGGGGCGGGGTGGGGGAGGGGGCTCACCTTGCTCTCCTGTGGGGGAGGGGCGGCCTCTCGCAGCTCCATTGACCTTTGGGCGGAAAAAGCTGGAAAAAAGGGGGGGGGGGGGGGAGGGTGGGAAATGAGCCGGAGGTCAAAGGTCACCGCCCCTCCCCCCACATCCCTCCGCCCCTCCCCCCCCCGCAGCCCCTCGCAGGGGGGGGTGGGGGGAGGGGGTCAACCCCCTCCCCCCCCTCCCCGACCTACTTGTCCCTTGAGTCGCCCTTTGCCGAAAATAAGCCCCGCCCCCACCTCGCCACGCCCCTCCCCCCACCCCCTCGCCCCTCCCCCCCCGCGGCCCTTTTTTGGGGGGAAAAAGAAAAAACAAAAAAAAAAAAAAAAAGGGGGGGGGGGAGGGGCTATAAATAACCCCGGAAGTAACAGGAGGAGGCGGCCCCTCCCCCACCCGCCCGCCAATCACGTGACGAGGCTTTAATTAACGCTTTATTAAATGAGGGGGGAGGGGCGGCAGCCCCGCCACAGCCCCGCCCACAGCCCCGCCCACAGCCCCGGTAATGGCGCCCGCGTGGGGGAGGGGCGCGTTGGAAAGGAACGGGGAGGGGGAGGGGCGGCGGGAGGGAGGGGTAATTAGTTAGGAGGGTGTTAATGAGGGGGGAGGGGCGGCGAGGGGTGTCGGAGGGGGGAGGGGGGGGAGGGGGGAGGGACGCGTGTCGGCGGGGGAAGGACACGGGAGTGACACGTGTCAGCGGGGGATGAACATGGGAAGGACACGGGAAGGACACGTGTCAGCATGGGAAGGACACAGCATGAACATGGGAAGAACATGGGAAGGACACGTGTCAACGTGGGATGAACATGGGAAGGACATGGGAAGGACATGTGTCCAGCATGGGATGAACACGGGACGAACACGGGAAGGACACGTGTCCAGCATGGGATGAACATGGGAAGAACATGGGAAGGACACGGGAGGGACACGTGTCAGCATGGGAAGGACATGGGACCAACATGGGAAGGACACGGGAGTGACACGTGTCAACGTGGGATGAACATGGGAAGGACATGGGAAGGACATGTGTCGAGCATGGGATGAACACGGGATGAACACGGGAAGGACACGTGTCCAGCATGGGATGAACATTGGAAGGACATGGGAAGAACATGGGAAGGACACGGGAAGGACACGTTTCAGCGTGGGAAGGACATGGGACCAACATGGGAAGGACACGGGAGTGACACGTGTCAACATGGGATGAACATGGGAAGGACATGGGAAGAACATGGGAAGGACACGTGTCCAGCGTGGGATGAACACAGCATGAACATGGGAAGGACACGGGAAGGGCACGTGTCAACATGGGAAGGACACGGCATGAACATGGGAAGAACATGGGAAGGACACGGGACCAACATGGGAAGGACACGGGAAGGACACGTGTCAACGTGGGATGAACATGGGAAGTACATAGGAAGGACATGTGTCCAGCATGGGAAGAACATGGGAAAAACATGGGAAGGAGACGGGAGGGACACATGTCAACATGTGAAGGACACGGCATGAACATTTGAAGAACATGGGAAGGACACGTGTCGTGGGATGAACATGGGAAGGACATGGGAAGGACATGGGACCAGCATGGGAAGGACACGGGAGGGACACGTGTCAACATGGGAAGGACACGGGATGAACATGGAGTGGACATGGGATTAACACGGGATAGACACGGGACCAACATGGGAAGGACACGGGAAAAACTTGGGTTGGACACGGGAGGGACACGGGATGAACATGGAATGGACACGTGTCAACACGGGAAGAACATGGCATGAACATGGGATGGACACAGGGGGGACACGGGATGAACATGGGGAAAACATGGGAAGGACACGGGAAAGGACACAGCAAGGACACGGGACAAACTTTGGAAGGACACGGGATGAACATGGGATGGACACGCGTCAACATGGGAAGGACACAGGACAAACATGTGAAGGACACGGGATTTACATGGATAGGACACGTGTCAGCAGGGGACAGACATGGGAAGGACACGGGGTGGAAACAGGATGATCATGGAATGAACACGGATCAACACGGGACACGGAATGGTCACGTCCCAACATGGGATCGATGTGGAGCTGCCATGGGAGTAACACGTGATCGACACGTGATCGACACGTGAAGGAGACGGGTCCCCCCCGGGGTTTACACGGGACGGACACACGAGCAACACGCAAATGTCACGGGATTAACATGTGATGGAGAGAAGATCCACAGGGGCTGGCTCAGAACTGACACGGGATCTACATGGGATCTACATGGGATTAACACGGGATCAAGGCACCAGCAAGTGGAATGAACACGCGTGTCGACACGCCAGCGACACACGACGCCCACGGGACGAACACGCCACCAACACGGGATTAAGGCCGAAGCGACGGGACCGCCAACATGAGAAGAACACGGGACGGACACGGGACACAACGAGCAACACGCACACGTCACGGCATTAACACGTGATTGCGATTCAGAGCCACCGGCTCGGCGCCGACACGGGACCGACACGGGATTAACACGGGCTCAAGGGCACCACCAAGTGCAACGAACACACGGGAGCGACACGTAAAGAACACGCAACCGCCGCAAGCTGCCCTGCACGAACCACGCCGCCACGCAACACGTGAAAAACACGCGACGGACACGTCTCGACGGCCGATCGCCCCCTCCAGGCCGCGGCAGCTCCGTGTGCTCTTGTAGCGTTGCCTCGCGGGTCCTTGGCGTGTCCTTGGCGTGTCCTTAGCGTGTCGTTAGCGTGTCCTTAGCGTGTCCTAAGCGTGTTCTCCCTCCAGCTGGGCCAAACGCGGGGCCAAAGCCACCAGGAGGCTCCGGAGGTGTCGGGCCCCGGCCTGGGCGGCTTCAAGCACTTGGGCGTGGCCTGGGGGCGGAGCTTGCTCCGGAAGTCCCGCCCCCTCCCCTTTTAGCCCCGCCCCTTCCTCCTCTTCCTCCTCCTCCTCGTCGTCCCCCGGCGCCTCGTTGGTGATGAGCGACAGCCCCAGCACGCGCAGCCCGCAGTGACGCGCCGCCGCCGCCTCCGCCACCGTGCTCATGCCTGCGGGGCGACGCGCACACGCTAACGACACGCTAGCGACACGCTAGCGACACGCTAGCGACACGCTAAGGGGGCGACGCGCTAAGGGCGGGATGAAGGAAGGGGAGTGGGGGAACCCCGGGGGCTTTGCGTGAAGCGGAGGGGCATCCAGCATATTCTTAGCCTGTTCTTAGCGTGTTGTTAGCGTGTTCTTAGCGTGTTCTTAGCGTGGGCAGGGTTTTACGGGCTCGGGGGGTGGTTACACGTAAACCCCGGCGTGTTGAAGCGTGTCCTGGACGTGCTCAGGGTGTTGCCGCCCTGCCCCCGAGGCGTGTTGTTAGCATGTCCCTGGCATGTTTTTAGCGTGTACGGGGTTTTGCAGGGGCCTGGGGGTGGCACGTCACGCTCAGCGTGTTTAAGCGTGTTCAGGGCGTTGCTGCCCTGCCCCCAGGCGTGTTCTTGGCATGTCCTCCTCACGACCCCCGCCCCTTAGCGTGCCCCGCTCACCGCGCCACCCTTAGCATGTTGTTAGCATGTCCTAAGTGTGTTGCTAGCATGCCTCGTTCACCACCCTGCCCTTAACACGCCCTTAATGTGTCCTTAGCGTGTCCCACTGACCACCCTACCCTGAACACGTCCTTAACGTGCCCTTAGCATGTCCCACTCACCACCCCTTAACATGTCCTTAGCGTGTCCCACTCACCACGCCCTTGTGCCCTTAGCGTGTCCTTAACATGCCCTTAGCGTGTGCCACTCACCACCCTACCCTGAACACGCTCTTAGCATGTCCTTAGCATGTCCCACTGCCCACCCCCTTAATGTGCCCTTAGCATGTCCTTAACATGTTCTGAGCGTGTCCCACTCACCACCCCCCTTAACATGCGCTTAGCATGTCCTTAGCATGTCCACTCATCAACCCATTAGCATGCCCTTGGCATGTCCTTAGCGTGTCCTTAGCGTGTCCCACTCCCCACCCCCTTTAATGTGCCCTTAGCGTGTCCTACTCACCACCCTACCCTGAACACATCCTTAACATGCACTTAGCATGTCCTTAGCATGTCCCACTCACCACCCCTTAACATGTCCTTAGCGTGTCCCACTCCCCACCCCCCTTAACATGTGCTTACCATGTCCTTAGCATGTCCACTCATCACCGCATTAGCATGCCCTTAGCATGTCCTTACCATGTCCCACTCACCACCCCCCTTAACATGCCCTTAGCGTGTGCCACTCACCACCCTACCCTGAACACGCTCTTAGCATGTCCTTAGCATGTCCCACTGCCCACCCCCTTAATGTGCCCTTAGCATGTCCTTAACATGTTCTGAGCGTGTCCCACTCACCACCCCCTTAACATGTGCTTACCATGTCCTTAGCATGTCCACTCATCACCCCATTAGCATGCCCTTAGCATGTCCTTAGCATGTCCCACTCCCCACCCCCTTTAATGTGCCCTTAGCATGTCCTTAACACGTCCCTACCATGTCCTTAGCGTGTCCCACTCACCACCCTACCCTGAACACATCCTTAGCATGCCCTTAGCGTGTCCCACCCCCTTAACACGCCCTTAGCGTGTCCCACCCCACTCCCCCTCCTCCCCCCGCCCTTAGCGTGTCCACCCCGCTTTGTCCTTCCTCCCCCTCCGTGGCGCGCGCTGGCGTGTGGAGGCGTGTGGAGGCGTGTGGAGGCGTGTGGAGGCGTGTGGAGGCGTGTGGAGGCGTGTGGAGGCGTGTGGCGTCACTCACCCACGGCGTCGGCCCCCAGGCGCCGCAGGAGGCGGCACTCGGCGGGGGTCTCGTAGCTGGGCCCCCCCACGCCGCAGTAGACGCCGGGGCGGGGCCGCAGCGGGGGCGGGGCCAAGCTCAGGGCCAATCGTCGCAAACCTCGGTCGTAGGCGGCCGCCATCGGCGGGAAACGGGGCCCGAACCTGCGGGGGGGGGGGGGACACACGGACACGGGGGGGGACACACGGACACGGGGGGGGGACACACGGACACGGGGGGGTCAGAGCCGCAAAGCCCCGACCCCGTCTGACACCCCCCGCCCCAAAAATCCGCCATTTTGGGGCCTCCGGAGGCCATTTTGAGGCCTAGTCCGACATTTTGAGGCCTAGTCCAAAATTTTGAGGCCTAGTCCAAAATTTTGGGGACTAATCCACCATTTTGGGGCGTGTCCCCCCAATTTTGGGGGTCCCATCCCCGATTTAGCGTCCCCCTGACGCCATTTTGTGTCGTTCTCCGCCATTTTGGGGCCTCCTGACACCATTTTGAGGCCTAGTCAGACATTTTGAGGCCTAGCCCGGGATTTTGAGGCCTAGTCCAAAATTTTGAGGCCTAATCCACCATTTTGGGGTGTCCTCCCCCAATTTGGGGTCCCCCTTAACGCCATTTTGTGTCTGTCTCCAACATTTTGGGGTCCCCTCACCCCCATTTTGAGGCCTCCTGACACCATTTTGAGGCCTAGTCCGACATTTTGGGGCCTAGTCCGACATTTTGAGGCCTAATCCACCATTTTGGGGTGTGTCCCCCCAATTTTGGGGGTCCCATCCCCAATTTGGGGTCCCCCTGACGCCATTTTGGGTCCCTCTCCGCCATTTTGGGGTCCCCTCACCCCCATTTTGAGGCCTCCTGACACCATTTTGAGGCCTAGCCCAGGATTTTGAGGCCTAGCCCGGGATTTTGAGGCCTAATCCACCATTTTGGGGTGTGTCCCCCCAATTTTGGGGGCCCCATCCCCGATTTGGGGTCCCCCTGACGCCATTTTGGGTCCCTCTCCACCATTTTGGGGTCCCCTCACCCCCATTTTGGGGCCTCCTGACGCCATTTTGAGGCCTAGTCCAACATTTTGAGGCCTAGCCCGGGATTTTGAGGCCTAGTCCAAAATTTTGAGGCCTAATCCACCATTTTGGGGTGTGTCCCCCCAATTTTGCGGGTCCCATCCCCGATTTGGGGTCCCCCGACACCATTTTGTGTCTTTCTCCACCATTTTGGGGTCCCCTCACCCCCATTTTGAAGCCTCCTGACGCCATTTTGAGGCCTAGTCCGACATTTTGAGGCCTAATCCGCCATTTTGAGGCCTTGTCGACCATTTTGAGGCGTGTGCGTGCGTCCCCCCAATTTTCTACCCCTCCCCGACACCATCTTGGGGTCCCCCCGCCGCCATTTCGCGCCACCCCGCCGCCATTTTGCGCCCTCCCGCCGCCATTTCGCGCCCTCCCGCCGCCATTTTGCCCTTTTTCCCGCCCTTTCCCCTCAAATTTTGACGCCCCCCCGAATTTTTGACGCCCCCCCGAATTTTTGACGCCCCCCCAGCCCCCCAAATCCCGACCTCTCGTCGTTGGGGCCAACCAGGGGGCTCCTCCCGGCCAGGCCGGGCAGGTCGATGTGGTCACGGAGGACGAGGAGGTTGCCGGGGGCCAGCGATGGCCGGAGGCTCCCGGCCGCGTTGGTCAGCACCAGCGTGTGCGCCCCGAGCAGCGCCAGGACCCGGACGGGAAACACCACCTGGAACGGGGCAAAAAACGGCGGAATTGGGAAAAAAATGGCGGAATTGGGGGGAAAAATGGCGGAATTGGGGGGAAAAATGGCGGAATTGGGGGGAAAAATGGCAGGAAAAATGGCGGAAGTGGGGGAAAAAATGGCGGAAGTGGGGGAAAAAATGGCGGAAGTGGGGGAAAAAATGGCGAAAGTGGGGGAAAAAATGGGGGAAAAAATGGCGGAATTGGGGCAAAAATGGCGGAATTGGGGCAAAAATGGCGGAAAAAATGGCGGAATTGGGGCAAAAATGGCGGAAAAAATGGCGGAAGTGGGGCAAAAATGGCGGAAAAAATGGCGGAAGTGGGGCAAAAATGGCGGAAAAAATGGCGGAAGTGGGGCAAAAATGGCGGGAAAAATGGCGGGAAAAATGGCGGGAAAAATGGCGGGAAAAATGGCGGGAAAAATGGCGGGAAAAATGGCGGGAAAAATGGCGGGAAAAATGGCGGGAAAAATGGCGGGAAAAATGGCGGGAAAAATGGCGGGAAAAATGGCGGGAAAAATGGCGGGAAAAATGGCGGAAGTGGGGCCGGGGATAAAGGGGACAGAAAATGAGAGAAAAATAGAAAAAAGGAAAAAAAATTGTGGGGGGAAAAAAAAATAATTCTGGGAGTAAAAATAAAGGAAAAAAATCTCAGGGGAAAAAAGGAAAAAAAATAAAAATGGGAAAAAACAGGGAAGAAATTTGGGGGAAAAAAAAGGAAAAAAAAAGAATTTTGGGGAAAAAACAAAAAAATTTTGGGGTAAAAATAGAAAAAAAAATATAAAAAAAGGGAAAAAATTGAGGAAAAAAAAGAGAAAAAAAAATTTTGGGAAAAAAAAAAATTTGATGGAAAAAAAAAAAAAAATTCCGGGGTGAAAAAATGTGAAAAAGCGAAAAAAAAAAATTGGGGGAAAAAAGGAAAAAAAAAGGGGAAAGGAAATGGGAAAAAATCCCGGGGAGGGGCCAAATCTATGGGGCGGGACCCACATCTATGGGGCAGGACCCACATCTATGGGGCTGGGACCCCTCAAGTTGAGGGAAATCTCCATCTATGGGGCCAGGAGCCACATCTATGGGGCTGGGACTGGAATCTATGGGGCAGGACCCACATCTATGGGGCAGGGACCCCTCAAACTAAGAGAATTCTTCATCTATGGGGCTGGGACCCACATCTATGGGGCAGGGACTGGAATCTATGGGGCTGGGGCCCCTCAAGTTGAGGGAAATCTCCATCTATGGGGCCGGGAACCAGATCTATGGGGCAGGACCCACATCTATGGGGCTGGGACCCCTCAAACTAAGAGAAATCTTCATCTATTGGGTTGGGAACCAGATCTATGGGGCAGGGCCCGGATCTGTGGGGCTGGGACCCACATCTAGGGGGCAGGAACCCCTCAAGCTAAGGCAAATCCTCATCTATGGGGCCAGGAGCCACATCTATGGGGCAGGGACTGGAATCTATGGGGCAGGGCCCACATCTATGGGGCAGGAACCCCTCAAACTAAGGGAAGTCTCCATCTATGGGGCCGGGAGCCACATCTATGGGGCAGGGCCCAGATCTATGGGGCTGGGACTGGATCTATGGGGCAGCCCCACACGTGTGGGGCGGCCGTACCTGGGCGGGGCTGTAGCCCTCGTAGAGGTGGAAGCGGCCCTGCAGGACGGCGCAGGGGGCGGCCCCCAAGCGCCCCACAACCAGGCGCCCCGCGTGGCCCGGCACTGGGGGCAGAGCCACAGGTGACCCCCAAGTGACCCCCCGGACCCACAAGTGACCCCCAAGTCACTCCCCGGACCCACAAGTGACCCCCCGGACCCCCAAGTGACCCCCAAGTCACCCCCCGGACCCACAAGTGACCCCCAAGTCACCCCCTGGACCCCCAAGTGACCCCCCGGACCCCCAAGTGACCCCCAAGTGACTCCCCGGACCCACAAGTGACCCCCAAGTCACCCCCCGGACCCCCAAGTGACCCCCAAGTCACCCCCCGGACCCCCAAGTGACCCCCAAGTGACCCCCAAGTGACCCCCAAGTGACCCCCAAGTGACCCCCAAGTGACCCCCCGGACCCCCAAGTGACCCCCCGGACCCCCAAGTGACCCCCAAGTCACCTCCTGGACCCACAAGTGACCCCCAAGTCACTCCCCGGACCCACAAGTGACCCCCCGGACCCACAAGTGACCCCCAAGTCACTCCCCGGACCCACAAGTGACCCCCCGGACCCCCAAGTGACCCCCAAGTCACTCCCCGGACCCACAAGTGACCCCCCGGACCCACAAGTGACCCCCAAGTCACTCCCCGGACCCCCAAGTGACACCCCGGACCCACAAGTGACCCCCAAGTGACCCCCCGGACCCACAAGTGACCCCCAAGTGACCCCCCGGACCCACAAGTGACCCCCAAGTGACCCCCCGGACCCACAAGTGACCCCCAAGTCACCTCCTGGACCCACAAGTGACCCCCAAGTCACTCCCCGGACCCACAAGTGACCCCCCGGACCCACAAGTGACCCCCAAGTCACTCCCCGGACCCACAAGTGAACCTCCGGACCCACAAGTGACCCCCAAGTGACCCCCCGGACCCCCAAGTGACCCCCAAGTCACCCCCTGCACCCACAAGTCACCCTCAAATGACCCCCCCGCCCCACAAGTGACCCACAAGTGACCCCCCAGTGCCCCCCAAAAGACCCCCAAGGGCCCTCCCAGCCCCACAAGTGCCCCCCAACCATCTGCCAGCCCCACAAGTGCCCCCCAAGTGCCCTCCCAGCCCCCCAAGTGCCCAAGTGCCCCCCAACCATCTCCCAGCCCCCCAAGTGCCCCCCAAAAGACCCCCAAGGGCCCCCTAAGTGCCCCACAAGTGCCCTCCCAGCCCCACAAGTGCCCCCTAAATGCCCCCTAAGGGCCTTCCCAGCCCCCCAAGTGCCCCACAAGCACATCCTAGCCCCCCAAGCGCCCCCCAACCATCACCCAGCCCCACAAGTACCCCCTGAATGCCCCCCAAGTGCCCTCCCAGCCCCCCAAGTGCCCCCCAAACGCCCCCAACCATCTCCCAGCCCCACAAGTGACCCCCAAGTGCCCCCAAACGACCCCCAAGTGCCCCCCAACCATCTCCCAGCCCCACAAGTGCCCCTCAAGTGCCCCCCAAGTGCCCTCCCAGCCCCCCAAGTGCCCCCCAACCATTTCCCAGCCCCACAAGTGCCCCCCAAGTGCCCCCTAACTGTCCCCAAAAGACCCCCAAGCGCCCTCCCAGCCCCCCAAGTGCCCCCTAAGGGCCCTCCCAGCCCCACAAGTGCCCCCCAACCGCCCCCCAACCGCTCCCCAACCATCTCCCAGCCCCACAAGTGACCCCCAAGGGCTCTCCCAGCCCCACAAGTGCCCCCCAACCATCTCCCAGCCCCACAAGTGCCCCCCAAAAGACCCCCAAGGGCCCTCTCAGCCCCACAAGTGCCCCCCAAGTGCCCCCAAACGACCCCCAAGGGCCCCCCAAACCATCACCCAGCCCCACAAGTGCCCCCTAAATGCCCCCCAAGTGCCCTCCCAGCCCCCCCAAGTGCCCCCCAACCATCTCTCAGCCTCACAAGTGCCCCCCAAGTGCCCTCCCAGCCCCCCAAGTGCCCCCCAACCATTTCCCAGCCCCACAAGTGCCCCCCAAGTGCCCCCTAACTGTCCCCAAAAGACCCCCAAGGGCCCTCCCAGCCCCCCAAGTGCCCCCTAAGTGCCCCCCAAAAGACCCCCAAGGGCCCCCCAACCATCACCCAGCCCCCCAAGTGCCCCCCAAAAGACCCCCAAGGGCCCTCCCAGCCCCACAAGTGCCCCCCAACCATCTCCCAGCCCCACAAGTGCCCCCCAAAAGACCCCCAAGGGCCCTCTCAGCCCCACAAGTGCCCCCTAAGTGCCCCCAAACGACCCCCAAGGGCCCCCCAAACCATCACCCAGCCCCACAAGTACCCCCTAAGTGCCCCCCAACCATCTCCCAGCCCCACAAGTGCCCCCCAAGTGCCCCCAAACGACCCCCAAGGGCCCCCCAAACCATCACCCAGCCCCACAAGTGCCCCCTAAATGCCCCCCAAGTGCCCTCCCAGCCCCCCCAAGTGCCCCCCAACCATCTCTCAGCCTCACAAGTGCCCCCCAAGTGCCCTCCCAGCCCCCCAAGTGCCCCCCAACCATTTCCCAGCCCCACAAGTGCCCCCCAACCATTTCCCAGCCCCACAAGTGCCCCCCAAGTGCCCCCTAACTGTCCCCAAAAGACCCCCAAGGGCCCTCCCAGCCCCACAAGTGCCCCCTAAGTGCCCCCCAAAAGACCCCCAAGGGCCCCCCAACCATCACCCAGCCCCACAAGTGCCCCCCAAAAGACCCCCAAGGGCCCTCCCAGCCCCCCAAGTGCCCCCCAACCATCTCCCAGCCCCCCAAGTGCCCCCTAACTGCCCCCAAAAGACCCCCAAGGGCCCTCTCAGCCCCACAAGTGCCCCCAAACGACCCCCAAGGGCCCCCCAAACCATCACCCAGCCCCACAAGTACCCCCTAAATGCCCCCCAACCATCTCCCAGCCCCACAAGTGCCCCCAAGTGCCCCCAAACGACCCCCAAGGGCCCCCCAAACCATCACCCAGCCCCACAAGTGCCCCCTAAATGCCCCCCAAGTGCCCTCCCAGCCCCCCCAAGTGCCCCCCAACCATCTCTCAGCCTCACAAGTGCCCCCCAAGTGCCCTCCCAGCCCCCCAAGTGCCCTCCCAGCCCCCCAAGTGCCCCCCAACCATTTCCCAGCCCCACAAGTGCCCCCCAAGTGCCCCCTAACTGTCCCCAAAAGACCCCCAAGGGCCCTCCCAGCCCCACAAGTGCCCCCTAAGTGCCCCCCAAAAGACCCCCAAGGGCCCCCCAACCATCACCCAGCCCCACAAGTGCCCCCCAACCATCTCCCAGCCCCACAAGTGCCCCCCAACCATCTCCCAGCCCCACAAGTGCCCCCCAAGTGCCCCCTAACTGCCCCCAAAAGACCCCCAAGGGCCCTCTCAGCCCCACAAGTGCCCCCCAAGTGCCCCCAAACGACCCCCAAGGGCCCCCCAACCATCTCCCAGCCCCACAAGTGCCCCTCAAGTGCCCCCCAAGTGCCCTCCCAGCCCCCCAAGTGCCCCCCAACCATTTCCCAGCCCCACAAGTGCCCCCCAAAAGACCCCCAAGGGCCCTCCCAGCCCCACAAGTGCCCCCCAACCATCTCCCAGCCCCCCCAAGTGCCCCCCAAAAGACCCCCAAGTGCCCTCCCAGCCCCCCCAAGCGCCCCCCAAGCGGCGCCGTGGGTCGTACCGGTGCTGCGGGGGAAGTGGGGGATGTCGGCGTAGTCGAAGCTCTGGGCCCCCTCGAGCTCCTGGGCCAGGGCCCCCAGGCCCGACCCACAGATCAGGGCGACGCGGGGCGGGGCGCGGAGCCGCTCCCGCAGCCAGGCCGCAGCCTCCGCGCAGGCCTCGTAACTGGGGGGGGGCGACACACGCGACCCACGTCACCCCACGGCAACGCCCGGCGGGGCGCTGCGACCCACGGAGGGACACAAGACCCATAGAGTGACCCACGGGGGCAAGCGGGACCCACAGAGCGACCCATAGAGTGACCCATAGAGTCAACCGGGACCCATAGAGCGACCCACGGGGGCAAGCGGGACCCATAGTCAACCGGGACCCATAGAGCGACCCACGGGGGCAAGCGGGACCCATAGAGCGACCCATAGAGCCAAGCGGGACCCATAGAGCGACCCATAGAGCCAAGCGGGACCCATAGAGCGACCCATAGAGCCAAGCGGGACCCATAGAGCGACCCATAGAGCCAAGCGGGACCCACAGAGCGACCCATAGAGCCAAGCGGGACCCACAGAGCGACCCATAGAGTGACCCATAGAGTCAACCGGGACCCATAGAGCGACCCACGGGGGCAAGCGGGACCCATAGAGTCAACCGGGACCCATAGAGCGACCCACGGGGGCAAGCGGGACCCATAGAGCGACCCATAGAGCCAAGCGGGACCCATAGAGCGACCCATAGAGCCAAGCGGGACCCATAGAGCGACCCATAGAGTGACCCATAGAGTCAACCGGGACCCATAGAGCGACCCACGGGGGCAAGCGGGACCCATAGAGTCAACCGGGACCCATAGAGTGACCCATAGAGTCAACCGGGACCCATAGAGCGACCCATAGAGCCAAGCGGGACCCACAGAGCGACCCATAGAGCCAAGCGGGACCCATAGAGCGACCCACGGGGGCAACCGGGACCCATAGAGCGACCCATAGAGCCAAGCGGGACCCATAGAGCGACCCATAGAGTGACCCATAGAGTCAACCGGGACCCATAGAGCGACCCACGGGGGCAAGCGGGACCCATAGAGTCAACCGGGACCCATAGAGTGACCCATAGAGTCAACCGGGACCCATAGAGCGACCCATAGAGCCAAGCGGGACCCATAGAGCGACCCATAGAGCCAAGCGGGACCCATAGAGCGACCCATAGAGCCAAGCGGGACCCATAGAGCGACCCATAGAGCCAAGCGGGACCCACAGAGCGACCCATAGAGCCAAGCGGGACCCACAGAGCGACCCATAGAGTGACCCATAGAGTCAACCGGGACCCACAGAGCGACCCACGGGGGCAAGCGGGACCCATAGAGTCAACCGGGACCCATAGAGCGACCCACGGGGGCAAGCGGGACCCATAGAGCGACCCATAGAGCCAAGCGGGACCCATAGAGCGACCCATAGAGCCAAGCGGGACCCATAGAGCGACCCATAGAGCCAAGCGGGACCCATAGAGCGACCCATAGAGTGACCCATAGAGTCAACCGGGACCCATAGAGCGACCCACGGGGGCAAGCGGGACCCATAGAGTCAACCGGGACCCATAGAGTGACCCATAGAGTCAACCGGGACCCATAGAGCGACCCATAGAGCCAAGCGGGACCCACAGAGCGACCCACGGGGGCAACCGGGACCCACAGAATCAACTGGGACCCATAGATTGACCCACGGGATCAACTGGGACCCATAGAGTGACCCAGGACCCATAGATTGACCCATAGAGTCAACTGGGACCCACAGATTGACCCACAGATTGGCCCAAGACCCATAGAATGGACCCAGACCCACACATTGCCCTCCCAGCGCCCCCCAGCCCCACACATCGACCCCCCAGCCCCACACATCGACCCCCAAGTCCCAGCCCCTCCCCCCCCGCTGCCCCATTTGACCCGAAGCCAAATGAACTTGGGACGGGGGGAGGGGCCGCCCCTCCCCCCCCGGGGTTGGGGGTCAGAGGGCGAGTGGGGGAGGGGCGGGAAGCCCAAAGGTTGTGGGGCGGGAGAAAAAAACCGATTTGGGGCAAAACCTCACAACTTTGGGGGAAAGAGAGAAAAAAATTTTGGGGGGAAAAAAGAGAAAAAAATTTTGGGGGGAAAAAAGAGAAAAAAATTTTGGGGGGAAAAAAGAGAAAAAAATTTTGGGGGGAAAAAAGAGAAAAAAATTTTGGGGGGAAAAAAGAGAAAAAAATTTTGGGGGGAAAAAAGAGAAAAAAATTTTGGGGGGAAAAAAGAGAAAAAAATTTTGGGGGGAAAAAAGAGAAAAAAATTTTGGGGGGAAAAAAGAGAAAAAAATTTTGGGGGGAAAAAAGAGAAAAAAATTTTGGGGGGAAAAAAGAGAAAAAAATTTTGGGGGGAAAAAAGAGAAAAAAATTTTGGGGGGAAAAAAGAGAAAAAAATTTTGGGGGGAAAAAAGAGAAAAAAATTTTGGGGGGAAAAAAGAGAAAAAAATTTTGGGGGGAAAAAAGAGAAAAAAATTTTGGGGGGAAAAAAGAGAAAAAAATTTTGGGGGGAAAAAAGAGAAAAAAATTTTGGGGGGAAAAAAGAGAAAAAAATTTTGGGGGGAAAAAAGAGAAAAAAATTTTGGGGGGAAAAAAGAGAAAAAAATTTTGGGGGGAAAAAAGAGAAAAAAATTTTGGGGGGAAAAAAGAGAAAAAAATTTTGGGGGGAAAAAAGAGAAAAAAATTTTGGGGGGAAAAAAGAGAAAAAAATTTTGGGGGGAAAAAAGAGAAAAAAATTTTGGGGGGAAAAAAGAGAAAAAAATTTTGGGGGGAAAAAAGAGAAAAAAATTTTGGGGGGAAAAAAGAGAAAAAAATTTTGGGGGGAAAAAAGAGAAAAAAATTTTGGGGGGAAAAAAGAGAAAAAAATTTTGGGGGGAAAAAAGAGAAAAAAATTTTGGGGGGAAAAAAGAGAAAAAAATTTTGGGGGGAAAAAAGAGAAAAAAATTTTGGGGGGAAAAAAGAGAAAAAAATTTTGGGGGGAAAAAAGAGAAAAAAATTTTGGGGGGAAAAAAGAGAAAAAAATTTTGGGGGGAAAAAAGAGAAAAAAATTTTGGGGGGAAAAAAGAGAAAAAAATTTTGGGGGGAAAAAAGAGAAAAAAATTTTGGGGGGAAAAAAGAGAAAAAAATTTTGGGGGGAAAAAAGAGAAAAAAATTTTGGGGGGAAAAAAGAGAAAAAAATTTTGGGGGGAAAAAAGAGAAAAAAATTTTGGGGGGAAAAAAGAGAAAAAAATTTTGGGGGGAAAAAAGAGAAAAAATTTTTTGGGGGAAAAAAGAGAAAAAATTTGAGGGAAGAAAAAAAATTTTTTTGGGGAAAAAAGAAAAAATTTTGGGTAAAAAAAGTCGCAATTTTTGGGGTGAAACCCTCCAATTTTTAGGTGAAAAACCACAATTTTGGACAAAAACCCCTAATTTTGGGGTAGAAAAGCGCAGTTTTGGGGCAAAACGCCCCAATTTCAACCTGGAAGCCTGAATTTATGGGGAAAAAAAACCAATTTTGGGGCAAAAACCTCCAAGTTTTGGACAAAATCCCCCCAATTTTGAGGCAGAACAGCCTAAATTCTCAGCGGACCCCCCACTTTTGGGTCAAATCCCCCAATTTTTGGGCAAAACTCCGCAACTGTGAGGCAAAGGACCCCACTTTTTGGGGAAAAAACCCTAATTTTTGGGCAAAGAAACACAATTGTAGAGGGAAGGAAAAAAAGAGAAACGTTTTGGGGCAAAGAAACCGCAAATTTGGGGCGGAAAAAGCGCAATTTGGGGTGTAACTTCCCATTTTTGGGCAGAAAACCCCCAATTTTGAGACAAAAAAACTTGAATTTTGGGACAAACCCCCAATTTCGGGGACAAACCCCTTAAATTTGAGGGAAAAACCCCAATTGTGAGGCAAAAATCCCTGTTTTTTGGAAAAAAACCCCAATAATTTGGAGCCAAAACCCCCAATTTTGGGGCAAAACCCCCAATTTTGGGGCAAAACCCCCAATTTTGGGGCAAAACCCCCAATTTTGGGGCAAAACCCCCCAATTTTGGGGCAAAACCCCCCAATTTTGGGGCAAAACCCCCCAATTGAATAGGGAAGGAAAAAAAAAGAAACATTTTGGGGCAAAACCCCACAAATTTGGGGCGGAAAAAGCGCAATTTGTGGTGTAACTTCCCATTTTTGGGCAGAAAACCCCCAATTTTGAGACAAAAAAACTTGAATTTTGGGACAAACCCCCCGATTTTGGGGGCAAACCCCTTAAATTTGAGGAAAAAACCCCAATTGTGAGGCAAAAATCCCTGTTTTTTGGAAAAAAACCCCAATAATTTGGAGCCAAAACCCCCAATTTTGGGGCAAAACTCCCCAATTTTGGGGCAAAACTCCCCAATTTTGGGGCAAAACTCCCCAATTTTGGGGCAAAACTCCCCAATTTTGGGGCAAAACTCCCCAATTTTTGAGGCGAAAAACCACAATTGTAGAGAGAAGGGAAAAAAAAGAAACATTTTGGGGCAAAGAAACCGGAACTTTGGGGCGGAAAAAGCGCAATTTTGAGGTGTAACTTCCCATTTTTGGGCAGAAAACGTCTAATTTTGAAACAAAAAACCTTGAATTTCGGCACAACCCCCCCAATTTTGGGGGCAAACCCCTTAAATTTGAGGGAAAAAAACCCAATTGTGAGGCAAAAATCCCCATTTTTTTTCAGAAAAACAGGTAATTTGGGGCGAAACCCCCAATTTTGGCTCAAAAACCCCAATTTTGGGGCAAAACTCACCAATTTTGGGGGAAAAACCCCCAAATTTGTGGCAAAGAAACGCAATGGGGGGGGCCGAACATTTCTGGGCAAAGAAACCGCGATTTTGGGGGGAAAAAAGCGCAATTTTGCGATGTAACTGCCCATTTTTGGGCTGAAACCCCCTAATTTTGAGGCAAAAAACCGAATTTTGGGACAAACCCCCCAATTTTGGGGGCAAACCCTTTAAATTTGAGGAAAAAAACCCCAATCGTGAGGCAAAAATCCCCATTTTTAATCGGAAAACCAAATAATTTGGGGCCAAACGCCCCAATTTCGGGTCCAAACCCCCGATTTTGGGGCAAAATCCGCCAATTTTGGGGCAAAATCCCCCCAATTCCGTTCCCAGTGACCCCCCCCATAGCCCCCCATTGTGGGCGGGGCTTCCGCACCCCTCAGCCATTGGCTGCGGCCCCTGAGGGGTGGGGGGAGACGCCGCCTCCCATTGGCTGCCCGAGTGGGGCGGGGGGGGTCCCCAAATCCCCCCCGAACCCCCCCAGAAAGGGGGGGACACCCCCCCCCCCCCGCGTCCGCGCATGCGCATCCCCACCTGCCCTCCATGGCGTCGCCGCCCCCCCCGCGGCGCCGCTCCCGCCGCTTTATAAAGCGACGCCGCGTGACGTCGCTAATCCCCGCCCCTCACGCCGGGGAGTTCGGAACCAATCAGCGAAGAGGAAATGGAGGCGGGGAAGCGGGAGGGGTGGGGGGAGCGGCCGCTGTCGCTATGGAGACGGCGGGGAGGAGGGGGGGAAAGGGGCGTGGTCATGTGAGGGGGGCGGACCAATAGGAGCGTGAGGAAGGGAGAGAAGGCAATCAGAAGGCGAGGGGAGGGTCACGTGAGGAGGGTGAGCCAATGGGAGAGCGAGGAAGGAAGCGGAAGTGCCCCGGGGTGGGGCGGTCGCCTGGCAACGGGGAGGGGAAAAAGGAAGGCGGTCACGTGAGACGAACGAGCCAATAGGAGCGCGGGTCGGGAGCGGAGGGCGGTCGCCCGGCAACGGCGCAGGGGAGGGGAGGGGTCACGTGAGGTACGTGAGCCAATGGGAGCGCGGGAGGAGAGGGGAGGGCGGGAGGGGGCGGTCGCCCGGCAACGGCGGCGGGAGGGGAGGGGTTGTCACGTGACGGGAGCCGACCAATGGGAGCGCGGGAAGGGAGAGGAAGCGCGGTCGCCTGGCAACGGCGCCGGGACGGGGAGGGTGGGGGCGTGGTCACGTGAGGCCCGTTGAGCCAATGGGAGCGCGGCAAGGGAGCGAAGGGCGGTCGCCGGGCGGTGGCGAGGGGAGGGGCGGGGTCACGTGAGGCGGGCGGGCCAATGGGAGGGCGGGGGGCGTGTCGGCGCGGTGTCATGGCGGACGGGGAGCGCTCGCCGCTGCTGCCGGTGGAGGCGGGGCCGGGCCCCGGAGCGGGGGGAGCGGCGGGGGGGGGTGAGTGAGGGGCGGGGCCTGAGCGGCGGTGGGAGGGGCTTAAAGGGCGACTGGGCGGGGCTGGAGAGGGAAGGGGCGTGGCTTCAGGGGTGAGGGGCGGAGCTTGAGGGTGGGGAGGAGCTCGGGGAAGGGGCGTGGCTTGAGGGGGGCGGGGCGGGGCCCCGGGAAAGGGGCGTGGCTTAAGGGGAGATGGGTGGGGCTTGAGGGGTGGGCGTGGCTTTGGGGGAAGGGGTGTGGCTTAAGGGCTGTGGGGCGGGGCTTGATGGGTGGGAGGGGCTCGGAGGGGTGAGTGGGCGGGGCTTGGAGGCTGTTTGGGCGTGGCCTGAGGGTGGGAGGGGCTTGTGGGTGTGTGGGAGGGGCTTGCCCGGTGAGGGGCGGGGCTTGAAAGTGGGAGTGGCTCTGGGGGTGAGGGGCAGGGCTTATGAGGGGGTGGGGCTTGGGGCCCGTTCGGGCGTGGTCTAATGGTGGGCGGGGCTTGTGGGGAGGTGGGGCAGGGCCTGGGGCGTGGGAGGGGCTTAAAGGGTGAGGGGGCGGGGCTTGCTGGGGCGGAGAGGGGCTCTGCGGGGAAGGGGCGGAGCTTGTGGAATATTGAGGCCCTGTCCTAAGGGTGGGCGTGGCTTTGTGGGGAGGGGCGTGGTCTCACTCCCCTGCTCCGCCCTCCCCCCGTATCCGTCTCCTTGCCAGGGACCACAGGGGCGGGGCCAGCGGCTGTGTTACCGGGCGAGGCCCCGCCCCCTTACTCGCCATTGGGCAGCCCGGAGGGAGGGGCGGGGCCGGCCGTCACCTGTCGCGTCTGCCAGCGGCCAATCAGCGTCGAGGGCAAAACCCACCAGCACGTGGTCAAGTGCGGGGGATGCGGGGAGGCCACGGTGAGGGGGCGGGGCTTGGGTGGTGGGCGGGGCTTGCAGGCATGGGCCGAGGGCTAAGGGCGTGGCTTGAGGTGTAGGGGCGGGGCTTAGAGGGGGCGTGGGCTGGTGGGTGGGGCTTGGGGGCAAAAGGCCTGAGGGGTGGGAATGGAGGGGGCGTGGCCTAAGGGAGCGTGGGGCGGGGCTTGGGGTGAGGGGAGGGGGCGTGGCCTCGGAGAGGAGATGGGTGGGGCTTGATGGGGCGGGTCTCAAAGGGGGTGGTGCTTAGGGGGCGTGGCCTAAGGGGGGGCCTCCGCTTGAGGAGCACGGGGAGGGGCTTAAAGGGGCGGAGCTTAAAGGGGTGGGAGTCGTGTGTGTGGCTTGGGGGCGTGGCCTGAGGGTGGGGGCGTGGCCCGAGGGGCGTATGGATGGGGCGTGGGGTACGCAGGGGGCTGTGGGCGGGGCTTAGAGGGAGGGGGACGGTGGGTGGGATTTGGGGGTGTGGCCTCAAGGGCGTGGGGGCGTGGCTTGTTTGGCAGGGTGGAGGGGGCGTGGCCTGTAGGGGTGGGGCTTAGAGACTAGGTGGCTGGGGAGGGCGTTGAGGGGCGGAGCTTAAAGACTTAGGGGGCGTGGCCTGGGCTGTCATGGAGGGGGCGGGGCCTGGGCGCGTGTTTGAGGGGGCGTGGCCTAAGGGGGTGTATGGGCGTGGCTTAGGGAGGGGGTTGAGAGGGGGCGGGACTTGCGGGGGGGGGGATGACGACGCGCAGGGCCTAAAGGAGGCGGAGCTTAAAGCGGGTGGGGCTTTGGGGATGGTGGGGTGGTGGGCGGGGTTTGTGGCCACAAGCCCCGCCCCTCGTCCCACCCACCCACCCCCCCGGCAGCCAATCCGCACGGCCCCCGGCGGGAAGAAGTACGTGCGGTGCCCCTGCAACTGCCTCCTGGTCTGCAAGGCCTCGTCCCAGCGCATCGCCTGCCCCCGGCCGTACTGGTCAGACTGGGAGGCACTGGGAGGGGTCTGGGAGCACTGGGAGGGACTGGGGAGGGGACTGGGAGGGGTTATTGGGCACTGGGAGGGAACTGGGAGGGGGTATTGGGCACTGGGAGGGCACTGGGAGGGGTTATTGGGCGCTGGGAGGGAACTGGGAGGGGGTATTGGGCACTGGGAGGGAACTGGGAGGGGTTATTGGGCGCTGGGAGGGAACTGGGAGGGGTTATTGGGCACTGGGAGGGAACTGGGAGGGGTTATTGGGCACTGGGAGGGAACTGGGAGGGGTTATTGGGCGCTGGGAGGGGACTGGGAGGGGTTATTGGGCACTGGGAGGGCACTGGGAGGGGGTATTGGGCACTGGGAGGGGACTGGGAGGGGTTATTGGGCACTGGGAGGGAACTGGGAGGGGTTATTGGGCGCTGGGAGGGGACTGGGAGGGGTTATTGGGCACTGGGAGGGAACTGGGAGGGGTTATTGGGCACTGGGAGGGAACTGGGAGGGGGTATTGGGCACTGGGAGGGAACTGGGAGGGGGTATTGGGCACTGGGAGGGGACTGGGAGGGGTTATTGGGCACTGGGAGGGAACTGGGAGGGGTTATTGGGCGCTGGGAGGGAACTGGGAGGGGTTATTGGGCACTGGGAGGGAACTGGGAGGGGTTATTGGGCGCTGGGAGGGAACTGGGAGGGGTTATTGGGCGCTGGGAGGGGACTGGGAGGGGGTATTGGGCACTGGGAGGGGACTGGGAGGGGTTATTGGGCACTGGGAGGGAACTGGGAGGGGTTATTGGGCACTAGGAGGGACTGGGAGAATACTGGCACGTACTGGGAGGGTGTTGGGAGGGAACTGGGAGGGGTTACTGGGTATGGGCATGTACTGGGAGGACACTGGGATGTATTGGGAGGAGTTATTGGGCACTGGGAGGGGCTACTGGGGCACTGGGAGGGACTTGGAGGGTACTGGGTTGTGCTGGAAGGGAACTGGAAGGGAACTGGGACGGGTTATTGGCTGCTGAGAGGGACTGGGAGGACACTGGGGTGTACTGGAATGGCACTGGGAGGGAACTGGGAGGTATTATCGGGCACTGGGAGGGGTTTTGGGGTACTGGGATGTACTGGGAGGGAAGTGGGAGGGGTTATTGGGGCGCTGGCATATACTGGGAGGGAACTGGGATCTATTGGGAGGGGTTGTTGGGCACTGGGAGGGACTGGGAGCATGTTGAGGTGTACTGGGAGGGCACTGGGATGCATTGGGAGGGGTTATTGGGCATTGGGCTGTACTGGGAAGGACGTGGGTGACACTGGGAGGGGTTATTGGATAACTGGGATATACTGGGATGTACTGGGAAAAACTTCACACCATTCAAGAGACGACTGGGAAGCTCTGGGGGGGAGCACTGGTTTATACTGGCCCGTACGTGTGTGTGTTACTGGGAGGAGGCGGAGCCCCAGCCCCGGGGCTCCCCCTCCTCCCCCCTCCCCTTTCCCAGTATAACCCAGTTCCTCCCAGTAAGCGAATCATCAACCTGGGCCCCGTCCAGGCGGGAGCCCCCAGCCCCGACCCCCCCCCCGGCGGCGTCCGGGTGCTCTGCGCCCACTGCGGGGGCCCCTTCCTGGTAGGACACGCCCCCCGAGAAAGCCCCGCCCCCTTTGGGACAAGCCACACCCCCTCGGGAACAAGCCACGCCCCTTTAGGCCAAGACACGCCCCCTCCCAGTCTGTCACTGCCCCTTAATCTGAGCCCTAGAGAGGGGAGGCCCTGCCCCTTTAAGAGAAGCCACGCCCATGAGATGAGCCCCGCCCACATTAGGAGAAGCCACGCCCCCTCGGGGGCGAGTCACACCCCTTTAGGCCAAGCCACGCCCCCTACCCGGGTGTCACCGCCCCTTAATTTGCGCCTCAGAGATCCCAGGCCCTGTCCCTTTAAGAGAAGCCACGCCCCCAACATAGGCCCCGCCCCATTGGGGACAAGCCCCGCCCACTCTGGGACAAGCCACGCCCCTCCCTGGGTGTCACTTCACCATAATTTGTGCCCTGGGGGAGGGGGAGGCCCCACCCCTTTAAGAGAAGCCCCGCCCTCGATTTAAGCCCCGCCCACTTCGGGCCAAGCCACGTCCCATTTGGGCCAAGCCACGCCCCTTTACTCCAAGCCACGCCCCCCCGCGCAAAGCCCCGCCCCTTCCTTTTGCATCATTGCGCCTTTAAACCCCATAGGGGAAGGCCCCGCCCCCTTTACGACAAGGCTCCGCCCCCTAGTTAAGCCACACCCTCTTAGGGCCAAGCCACACCCCTTTTACTCAAGCCCCGCCCCATCGCTGAGGCCACGCCCCCTCCATCACCACACCCCCCCCCCCCAATCCCATCTGAAGCCCCTAAATATAGGCCGGGGGGGGCGTGGCTTAGCAGAGAGGGGGCGTGGCCAACGGGCGGCTGAGCCCACGCCTCTTCTGTGACCACGCCCCCTTTCCCCGCAGTGGGCGGAGCTTCCCGACCGCACCCTGGCCCGCTGCCCCCACTGCCGCAAGGTGTAAGTGGCCCCGCCCCTTTAATTCTGTCCCGCTTTTAGCCCCGCCCCCCTTTGCGGCGCTAAGCCCCGCCCACTTCCGGGTTCCCGCTCTTTTCCAGCTCCGCCATTGGCCGCCGGTTTCCACGGCGACGCTGCCTCTGCTGCCTCCTGCTGGCGCTGCTGATGGCCGGGGCGGCCGCCGGGCTGGCGGTGAGGGGCGGGGCTTCCGGCTGGGGGGCGGGGCTTCCTGCCGGGGGGAGGGAGTGGGCGGGGCTTGGGGGCAGACTAAAGGGGGTGGGGGGTAAGGGGGCGGCACTGGGAGGGACTGGGGTGGTACTGGGCTGTGCTGGGAGGCACTGGGAGGTTACTGGGATGTACTGGGAGGTTACTGGGGTGTACTGGGAGGCACTGGGAGGTTACTGGGGTGTACTGGGAGGTTACTGGGGTGTACTGGGAGGTTACTGGGGTGTACTGGGAGGCACTGGGAGGTTACTGGGATGTACTGGGAGGTTACTGGGGTGTACTGGGGTGTACTGGGAGGTTACTGGGGTGTACTGGGAGGTTACTGGGGTGTACTGGGAGGCACTGGGAGGTTACTGGGAGGCACTGGGATGTACTGGGAGGCACTGGGAGGTTACTGGCATGTACTGGGAGGTTACTGGGATGTACTGGGAGGCACTGGGAGGTTATTGGGATGTACTGGGAGGTTACTGGGGTGTACTGGGATGTACTGGGAGGTTACTGGCATGTACTGGGAGGCACTGGGAGGTTACTGGGATGTACTGGGAGGTTACTGGGATGTACTGGGAGGCACTGGGAGGTTACTGGCATGTACTGGGAGGTTACTGGGATGTACTGGGAGGCACTGGGAGGTTACTGGCATGTACTGGGAGGTTACTGGGATGTACTGGGAGGCACTGGGAGGTTACTGGGAGGCACTGAGGTGTTACTGCGCTGTACTGGGAGGTACTGGGACACACTAGGAGCTTACTGGGCTGTACTGGGAGGCACTGGGAGGTTACTGGCAAGCACTGGGATGTACTGGGAGGCACTGGGAGGTTACTGGGATGTACTGGGAGGTTACTGGGATGTACTGGGAGGCACTGGAGGGTTACTGGGATGTACTGGGAGATTACTGGGATGTACTGGGAGGCACTGGGAGGTTACTGGGCTGTACTGGGAGGCACTGGGAGGTTACTGGCATGTACTGGGAGGTTACTGGGATGTACTGGGAGGCACTGGGAGGTTACTGGGAGGCACTGAGGTGTTACTGGGCTGTACTGGGAGGCACTGGGAGGTTACTGGGATGTACTGGGAGGCACTGGGAGGTTACTGGGATGTACTGGGAGGTTAGTGGGATTTACTGGGAGGCACTAGAGTGTTGCTGGGCTGTACTGGGAGGCACTGGGAGGTTACTGGGCTTTCTTGGGAGGCAATGGGAGGTTACTGGGAGGCACTGGGGTGGTACTGGGAGGCACTGGGGTGTTACTGGGCTGTACTGGGAGGTTACTGGGAGGTACTGGGACGCACTAGGAGGTTATTGGGAGGCACTAGGAGTTTACTGGGCTGTACTGGGAGGCACTGGGAGGTTACTGGCAAACACTGGGCTGTACTGGGAGGCACTGGGGTGTTACTGGGCTGTACTGGGAGACGCTGGGAGGTACTGGGAGGCACTGGGAGGTTACTGGGGAGCACTGGGGTGTTACTGGGCTGTACTGGGAGACACTGGGAGGTTACTGGGAGGCACTGGGAGGTTACTGGGCTGTACTGGGAGGCACTGGGAGGTTACTGGGAGGCACTGGGGTGTTACTGGGCTGTACTGGGAGACACTGGGAGGTACTGGGAGACACTGGGAGGTACTGGGAGGTTACTGGGGAGCACTGGGGTGTTACTGGGCTGTACTGGGAGGCACTGGGAGGTTACTGGGAGGCACCGGGGTGTTACTGGGCTGTACTGGGAGACACTGGGAGGTACTGGGAGGCACTGGGAGGTTACTGGGGAGCACTGGGGTGTTACTGGGCTGTACTGGGAGACACTGGGAGGTACTGGGAGACACTGGGAGGTACTGGGAGGTTACTGGGGAGCACTGGGGTGTTACTGGGCTGTACTGGGAGGTTACTGGGAGGTACTGGGACGCACTAGGAGGTTATTGGGAGGCACTAGGAGTTTACTGGGCTGTACTGGGAGGCACTGGGAGGTTACTGGGAGGCACTGGGGTGTTACTGGGCTGTACTGGGAGACACTGGGAGGTTACTGGGAGGCACTGGGGTGTTACTGGGCTGTACTGGGAGGCACTGGGATGTACTGGGAGGTACTGGGAGGTTACTGGGCTGTACTGGGAGGCACTGGGCGGTGACTGGTCCGGACTGGTGTGCCCTGGGTCCCTCCCCCAGGTGGGCACGTGGGGCCCCGCCCGGCGGTTCCGGCCCCTCCACGCGGGGTGGGCGCTGCTGGGGGCGGGGGCGGGGGCGTGTCTGCTCCGAGCGGCCTATTGGGGCTGCGTGCGGGTCAGCCGGCCCCTCCCCCCCCGCGCCTGAGCGCCCCGCCCCGGCCACGCCCACAACATGGCGGAGCACGGGAGAGAGAGACACGCCCGGGACACGCTTCCGTCACGTGACGCGGCTGGGAAACGCTTGGGTCATGTGATACGGCCGGGACACGCTTAGGTCATGTGACGCATCTGGGACACGCTTCCGTCATGGGACACGCCTGGGACATGCTTGGGTCATGTGACGTGGCTGGGACACGCTTAGGTCATGTGACGTGCCTGGGACGTGCTTCTGTCACGTTACGTGGCTGGGACACGCTTAGGTCATGTGATGCATCTGGGACACGCTTCCATCATGAGACACGCCTGGGACATGCTTGAGTCATGTGACACAGCCGGGACATGCTGCCATCATGTGACACAGCTGGGACATGCTTAGGTCATGTGACATGCCTGGGATATGCTTCTGTCATGTTACGTGGCTGGGACACGCTTGGGTCATGTGATGCATCTGGGACACGCTTCCGTCATGAGACACGCCTGGGACATGCTTGAGTCATGTGACACAGCCGGGACATGCTTCCATCATGGGACACGTGTGGGACATGCTTGGGTCATGTGACATGGCTGGGACACGCTTAGTTCATGTGACGTGCCTGGGACATACTTCTGTCACATGGCTGGGACGTGCTGGGTCATGTGACATGCCTGGGACACGCTTCCATCACATGATGCAGCTAAACATGCTTGGGTCATGTAACATTGCTGGGACATGTTTAGCCATGTGACACGTCTGGGACATGCCTGCATCATGTGACACGCCTGGGACATGCTTCCAACATGTGGCCCAGCTAGGACACGCTTGGGTCATGTGACACAGCTTGGACACGCGTGAATCATGTGACATGTCTGGGTCATGCTTCAGTCACGTGACACGGCTGGAACACGCTTGGGTCATGTGACATGGCTGGAACACGCTTGGGTCATGTGACATGGCTGGGACACGGCTGCATCATGGCACATGCCTTGCACATGCTTCCATCACGTGACATGGTTCGGACACGCTTGGGTCACAGGAGACAGCTGGGACATGCCTGCGTCATGTGACATGCCTGCGACATGCTTCCATCATGGGTCACAGCTGAGACACCCTTGGGTCACGTGACACGGCCGGGACATGCTTCCATCACGTGACGTGGCTGCAACATGCTTGGGTCATGTGACACGGCTGGAACATGTGACATGGCTGGGACATGCTTGGATCATGTGACACCCAGGACACGCTTGGGTCATGTGACACACCCAGGACACGCTCGGGTCACGTGACACGGCTGGAACACGCTTAGGTCATGTGACCCACCTGGGACACGTGTGAATCATGTGACATGCCTGGGTCATGTGACACACCCAGGACACGCTTAGGTCACGTGACCCGCCTGGAACACGCGTGGATCATGTGACACACCCGGGACACGCCCGGGTCACGTGACCCGCGAGGACACGCCCCAACACGCTTGTGACACGCCAAGGCCGCGCGCGGCGGCCATCTTGGATGGAACCTTCGGCGCGGCGGCCATCTTGGACCGACTCCTTCCCGCCTGGCGGCCATCTTGGGCGGAGCCTTCCACCACGGCGGCCATCTTGGATTGGCTCACCGGCCTGGCAGCCATCTTGGATTGAGTCACCAGGGTGGCGGCCATCTTGGATGAATCCTTCCGTCGTGGCAGCCATCTTGAATCCGCTCTTTCTCGCCTGGCAGCCATCTTGGATTGACCCACCGTGCTGGCAGCCATCTTGAATCTGCTCTTTTTCGCCTGGCAGCCATCTTGGATTGACCCACCGTGCTGGCAGCCATCTTGAATCTGCTCTTTCTCGCCTGGCAGCCATCTTGGATTGACCCACCGTGCTGGCAGCCATCTTGAATCCGCTCTTTTTCGCCTGGCAGCCATCTTGGATTGACCCACCGTGCTGGCAGCCATCTTGAATCTGCTCTTTCTCGCCTGGCAGCCATCTTGGATTGACCCACCGTGCTGGCAGCCATCTTGAATCTGCTCTTTCTCGCCTGGCAGCCATCTTGGATTGACCCACCGTGCTGGCAGCCATCTTGAATCCGCTCTTTTTCGCCTGGCAGCCATCTTGGATTGACCCACCGTGCTGGCAGCCATCTTGAATCTGCTCTTTCTCGCCTGGCAGCCATCTTGGATTGACCCACCGTGCTGGCAGCCATCTTGAATCTGCTCTTTCTCGCCTGGCAGCCATCTTGGATTGACTCACCGTGCTGGCAGCCATCTTGAATCTGCTCTTTCTCGCCTGGCAGCCATCTTGGATTGACCCACCGTGCTGGCAGCCATCTTGAATCCGCTCTTTTTCGCCTGGCAGCCATCTTGGATTGACCCACCGTGCTGGCAGCCATCTTGAATCTGCTCTTTCTCGCCTGGCAGCCATCTTGGATTGACCCACCGTGCTGGCAGCCATCTTGAATCTGCTCTTTCTCGCCTGGCAGCCATCTTGGATTGACTCACCGTGCTGGCAGCCATCTTGAATCCGCTCTTTCTCGCCTGGCAGCCATCTTGGATTGACCCACCGTGCTGGCAGCCATCTTGAATCCGCTCTTTCTCGCCTGGCAGCCATCTTGGATTGACCCACCGTGCTGGCAGCCATCTTGAATCCGCTCTTTCTCGCCTGGCAGCCATCTTGGATTGACCCACCGTGCTGGCAGCCATCTTGAATCTGCTCTTTCTCGCCTGGCAGCCATCTTGGATTGACCCACCGTGCTGGCAGCCATCTTGAATCCGCTCTTTTTCGCCTGGCAGCCATCTTGGATTGACTCACCGTGTTGGCAGCCATCTTGAATCCGCTCTTTCTCGCCTGGCAGCCATCTTGGATGGACCCACCGTGCTGGCAGCCATCTTGAATCCGCTCTTTCTCGCCTGGCAGCCATCTTGGATTGACCCACCAAAGTGGCCGCCATCTTGGATCGCCTCCTCCTCCGGCACATCGGCCATCTTGCTCCCCTCCCTCCCCCACGCCGGGAGCTGTCCCCGCCCTCCCCCTTTCCCAGCATGCACCTGGCCCCGCCCACACGCCGAGGGGGCAGCCCCCCCACCCCACCTCCCTTCCCAGCATGCACCTGGCTCAAGGAGGAGGGTGGAGGGAGGGGAGGCCCCCGCTGTACATAGGCCCCTCCCCCTATATAGATCTATTTAATTAACGGCCCCGCCCCCTAAGATTTGGGGGCGGGGCCAAGACTCACGATTCAAGGACAGTTTTTATTGGCCCCTCCCCCGGCGGGGGGGGGCGGGGTAAAAATATATGGGGGGGGGGGGAGGGGAAGGGCGGGGGGATCCCTGAGGGTTACGCCGGGCCCTATGGGGGGCTGGGGGCGGGGCTGGGGGCGTCGGGAGGACCAATGGCGGGACTGGGGACGAGTCTATGGGGCCGGAGGCGGATCTATGGGGCTGGGGGCGGATCTATGGGGGGAATCTATGGGGCTGAGATCTATGGGGCTGGGAGTGGATCTATGGGGCTGGGGGGGGGGATCTATAGGGCCGGGGCCAAATCTATGGGGCTGGGGGGGGCTCTATGGGGCTGGGGGGGGATTTATAGGGCTGGGGCCCTATCTATGGGGCTGGTGAGATCTATGGGGCTGGATCTATGGGGCTGGGGGCAGATCCATGGGGCTGGGGGGGGAACTATGGGGCTGGGGGGGGGATTTATAGGGCTGGGGCCATATCTATGGGGCTGGGGGGGGAATCTATGGGGCTGGGGGCGGATCCGTGGGGCTGGGGGACATCTATGGGGCTGGGGGATGGATTTATAGGGCCGAGGCCAAATCTATGGGGCTGGGGGCGGATCTATGGGGCCGGGGGGTGGATCTATAGGGCCAAGGCCAAATCTATGGGGCTGGGGGGGGATCTATGGGGCTGGGGGGTGGATTTATAGGGCCAGGGACAAGTCTATGGGGCTGGGGGCGGATCTATGGGGCCGGGGGGGACTGTAGGTGCCCCATCAGCTCCGTTGGGGGGGGCCCTATGGAATGTGTGGGGTGAGGCAGGACCCGAGGGGGCGGTTTTGAGGCTAAAAAAGGGTTGATGACGTCACGGCGGTGTCACAGAGCGCGATGACGTCACCGGGAGGGAATCTGGGGGCGTTTTGGGGGGATTTTTGGCCAATTTGGGGTTGACGAGACCACCACGACCCAACAGAGACCACGATGACGTCACCTCAACCCAATTTTGGGGCATTTTGAGGGGATTTTTGGCCAATTTGGGGTTGACGAGACCACCATGACCCAACAGAGACCACGATGACGTCACCTCAACCCAATTTTGGGGCATTTTGAGGGGATTTTTGGCCAATTTGGGGTTGACGAGACCACCACGACCCAACAGAGACCACGATGACGTCACCTCAACCCAATTTTGGGGCATTCTGAGGGGATTTTTGGCCAATTTGGGGTTGACGAGACCACCACGACCCAACAGAGACCACGATGACGTCACCTCAACCCGATTTTGGGGCGTTTTGGGGGGATTTCTGGTAAAATAGGAGTTGATGAGACCATCCTAAGGTCATATTGACCACGATGACGTCACCTCAACCCAATTTTGGGGCATTTTAGGGGGATTTTTGGCCAATTTGGGGTTGATGAGCCCATCTTGACACCATCCAGACCACAATGACATCATCTTGACCAAATTTTGGGGCATTTTGGGGGGATTTTTGGCCAACTAGAGCCTGACGAGACCATTGTGATGCCACATAGACATCGATGACGTCACCTCAACCCAATTTTGGGGCATTCTGAGGGGATTTTTGGCCAATTTGGGGTTGACGAGACCACCACGACCCAACAGAGACCACAATGACGTCACCCCAACCCGATTTTGGGGCATTTTGAGGGGATTTTTGGCCAATTTGGGGTTGACGAGACCACCACGACCCAACAGAGACCACGATGACGTCACCTCAACCCGATTTTGGGGCGTTTTGGGGGGATTTCTGGTAAAATAGGAGTTGATGAGACCATCCTAAGGTCATATTGACCACGATGACGTCACCTCAACCCAATTTTGGGGCATTTTAGGGGGATTTTTGGCCAATTTGGGGTTGATGAGCCCATCTTCACACCATCCAGACCACAATGACATCATCTTGACCAAATTTTGGGGCATTTTGGGGGGATTTTTGGCCCACTAGAGCCTGACGAGACCATCGTGATGCCACATAGACATCAATGACGTCACCTCAACCCAATTTTGGGGCATTTTGAGGGGATTTTTGGCCAATTTGGGGTTGACGAGACCACCACGACCCAACAGAGACCACAATGACGTCACCTCAACCCAATTTTGGGGCATTCTGAGGGGATTTTTGGCCAATTTGGGGTTGACGAGACCACCACGACCCAACAGAGACCACAATGACGTCACCTCAACCCAATTTTGGGGCATTTTGAAGGGATTTTTGGCCCATTAAACCCTATCGAGACCATCCTGACCCCACATATCCCCCCCCTAACCTCCCCCAGACCCAATTTTTGAGGCGTTTTGAGTGGATTTCCGGCTAATTCCGGAGGGGAAAGGGGGCTATAGGGCGAGGTAGAGGGTGATGGGACAGTGGTCGCTGCCCAGCACGCGGGAGCGGATCTTGCTGTCGCACAAGGCCCCTTCCAAACGTCGGGAAATGACGAAATAATCGAGGCGCCAGCCCACGTTACGCTCGCGGGCGCCCCCCAGGTACGTCCAGAAGGTGTAAGCGTGGGGGACGTCGGGGTAAAGATGGCGGAAAGAATCGAGAAAACCCGTTTCCAAGAGGGCCCCGAAGCCTTCGCGCTCTTCCGGGGTGAAACCTGCCGAGCGTCGATTGGCTCGGGGGTGGCGGAGGTCGATCTCGGCGTGGGCAACGTTGAGGTCACCGCAAAGGGCCACGGGTTTCCGGGCGTCCAATCGGGTGAGGAAAGAACGGAAAGCCACGTCCCAACGTTGACGATATTCCAAACGGACCAATCCCCGCCCGGCGTTGGGGACGTAGGCGGCCACCACGAAAAGGGCGGGAAATTCGGCCGTCACTACTCGGCCTTCGCGGTCGTGCTCTTCGTCGCCTTGGCGGGGAGGCGGGAAAAAGGGAGGGTGGGGGGTGAGTGGAAGGGGGACTGGGGGGGACTGGGGGGGTGACTGGGGGGCGATTGGGGGTGATTGGGGGCAATTGGGGGGTGATTGGGGGCAATTGGGGGGAAATTGGGGGTTACCAGGGGCGATTGGGGGGTGACTAGGGGAACTGGGGGGTGACTGGGGCGACTGGGGGGGACTGGGGGGCAACTGGGGGTTGCCAGGGGTGGTTGGGGGGTGATTGGGGGCGATTGGGGGGTGACTGGGGGCAATTGGGGGGAAATTGGGGGTTACCAGGGGCGATTGGGGGGTGACTAGGGGAACTGGGGGGTGACTGGGGCGACTGGGGGGGACTGGGGGGCAACTGGGGGTTGCCAGGGGCGATTGGGGGGTGACTGGGGGCAATTGGGGGGTGACTGGGGGCAATTGGGGGGAAATTGGGGGTTACCAGGGGCGATTGGGGGGTGACTAGGGGAACTGGGGAGGGACTGGGGCGACTGGGGGGGACTGGGGGGCAACTGGGGGTTGCCAGGGGCGATTGGGGGGTGACTGGGGGCAATTGGGGGGTGAATGGGGGTAATTGGGGGGTGACTGAGGGTTACCAGGGGCGATTGGGGGGTGATTGGGGGCGATTGGGGGGTGACTGGGGGCAATTGGGGGGAAATTGGGGGTTACCAGGGGCGATTGGGGGGTGACTAGGGGAACTGGGGGGTGACTGGGGCGACTGGGGGGGACTGGGGGGCAACTGGGGGTTGCCAGGGGCGATTGGGGGGTGACTGGGGGCAATTGGGGGGTGAATGGGGGTAATTGGGGGGTGACTGAGGGTTACCAGGGGCGATTGGGGGGTGATTGGGGGCAATTGGGGGGTGACTGGGGGCAATTGGGGGGAAATTGGGGGTTACCAGGGGCGATTGGGGGGTGACTAGGGGAACTGGGGGGTGACTGGGGCGACTGGGGGGGACTGGGGGGCAACTGGGGGTTGCCAGGGGCGATTGGGGGGTGACTGGGGGCAATTGGGGGGTGACTGAGGTGACTGGGGGTAATTGGGGGGCAACTGGGGACTGGGGGCGACTGGGGGGTGACTGGGGGCAATTGGGGGGCGACTGGGGGCAATTGGGGGGAAATTGGGGGCGACTGGGGGGCGACTGGGGGCAATTAGGGGGTGACTGGGGTAACTGGAGGTGACTGGGGGTAATTGGGGGGCAACTGGGGGTTACCAGGGGCAATTGGGGGGTGACTGGGGGTAATTGGGTGGGACTGGGGGCAATTGGGTGGTGACTAGGGCTACTGGGGGTGACTGGGGCGATTGGGGGGCGACTGAGGGCGACTAGGGGCAATTGGAGGGGTGACTAGGGGGCAATTGGGGGCTACTGGGGGATGAATAGGGGCAATTGGGGGGTGACTGGGAGCAACTGGGGAGGCGATTTAGGGGGTACTGGGGCAATTGGGGGGTGACTGGGGGCGACTGGGGGGCAACTGGGGGGGAACTGGGGGCAGTTGTGGGGCAATTAAGTTAATTAGGGGGCAACTAGGGGGCAATTAAAGTCATTGGAAGGCAACTGGGGGCAACTGGGAGGTAACTGGGGGCTACTGAAGAAAAGTGGGGGGCAAGGGGGGATTTGGGGGTCCCGGGGGGGCACTTTGGGGTCCTGGGGGGGGGGATTTGAGGGTCCCGAGAGGGAATTTTGGGGCAATTTCACCCAATTTTGGGGCCGTTACGAAGGTTCTAGGTCCCTCAAGGAGCAATTTGAAGCCTTGAGAGAACTTGGGGGGCCCAGGGGGGGATTTTGGGGTCCCGTGGGGGGATTTTGGGGGTCCCTGGGGGGTTTTGGGGGTCCCGGGGGGGGGATTTTGGGGTCCCAAAAATCACTTGAGGGTCCTAAAGTGGATTTTTGGGGCAATTTTACCCAATTTTGGGGCCGTTATGAAGGTTCTAGGTCCCTCAAGGAGCAATTTGAAGCCTTGAGAGAACTTGGGGGGCCCGGGGGAGGATTTTGGGGTCCCGGGGGGGGTTTTGGGGGTCCCGGGGGGGGTTTTGGGGTCACCTATGTGTAAGGGGGGGTCCTGAGAGGGAATTTTGGGGCAATTTCACCCAATTTTGGGCCCATTCTAAAGGTTCTAGATCCCTCAAGGAGCAATTTGAAGCCCTGGGAGAACTTGGGGGGCCCGGGGGGGGGATTTTGGGGTCCCGTGGTGGGATTTTGGGGGTCCCTGGGGGGTTTTGGGGGTCCCGGGGGGGGATTTTGGGGTCCCAAGAATCACTTGAGGGTCCTAAAGTGGTTTTTTGGGGCAATTTTGCCAAATTTTGGGGCCGTTACGAAGGTTCTAGGTCCCTCAAGGAGCAATTTGAAGCCCTGGGAGAACTTGGGGGTCCCGGGGGGGGGATTTTGGGGTCCCGTGGGGGGTTTTGGGGGTCCCGGGGCAGATCTGGGGGTCACCTATAGGTAAGGGGGGGTCCTGAGAGGGAATTTTGGGGCAATTTCACCCAATTTTGGGCCCATTCTAAAGGTTCTAGGTCCCTCAAAGAGCAATTTGAAGCCTTGAGAGAACTTGGGGGGCCCGGGGGAGGATTTTGGGGTCCCGGGGGGGGTTTTGGGGGTCCCGGGGGGGGGGGGTCGGTTCTCACCGATGCCGTAGGTGACGCTGAGGGGCTCGTGGCGGGCCAGTAGCCCGACGCCGCTGTAGCCGGGTCGTCCCTCGGGGCTGGCCCAGAACTGGTGGGGGAGGCCGGGGAGGGCCCGAACTTCGGGGGGCACCGCGGGCCCCCCACATTTGGTCTCCTGGAGGCACAAAACGTCGGGGGCCTCTTCCTGCACCCACTGCGAGGGGGGGGGGGGTAAGGACACCCCCCCCCAAAAAAAAAAATAATTATTAAAATAAATAAAAATTAAAAATTATAAAAAAAAAAAATTGGCGACCCAATAACCCGTTTTTAGGCGGTTTGGGGGGTCTAGAACTCAGTTTTGGGGACCCCCCCCCCCCCCAGACCTCTGGGAATTATTTTTGGGGCCCCCCCTTGGGTAAATTTTGGGGGAGTTTTGGGGCCCCCCCCAGACCCCTGGGACGCATTTTGGGGGGATTTTTAGGGTTCTAGATCCAATTTTTGGGGCTCCTAGAACCCATTTTTGGGGGGTTTGGGGACCCAAATGTCATTTTTGGGGGGTCACAAGGTTCCCCCCAAAATCTAAGCCCCATTTTTGAGGAGTTTTGGGCCCCCCCCAGCCCATTTTTGGGGCCCCCCGAGCCAATTTTGGGGCCCCCCCCAGACCCCTGGGACGCATTTTGGGGGGATTTTTAGGGTTCTAGATCCAATTTTTGGGGCCCCCAGAACCCATTTTTGGGGGGTTTTGGGTCCCCAAATGTCATTTTTTGGGGGGTTGAGCCCCCCCCCAACCCCTGCGCCCCATTTTTGGGGGGTTTTGGGTCCCCAAATGCCATTTTTGGGGTTTTTTTTTGGGGCCCCCCCAGATCCCAGGGTCCGATTTTTGGGGAGTTTTGAGCCCCCAGAGTCAATTTTTGGGGCCCCCGGAGCCCATTTTTTGGGGGGTTTGGGGCCCCAAATGTCATTTTTGGGGGGTCACAAGGGTCCCCCCAAAACCTAAGTCCCATTTTTGAGGAGTTTTGGGGCCCCCCCAGCCCATTTTTGGGGCCCCATGAGCCAATTTTGGGGCCCCCCCCAGACCCCTGGGACGCATTTTGGGGGGATTTTTAGGGTTCTAGATCCAATTTTTGGGGCCCCCAGAACCCATTTTTGGGGGGTTTTGGGTCCCCAAATGTCATTTTTTGGGGGGTTGAGCCCCCCCCCAACCCCTGCGCCCCATTTTTGGGGGGTTTTGGGTCCCCAAATGCCATTTTTGGGGTTTTTTTTTGGGGCCCCCCCAGATCCCAGGGTCCGATTTTTGGGGAGTTTTGAGCCCCCAGAGTCAATTTTTGGGGCCCCCGGAGCCCATTTTTTGGGGGGTTTGGGGCCCCAAATGTCATTTTTGGGGGGTCACAAGGGTCCCCCCAAAATCTAAGCCCCATTTTTGAGGAGTTTTGGGGCCCACCCAGCCCATTTTTGGGGCCCCATGAGCCAATTTTGGGGCCCCCCCCAGACCCCTGGGACGCATTTCGGGGGGATTTTTAGGGTTCTAGATCCAATTTTTGGGGCCCCCAGAACCCATTTTTTGGGGGGTTTTGGGGCCCCAAATGTCATTTTTTGGGGGGTTGAGCCCCCCCCCAACCCCTGCGCCCCATTTTTGGGGGGTTTTGGGTCCCCAAATGCCATTTTTGGGGGTTTTTTTTGGGGCCCCCCCAGACCCCTGGGTCCGATTTTTGGGGAGTTTTGAGCCCCCAGAGTTAATTTTTGGGGGTCACGCCCCCCCCCAGGACCCATTTTTGGGGGGTCACAAGGTTCCCCCCAAAACCTAAGCCCCATTTTTGGGGGGATTTAGCACCCCCAGATCCAATTTTGGGGGGGATTTTGCCGTCCCCCCAACCCTTGGGCCTCATTTTTGGGGGGATTTGGGGCCCCCCCAAGCCCATTTTGGGGGGGATTCGGGGCATTTTGGGGTCCCCAGATCTTATTTTTCGGGGCGGTTCTGGGTATTTTGGGGTCCCCCCAATGCCCCAGGCGCCATTTTGGGGTATCCCAGGGCCCCCCCCCCAAAACCTTCCAGCCGCCATTTTGTGGGGGTCACGAACCCCCGGCCGCCATTTTGTAGGGATTACATGCCCCCCCCCTACACCCATTTTGGGTCAATTTTTGAACATTTTGGGGTCCCCAGAGCCCATTTTTGGGGGTTCCAGAGATTTTTTTGGGGTCCCCCGTCCCCCAGCCGCCATTTTGTGCGAGTTACGATCCCCCGGCGGCCATTTTGAGGGATATATTCCACATTCCCCCCCCCCCCCCCCCGATGCTCATTTTGAGCCAATTTTGAGGCCCCCGAGCCCCCGTTTTTGGGGGGATTTTGGGGGTTTTTGGGGGTCCCCAGCCTCGTTTTGGGGGTGCGGGGGGGCCCCCCCTTACCTGTAGCCCCCCTTTGCGCACCCAGGCCCTCAACCCGTCGACGTTCCAGGAGGTGACTTTGAGGGTGAAGCGTTGCCCCCCCGGGGTGACCTCACGGGGGGGGGGATCCTCGTAGGGGGCCCCCGAATCCTCCCGACCCGCCTTGGGGGGACGGCGACCTGCTGGGAAGGGGGACTGGGGGTTACTGGGAGGGACTGGGAGGGACTGGGAAAGGGGTTCACGGTCACTAGGAGGGACTGGGAGGGGGTTGGGGGACACTGGGAGGGGTTTCAGGGGTGTTGGGAGGGACTGGGGGGCACTGGGAGGGGACTAGGAGTGGGGTTGGGGAGACTGGGAGAAACTGGGAGGAACTGGGAGAGGGTTGGGGGGCACTGGGAGGAACTGGGAGGGACTGGGAGGGGGTTGGGGGGCACTGGGAGGGACTGGGAGGGACTGGGAAAGGGGTTCACGGTCACTAGGAGGGACTGGGAGGGGATTTGGGGGGACTGGGAGGGTGTTGGGGGGCACTGGGAGGAACTGGGAGGGACTGGGAGGGGGTTGGGGGGCACTGGGAGGGACTGGGAGGGACTGGGAAAGGGGTTCACGGTCACTAGGAGGGACTGGGAGGGGATTTGGGGGGACTGGGAGGGTGTTGGGGGGCACTGGGAGGAACTGGGAGGGACTGGGAGGAACTGGGAAAGGGGTTCACGGTCACTAGGAGGGACTGGGAGGGGGTTGGGGGACACTGGGAGGGGTTTCAGGGGTGTTGGGAGGGACTGGGGGGCACTGGGAGGGGACTAGGAGTGGGGTTGGGGAGACTGGGAGAAACTGGGAGGGGTTTGGGGGGCACTGGGAGGAACTGGGAGGGGGTTTTGGGGCAGTGGGAGGGACTGGGGGGCACTTGCAGGGCACTGGGGGGGGGGATTCAGGGATGCTGGGAGGGACTGGGAGGGGATTTGGGGGGACTGGGAGGGTGTTGGGGGGCACTGGGAGGAACTGGGAGGGACTGGGAGGGGGTTGGGGGGCACTGGGAGGGGGTTTGGGAGCGCTGGGAGGGACTGGGAGGGGATTTGGGGGGACTGGAACTGGGAGGGACTGGGAGGGGGTTCAGGGGTGCTGGGAGGGACTGGGGGCACTGGGAGGGGGTTTGGGGGCAGTGGGAGGAACTGGGAGGGGGTTTGGGGGAACTGGGAGGGGGTTTGGGGAGACTGGGAGGAACTGGGAGGGGCTTCAAGGTTACTGGGAGAGACTGAGAAGCACCGGGAGGGGACTGGGAGGGGGTTAGGGGGAACTGGGAGGAACTGGGAGGGAACTGGAAGATACTGGGAGAGGATATTGGTGAACTGGGAGGGAACTGGGGGGGTCACTGAGAAGGGCTGGGAGAGTGGTTGGGAGAACTGGGAGGTGACTGGGGGGTACTGGGAGGGGATACAGGGGCACTGGGAAGGGGAGTGGCCAGTACCGGTCCATACTGGTTTATACTGGTCCATACTGGGAGCGACTCACCCTCCTCCCCCGCGTCGCCCTCGGCCGCCTCCTTCTTACTGCGCTTCGGCATCGCCTCAGGCCACGCCCCCTTCGCCTCAGGCCACGCCCACCTGGGCCTCAGGCTCCGCCCCCACAGCCCAGGACACAGGCGTCTGGCCACGCCCCCTCCGGCTCAAGCTCCGCCCCCTGGGAAAGGGAGATTGGCATCAGCGCAAAGTCCCGCCCCCCGCCCCGTCCTCGGAGCCAATCAGCGATCGCGTTGCCCTGGGAACCGGCGCGGCGCCGCGTTTGAATCGGCCAATCACGCGGCGGCGAAGGGGAGCAGCGGCCAATCAGAGCCCGCCGTGGCTACGAGGCGGCCAATCAGCGTCTAAAGGGGCACAAACCAGAGCCAATCAGCGGCCGCGGGGGCCACGAGGCGACCAATCAGCGTCCGCAGGGGACAAAACCGGAGCCAATCAGCGGCCGCCGGAGCCACGAGGCGGCCAATCGGTCTAAAGGGGCCCAAACCGGAGCCAATCAGCGGCCGAGGTGGTTATGAGGCGGCCAATCAGCGTCCGCTGAGGCCCGAACCGGAGCCAATCGGCTTCCGCCGTGACTATGACGCGGCCAATCCGCTCCCCCAGGGACCCAAACCGGAGCCAATCAGCGGCTGCCGTGACCACGAGGCGACCAATCAGCGTCCGCTCAACCCCAAACCGGAGCCAATCAGCGGCCGCCGCGCTCAGAACCGGAGCCAATCAGCGGCCGCGTTGACCACGAGACGCCCAATCCATCACCCGCCCAATCCCAAACCGGAGCCAATCAGCGCTCTCCGTCCTCAGAACCGGGACCAATCAGCGGTGCCTTTTCCACACCACCCCCCCCAACTCCTCCCCGCAGCCAATCAGCGCCCGCCGGTACCTTTAGCCCCGCCCAATCGTCGCTTGCCAATCAGCGGCGGCGGCGGCGGCAGCGCGCGCCGGGGCGGCTCCGCGTGTGTGGTGCGGGGGAGGCGGGACCGGAAGCGGAAGTGACGCTGGGTGGGGGGGGGAAAGAGCGTCACTTCCGGTGCGCGCCCGGAAGAGTCGCGGCGGAAGTGGGCGTGGCCCCGGGCGCGGCGCGTGGAAGCGGCGGCAACGCAGAGAAAGCGGCGAACGAGCGGCGGCGGCGGCGGTGACGTCACGGTGACGTCATGCCGACGGTGCTGGGCCTGGAGGGCTCGGCCAATAAGGTGGGCGCGGGGGTGGTGCGCGATGGCGTCATCCTCAGCAACCGCCGCGCCACTTACGTCACGCCGCCGGGGCACGGTGAGGCGCCGTGACGTCACCAAGGAGTGACGTCACACACCCCCCCCCGAATCCCGCCACCCCTCTTGTCGGTGATCCCGGAGCTCCGCCCCCCCCGACGTGTCTCCTCCCCCTTTACGTGTCTCCGCCCCCTTTACGTGTCTCCTCCCCTTCACGTGTCTCCGCCCCCTTCACGTGTCTCCTCCCCCTTTACGTGTCTCCTCCCCCTTCACGTGTCTCCTCCCCTTTACGTGTCTCCTCCCCCTTTACGTGTCTCCTCCCCCTTTACGTGTCTCCTCCCCCTTTACGTGTCTCCGCCCCCTTCACGTGTCTCCTCCCCTTTACGTGTCTCCTCCCCTTTACGTGTCTCCTCCCCCTTTACGTGTCTCCTCCCCCTTTACGTGTCTCCTCCCCCTTTACGTGTCTCCTCCCCCTTTACGTGTCTCCTCCCCCTTTACGTGTCTCCGCCCCCTTTACGTGTCTCCTCCCCCTTTACGTGTCTCCTCCCCCTTTACGTGTCTCCTCCCCTTTACGTGTCTCCTCCCCTTCACGTGTCTCCTCCCCCCCTTTACGTGTCTCCTCCCCCTTTACGTGTCTCCTCCCCCTTTACGTGTCTCCTCCCCCTTTACGTGGCTCCTCCCCCCCGACGTGGCTCCTCCCCCCCGACGTGGCTCCGCCCCCTGACGTGGCTCCGCCCCCAGGCTTCGCCCCCGGCCCCACCGGCCGTCACCACCGGGGGGCGGTGCTGGGGCTCGTGGCCGCCGCCCTGAGCGACGCCGGGACCCGCCCCCGCGACCTCGACGCCGTCGCCTTCACCCGAGGTAACGCCCTTGGCGTGTGCTTGGCGTGTGCTTGGCGTGTGCTTGGCGAGGTCTTGGCCTGGCCTTAGTGCGGGCTCAGCATGGGGTAAGCGTGGGCTTAGCGTGTCCTTGGCGTGGCCTTAGTGTGGCCTTGGCGTGTGCTTGGTGGGCCTGTAACATGCGCTTAGCGTGTGCTTAGCATCTGCTTAGCGTGGCCTTCGCGTGTGCTTGGCGGGCCTGTAATATGTGCTTAGCGTGTGCTTAGCATGGCCTTGGCGTGGCCCTAATGTGGCCTTAGCGTGGGCTAAGTTTAGGCTTAGCGTGTCCTTGGTGTGGCTTTAGCGTGGGCTTAGGTTGGGCTAAGCGTGTCCTTGGCATGTGGTTAATGTGGTTTAGGCTTAGGCTGAGTGTGGGCTTAGCGTGTCCTTGGTGTGGGATTAGCGTGTCCTTGGCGTGGCCATAATGTGGGCTTAGCGTGGGCTAAGTTTGGGCTTAGTGTGTACTTGGCGTGTCCTTAGTATGGGCTAAGCGTGTCCTTAGCATGTCCTTAGCGTGGCTTTGGCGTGTGCTTGGCGGGTCTGTAACATGTGCTTAGCGTGTGTTTAGCATCTGCCTAGCGTGGCCGTGGCGTGGCCTTAATGTGGGCTTAGCGTGGGCTTAGGTTGGGCTAAGCGTGTCCTTGGCGTGTGGTTAATGTGCGCTCGGCATGGGATAAGTGTGCGCTTAGCGTGTCCTTGGCGTGGCCTTTGCGTGTGCTTGGTGTGTGCTTAGCGTGTGCTTGGCATGTGCTTTGTGTGTCTAACATGCACTTAGCATGTGCTTGGCGTGGGCTTGGCGTCTGCTTAACGTGTCCTTGGTGTGGCCTTAGTGTGGGCTCAGCATGGGGTAAGCGTGAGCTTAGCGTGTCCTTGGTGTGGGCTTAGCGTGTGCTTACCATGTGCTTGGTGTGTCCTTGCTGTGTACATCACACAGCCTCGGTATGTGCCTAGCGTGTCCTTAGTATGACCGTAGCGTGTGCTCAGTGTGTTCTTAGCGTGGGCTTAGCGTGACCTAAACATGGCTTTAACGTGTGCTTATCGTGTTCATCGTGTGGCCTTAGCGTGTGCTTAGTGTGGCCTTAGCGTGTTCATAGTGTGGCCTCCCCATGGCCTTAGCGTGTGCTCAGCATGTCCTTAGTATGTCCGTAGCGTGCCCTGGGCGTGGCCTTAGCATGTTCATAGTGTGATCTTAGTATGTTCTCTGTATGTCCTTAATGTGGCCCTAGTGTGTGCTTAGCATGTTCTTCGTGTGATCATAGCGTGTCCTTAGCGTGTCTGTAGCGTGTTCATAGCGTGGCCTTAGCATGTTCACGGTGTGGCCTCAGCGTCTCCTTAGCGTGCCCTAAGCATGGCCTTAGCATGCTCTTAGCATGTACTTTATACATTCTTAGCGTGGCCTTAGCATGTGCGACCCCCAGCCCCCACCCCAGGCCTCAGCCGCCATCTTGGCCCCACCCCAGCCCCATGGGACCCTCTTAGGAGCCATGTAGGAGGCGTGCGGGCCACGTGTGCTTAGCATGTTCTTAGCATGTTGATTAGCAATCAACACACGGGACCCCCACAGGCCTCAGCCGCCATCTTGGCCCCACCCCAGCCCCATGGGACCCTCTTAGGAGCCATGTTGGAGGCGTGCGGGCCACGTGTGCTTAGCATGTTCTTAGCATGTTGATTAGCAATCAACACACGGGACCCCCACAGGCCTCAGCCGCCATCTTGGCCCCACCCCAACCCCTTTAGGAGCCGTGTCGGGTGTTCTCCGGCGCCCGTTGTTGCCCCACGTCCTTAGCGTGTTTTTTCCGTGTGCGCAGGACCCGGGATGGGGGCGCCGCTGGCGGTGGTGGCCGTGGTGGCCCGGACGCTGGCCCAGCTGTGGGGGGTGCCCCTGGTGGGGGTCAATCACTGCGTGGGGCACATCGAGATGGGGCGGCTGCTGGGCCGCGCCCCCGACCCCCTCGTGCTCTACGTCAGCGGCGGCAACACGCAGGTACACGCCGTGGGGCGGGGGGGGGGGTCACGTGACGGGCGGGGCGCGGGGGAGCGCGTGGGAACACGCACGCAGGGGAACACGCAAGAACACGTGACAACACGCGCTAACACGTGAGCATATGTGAGAACACGCAGGGAGGTGGGAACGTGCAAGAACACGTAACGTGAGAACACGCAATGAAAGGTGGGAACACGCGATAACATGTGATAACACGCAATGACATGGAGTAAGCTCTCGGTATCGTGGAACGACACACGGTGCCGCGCAATAACATGCGCTGACACGCTGTGACACAGGCTGACACGCCGTGACACACGCTCTCACCTGATTACACGCGCTGACGGGCCATGACACGCTATGACTGACAGTGACATGCCAGTACACGGGATGACATGTGATAACGCACCAGGACACGTGATAACATGCCATGACACGCGCAGACATGCACCGATACACTGTGACATGCTGTGACACGCCGTGACACAGGCTGACACGCCATGACACGTGTTCACACCTGATCCCACGCGCTGACAGGCCGTGACTCACATTGACATGCTAGGACACACGATAACACGTGATAACACACCAGGACCTGCGATAACATGCCATGACACGCGCTGACACGCGCTGACACGCCGTGACATGGGCTGACACGCCACGACAAGCGCTCACACCTGATCACACGTGCTGACAGACCATGACATGCCGTGACTCACACTGACATGCCAGTAGACGGGACAACATGTGATAATGCCCCAGGACCTGCGATAACATGCCATGACACGCACTGACATGCACTGACATGCCATGACACAGGCTAACATGCCGTGACACGCGCTCACACCTGATCCCACGCGCTGACAGACCGTGACACGCCGTGACTCACACTGACATGCTAAGACACACGATAACACGTGATAACACACCAGGACACACGATAACATGCCATAACACGCGCTGACACGCGCTGACATGCCGTGACATGGGCTGACACACCATGACACGCGCTCACACCTGATTACACGCACTGACAGGCCGTGACATGTCGTGACTCAGGCTGACACGCCAGGACACGCGTTGACACGCGCTGACACACCCTGACATGCTGTGACATGGGCTGACACGCCATGACACAGGCTGACACGCCACGACAAGCGCTCACACCTGATCCCACGCGCTGACAGACCATGACATGCCAGGACTCACACTGACATGCCAGTACACGGGACAACATGTGATAACGCCCCAGGACACACGATAACACGCCATGACACGCGCTGACACGCCCTGCCACGCCACGCCACGGGCTAACACGCCGCAACGTGCTCACACATGATCCCACGCGCTGACAGACCGTGACACGCCGTGACTCACATTGACATGCTAGGACACACGATGACACGTGATAACGCACCAGGACACATGATAACATGCCATAACACGCGCTGACATGCCGTGACATGGGCTGACACACCATGACACGCGCTCACACCCGATCCCACGCGCTGACAGACCGTGATACGCCGTGACTCACATTGACATGCTAAGACACATGATAACACGTGATAATGCACCAGGACACACGATAACACGCCATGACACGCGCTGACACGCCCCGCCACGCCCCACCCCGGGCTCACACGCCGCGACACGCGCTCACACCTGATCCCACGCGCCGGCGGGCCGTGACACGCCGTGACTCAGGCCGAACACGCCAGGACACGCGTCGCCGCGCGCCGACACGCCACGACACGCGATAACACGCCCCGACACGCCCCGACACGCAGGTGATCGCCTTCTCGCGCCGGCGGTACCGGATCTTCGGGGAGACGCTGGACCTGGCCCTGGGCAACTGCCTCGACCGATTCGCCCGGACCCTGCGGGTGGGCAACCACACCCCGCCCCCCGCTAGCCACGCCCCCTCCCCGACGGCCACGCCCCCGTCCACGCTAGCCACGCCCCCTCCCCGACAGCCACGCCTCTCACTAGCCGCTCACTCCTCGCCACCGGCCCGGATCGCTCGCTAGCCACGCCCGCTCCGCGCTAGCCACGCCCCATGCTCCCTAGCCGCACCCCTCACTGGCCACGCCCAACCCCAAGGAGCCACACCCACCCGGGGAATAGCCGTGCCCGCTCCTCGCTAGCCACACCCTCTGCTCGCTAGCCACGCCCTCAGTTCACACTAGTCACACCCTCCTTCCTAGCCACACCCCCTCTGTACTAGCCACACCCCTTCCTCACTAGCCACGCCCCCTCCGCACTAGACACCCTCCTTCCTCACTAGCCACACCCCTTCTGTGCTAGCCACGCCCCTTCCTCACTAGCCACACCCTTTTCTTACTAGCCACACCCTCCCTCCTCACTAGCCACCCCCCTTTCTCATTAGCCACGCCCTTTTCTCACTAGCCACGCCCTCTCTCCTCACTAGCCACGCCCCCTCTGTACTAGTCACACCCTATCTCCTCACTAGCCACACCCTTTTCTCACTAGCCACGCCCTCTCTCCTCACTAGCCACGCCCCCGCTGCACTACCCACGCCTTCCCTCCTCACTAGCCACACCCTTTTCTCACTAGCCACGCCTCCTCTGCACTACCCACGCCCTCCCTCCTCACTAGCCACACCCTTTTCTCACTAGCCACGCCTCCTCTGCACTACCCACGCCCTCCCTCCTCACTAGCCACACCCTTTTCTCACTAGCCACGCCCTCTCTCCTCACTAGCCACGCCCCCTCTGCACTACCCACGCCCTCCCTCCTCACTAGCCACACCCTTTTCTCACTAGCCACGGCCATTGTCAACTAGCCACGCCCCCCCTCCTTAGCACCCACGTCCTCCCTCCTCACTAGCCACGCCCCCTCCCCACTGGCCACACCCAGTGTGGCCCCGCCCTGACCCCGCCCCCCCGCAGATCTCCAACGACCCGAGTCCCGGCTACAACATCGAGCAGCTGGCCAAGAGGTGAGGGGGGGGGGAGCCCCCGGAGCCCGTCACTAGCCACCAGACCCGCGTGGTAGCCCCAAACCCCTTCAGTAGCCCCAAACCCCTTCAGTAGCCCCCAAACCCCGTCAGTAGCCACAAAACGCCTTTAATAGCCCCAATCCCCCTTGGTAGCCACAAAACCCTTTTAGTAGCCCCAATCCGCCGTCAGTAGCCCCAAACCCCTTCAGTAGCCCCCAAACCCCTTCAGTAGCCCCAAACCCCCTTCAGTAGCCACAAACCCCTTCAGTAGCCCCCAAACCCCTTCAGTAGCCCCAAACCCCTTCAGTAGCCACAAACCCCCTTCAGTAGCCCCAAACCCCTTCAGTAGCCACAAAACGCCTTTAATAGCCCCAAATCGTTTTGGTAGCCCAAATCCGCCGTCAGTAGCCCCAAACCCCTTTTAGTAGCCCTAAACACCTTTAAGCAGCCCCAAACCCCTTCAGTAGCCCCAAACCCCTTCAGTAGCCCCCAAACCCCTTCAGTAGCCCCAAACCCCCTTCAGTAGCCCCAAACCCCTTCAGTAGCCCCAAACCCCTTCAGTAGCCCCCAAACCCCCTTCAGTAGCCCTCCCCGCCCTTTACTAGCCCCCCCGTCCCCCCTCATTGCCCGCAGTGGCCACCGCCTGCTGGACCTGCCCTACGTGGTGAAGGGGCTCGACGTCTCCTTCGCGGGGCTCCTCTCCCACCTCCAGGTAGCCCCCCGACCCCTCCAACTAGCCCACGGCCTGGGCTACCAAACCCCGAGGCGGGGCAACCCCGTTGGGCCAGTAAAGACCACTCGAATTTGCCCCCCCCCCCCCCTTGTTTTCCAGGCTATCACCCCAAAGGTTTTGGCTACTGGAGAGGCGACGCCGGAGGATTTGTGCTTCTCCCTGCAGGTAGCCACGGGGCTAGTGGGGAGGGGAGGGGGGTAGGAGCGGGGGTTTGGGGCTAATGAAGGGGGTTTGGGGGCTACTGAAGGGGTTTGGGGGCTACTGAAGGGGTTTGGGGCTACTGAAGGGGGTTTGGGGGCTACTGAAGGGGGTTTGGGGGCTACTGAAGGGGTTTGGGGGCTACTGAAGGGGTTTGGGGCTACTGAAGGGGTTTGGGGCTACTGAAGGGGGTTTGGGGGCTACTGAAGGGGTTTGGGGCTACTGAAGGGGTTTGGGGGCTACTGAAGGGGGTTTGGGGGCTACTGAAGGGGGTTTGGGGGCTAGTGAAGGGGTTTGGGGCTACTGAAGGGGTTTGGGGGCTACTGAAGGGGTTTGGGGCTACTGAAGGGGGTTTGGGGGCTACTGAAGGGGTTTGGGGGCTACTGAAGGGGTTTGTGGCTACTGAAGGGGTTTGGGGGCTACTGAAGGGGTTTGGGGGCTACTGAAGGGGTTTGGGGCTACTGAAGGGGGTTTGGGGGCTACTGAAGGGGTTTGGGGGCTACTGAAGGGGTTTGTGGCTACTGAAGGGGTTTGGGGCTACTGAAGGGGTTTGGGGGCTACTGAAGGGGTTTGGGGCTACTGAAGGGGGTTTGGGGGCTACTGAAGGGGTTTGGGGGCTACTGAAGGGGTTTGTGGCTACTGAAGGGGTTTGGGGCTACTGAAGGGGGTTTGGGGGCTACTGAAGGGGTTTGTGGCTACTGAAGGGGATTGGGGGCTACTGAAGGGGGTTTGGGGGCTAGTGAAGGGGTTTGGGGCTACTGAAGGGGTTTGGGGGCTACTGAAGGGGTTTGGGGCTACTGAAGGGGTTTGGGGGCTACTGAAGGGGTTTGTGGCTACTGAAGGGGTTTGTGGCTACTGAAGGGGTTTGGGGGCTACTGAAGGGGTTTGTGGCTACTGAAGGGGTTTGTGGCTACTGAAGGGGGTTGGGGCTACTGAAGGGGGTTTGGGGGCTAGTGAAGGGGTTTGGGGCTACTGAAGGGGGTTTGGGGGCTACTGAAGGGGTTTGGGGGCTACTGAAGGGGGTTTGGGGCTACTAAGGGTGGTTTTGTGGCTACTAAAAGAGCTGGGGGGGCTACTAAAGGTTTTAGGGGGCTATTAAGGCTATTTTTTTGGCTACTACAGGATTTGGGGGGGCTACTAAGGGTGCTTTTTGGCTACTAAAGGTTTTGGGGGGCTACTAAGGATTGTTTATGGCTATTAAGTGTTATTAGGGGGCTACTAAGGGTATTTTTTTGGCTACTAAGGGGTTTTGGGGGCTACTAAGTGTTTTTGTGGCTACTAAAGGATTTGGGGGGCTACTAAGCGTGTTTTTTGGCTACTAAAGGTTTTTGGGGGGCTACTAAGGGGTTTGTGGGGGCTACTAAGGTTTCTCTGTGGCTACTAAATGTTTTTAGGGGGCTACTAAGGATTGTTTATGGCTACTAAGTGTCTTTAGGGGGCTACTAAGGGTCTTTTTTTGGCTACTAAGGGGTTTTGGGGGCTACTAAGCGTGTTTTTTGGCTACTAAAGGTTTTTGGGGGGCTACTAAGGGGTTTGGGGGGCTACTAAGGGTCTTTTTTTGGCTACTAAGTGGTTTTGAGGGCTGTTAAAGGTGGTTCTGTGGCTACTAAAGGTGTTTTTTGGCTACTAAATGTTTTTGGGGGGCTACTAAGGGGTTTGTGGGGGCTACTAAGGATTTTTTGTGGCTACTAAATGTTTTTTGGGGGCTACTAAGGATATTTTTTGGCTACTAAGGGGTTTTGGGGGCTATTAAAGGTGGTTCTGTGGCTACTAAAGGTGTTTTTTGGCTACTAAATGTTTTTGGGGGGCTACTAAGGGGTTTGTGGGGGCTACTAAGGATTTTTTGTGGCTACTAAATGTTTTTTGGGGGCTACTAAGGATATTTTTTGGCTACTAAGGGGTTTTGGGGGCTATTAAAGGTGATTCTGTGGCTACTAAAGGTGTTTTTTGGCTACTAAAGGTTTTTGGGGGGCTACTAAGGGGTTTGTGGGGGCTACTAAGGATTTTTTGTGGCTACTAAATGTTTTTTGGGGGCTACTAAGGATATTTTTTGGCTACTAAGGGGTTTTGGGGGCTACTAAGGGTGTTTTTGTGGCTACTAAATGTTTTTGGGGTGTCTGGAAGGGCGCGGGGGGGTTGTGGGGGGTGTGAGGTGCCCCCGGGCGGGTCACGTGACCCACCCGTGGGGCGCGGTCACGTGACCAGGAGACGGCCTTCGCCATGCTGACCGAGGTGACGGAGCGAGCGATGGCGCTGACCCGGGCCCGGCACCTGCTGCTCGTGGGGGGCGTGGCCTGTGCGTGAGGACACGCCCCCTCCACCACCTCCTCCCCTGACCCCGCCCACCCGCGGGGTGGGGTCAGTGGGTGGGGCGTAAGGATGAGGGCGGGGCTAAAAGAGGGGGAAGCAAAAGGGGGTCCGAACGGCGGGGAAGGGGTTAAAGCGGCGGGCGGGCGTGGCCGTGGGGGCGTGGTCAGGGTGGAGGGGCGGGGCTAAGAGGAAGAAGGCGTGGCTGACGTGAAGGGGGTGGGGTCAGAACGGGTGGGAGCGGGGTCAAGATGGCGGGTGGGCGGGGACGAGACGGCGGAAGGGAGGGGAGGACAAAATGGCGGTGGGCGGGGTTAAAATGGCGGGGAGGGGCCTAAAATGGCGGGTGGGCGGGGCCACGAGGGCGGGGCGGGGTCAAGATGGCGGGTGGGTGGGGTTAAACGTGTGTGGGCGGGGTCAAGACGGCGGAAGGGAGGGGAGGACAAAATGGCGGTGGGCGGGGTTAAAATGGCGGGGAGGGGCCTAAAATGGCGGGTGGGCGGGGCCACGAGGGCGGGGCGGGGTCAAGATGGCGGTGGGTGGGGTTAAACGTGTGTGGGCGGGGTCAAGACGGCGGAAGGGAGGGGAGGACAAAATGGCGGTGGGCGGGGTTAAAATGGCGGGGAGGGGCCTAAAATGGCGGGTGGGCGGGGCCACGAGGGTGGGGCAGGGTCAAGATGGCGGTGGGTGGGGTTAAACGTGTGTGGGCGGGGTCAAGATGGCGGGTGGGTGGGGCTAAATGGGTGGGCTGGGCGCTTGGGGGCGGGACAAAGGGCTGGGGGCGTGGTCAGGCTCGGGGGCGGGGCTAACTGCAAAGGGCGCATTGATGGGTCGGGGAGGGGCGTGGTCAAGGGGAAGGGTGTGGCTTGTGGCCACGCCCCTTCTTTAAGCCCCGCCCACCCCCCACCCCCCCCCCCCGCAGGTAACTTGCGCCTCCAGGAGATGCTGCAGGACATGTGCCGCGCCCGGGGGGCGGAGCTCTGCCCCACTGACCACAGGTGTGGGGCGGGACCCACCGCTATGGGGCGGGACCCACCGCTATGGGGCTGGGACTGGAATCTGTGGGGCGGGACCCACATCTATGGGGCTGGGACTGGAATCTGTGCGGCGGGACCCACATCTATGGGGCTGGGACTGGAATCTATGGGACAGGACCCACCGCTATGGGGCTGGGACCCACATCTGGGGTCTGGGACTGGGATCTATGGGGCGGGACCCACATCTATGGGGCTGGGACTGGGATCTATGGGGCGGGACCCACCGCTATGGGGCTGGGACCCACATCTGGGGTCTGGGACTGGGATCTATGGGGCGGGACCCACATCTATGGGGCTGGGACTGGGATCTATGGGGCGGGACCGGAATCTGTGGGGCGGGACCCACATCTATGGGGCTGGGACTGGAATCTGTGCGGCAGGACCCACATCTATGGGGCTGGGACTGGAATCTGTGCGGCAGGACCCACCGCTATGGGGCTGGGACCCACATCTGGGGTCTGGGACTGGGATCTATGGGGCCAGACCCACATCTGTGGGGCTGGGGCTGGGATCTATGGGGCGGGACCCACCGCTATGGGGCTGGGACCCACATCTGGGGTCTGGGACTGGAATCTATGGGGCAGGACCCACATCTATGGGGCTGGCACTGGGATCTATGGGGCGGGACCCACATCTGGGGTCTGGGATCAGAGTCTATGGGGCGGGACCCACATCTATGGGTCTGGGACCGACATCAGGGGTCTGGGACTGGAATCTATGGGGCTGGACCCACATCTATGGCGCTAGGACTTGGATCTATGGGGCAGGACCCACATCTGTGGGGCTGGGACTGGGATCTGTGGGGCTGGGACCCACATCTGTGGGGCTGGCTCCGCCCCCCAGGTTCTGTGTGGACAACGGGGCCATGATCGCTCAGGCCGGGTGGGAGATGCTGAGGGCGGGACAAGTGACCGAGCTCGACCAATCGGGGATCACGCAGAGGTGAGTGGGCGGGACCCACACTTATGGGGCTGGGCCCCACATATGTGGGGCTGGGACCCCTATTTCCCCCCGTGACCTCTGACCTTTGACCCCGCTCAGGTTCCGGACGGACGAGGTGGAGGTGACCTGGCGGGACTGAGCGGGCCACGCCCTCCTGTCAATCAATCACGCTCCCGCCCCTTGTAGGCTCCGCCTCTTCGTGTGGGAACCAATGGGAGGGCGGAGGGGGCGGGGCCGGAAGCGGAAGTGGCGGGAGGGGGCGGGGCAGTGGGGGACGGGCGGCGGCGGGAGCGGAGCGAGAGGTGAGAGAAAACGGGGGAAAAAGGTTAAAAATAAGGAAAAAAACTCGATAAAAAAGGGAAAAGTTTAAAAATATTTCCACTTTTTCTTAAAAAAGGGGGATTTCAGCCTAAAAATAAGGAAAAATCTTTATAAAAGGAAACTTAAACGGGGAAAATAGTAAAAAAAAAAAGTTTTAAAAAGGGGAATTTCAGCTTAAAAATTTTTAAAAAATGAGAAAATGGAGAAAAGTTTTAAGAAAAGGAGGAAATATTTTTTTTTAAAGGGAAAAAAGGTTTGAAAAAAGGAGAAAAAAAAAAAAAAAGAGAGGGGGGGGTGTCCAGGTTCAAAATAAGGAAAAAAAAAATCTTGAAAAAAGGGAAAAAGTTCAAGGAAAAGGGGAAATGTTTTTTAAAAAGGGGGATTTGGGCTTAAAAATGAGGAAAAATGTAAAAGGGGGAAACTTAAAAGGGGGAAATGGTAAAAAAAAAAAGTTTTAAAAAGAAAATTTCGGCTTAAAAATTTGAAAAATAAAATGGAGAAAAGTTTAAGGAAAGGGGGATTTTTTTTTTCTTTAAAGGGAATAAATATTTTTTCAAAGCGAAAATTTTTTAAAAAGGGGTTTTTAAAAAGAAATATTTTTAAGAAGGGCGGACCGGCTGAAAAATCATGGGAAAAAAAAAATCTTTAAAAAAAAAATTGAAAAAAGGAGAAAAAAGGTTTTAAAACGAAAGGGGGGGGGTGTAGAGTGTCCAGCTTAAAAATGACGAAACTTTTTTTTAAAAAAGGGAAAAAATTATAAAAAAAAATGGGAAATATTTTAAAGAAGCGGGGGGACCAGCTTAAAAATCGGGGAAAAAACCCGAAATATTTTTAAAAATGGAAAAATTTTTTAAAACAAAGGGGAAAAGGGGGGGGGGCGGGGGCAGCGTCCGGGTTCAAAATGACGAAACTTAAAAAAAAAAAAAAAAGGGGAAAATGTTTAAAGAAGGGTGAAATGTTTTTAAAAAGGCGGTGTTCAGCTTAAAAATTAGAAAAATTAATTATAAAAAAGGAATTTTTTTTTAAAAGGGGAAAAACAAGGGGGGGGGGGGGGGGGAGGGTGTCCGGCTTAAAAATAATGAGAAAATTTTAAAGGGGAGAAAAACCAAAACAAAAGAATATATTAATGAAAAAAAAAAAAAAGGAGGAAAAATATTTTTAAAACCTGTTTTTTTTCCGTCGTTTCCCGACCCGCGTTCCCCCCGCCGCCGCCAGCCGCGGGCGAGCGGGGTTTTAGCGGCGTCGCAGAGCAGCAGCCGCGGCTCCTTCTTCACCCGGGGGGGGACACAGACGCGATGAGGCCCCCCCTCGGAATTTGGGGAGTCGGACACTGCCTTGAGGGGAGAATTTTGGGGGAAATTTGTGGGATTTTGGGGTCCCGGGGGGGGGGGGGGGGAGGATTTTAAGGCTCCGGCAGCGCCGCCGCCATTTTGTCCCCTCAGGGGGAGCCGGTGGCGGGAAGCGGCTGAATGGCGGGAAAAGGCCGCGGGGGGGGGGGGGGGGGGGGGGGTGTTTTTCCTTAAAAAAAATCCTTAATTTTAATTTTTTTTTTTTAAATTTAAATTTTTTTTAAAGAATATTTCCACGTTTGAGCGAATTCGCGGCGTTTAGCGCGGGATTTGTGGGGTTTTTTACCTCAGTTTTACCCCTCACCCCACCGCGGGGCCTTCCCTTCCTAAAAACCTAAAAAAAAAAAAAAAAAAAAAAAGTTTTTTTACGCTTTTTGCAACAAAATTAACTCAATGTGATGTTTTTCTGTTTCTTTTGTCTCTTTCCTGCTGGTTTTTTCATCGTTTTCCCCTCAGGGAGAAGCGGCGGAGCCGGGGCGGCGCCTCATCAACGTTTCGTTTCTTTCGCGCGTTTATAAATGTGAAAAAAAAATTAAATTTTTTTTTTTTTTCTTTTATAAAGTTAAAAATGTTTCGTTTTTCGCGTTTGTCGGTGTTGAATTCGCCGGTTTATGCGAAATTAAATTGGGGAGTTGGGTTTTGTGATGGGAACACACACACACACCCCCCGATTTAAAAAGCGTTTAATTTGGTAAATTAATAAATTTTTAAAATTTCAAGGGGTTTGTGTTAGAGGTGGGTGGAAAAATATTTTTTTTTTTTGAGGGGTTTAATGGTTTTCTCGCGTTTCTGAGGGGTTTGGGGAAGGGGGGGGGTGGGAGGAGGGTGAAGGGAATTTAAAATTAAAGATTAAAATAAAAAATGGGGAATAAAGGGGAAAGGTTGAAAAAGGGGGAAATTGGTTTTAAAAGCGGGGGAAAAGGGTTTAAAAAATAAAGGGGAAGTTTAAAAACAGGGGAAAGAAATTGGTTTAAAAAAGAGAAAAGGGGAAATTTTCTTGAAAAAGGGGAAATTGGTTTTAAAAATGAGTAAAGGGAAAATTGGTTCAAAAAAAAGGGAAAAGGGGAAATTTTAAAAACGTGGAAAAAGGGAAAACTGGTTTTAAAAATGGGGAATAAAGGGAAAATTGGTTGAAAAAAAGGGAAAAGGGGAAATTTTCTTTAAAAAGGCAAAAAGGGGAAACTGGTTTTAAAAATGGGGAATAAAAATTGGTTCAAAAAAAGGGAAAGGGAAATTTTCTTTAAAAACACGGGAAAAGGGAAAACTGGTTTTAAAAATGGGGAATAAAGGGAAAATTGGTTCAAAAAAAAGGGAAAGGGAAATTTTAAAAACGTGGAAAAAGGGAAAATTGGTTTTAAAAATAGGGAATAGAGGGAAAACTGGTTTAAAAAAAGGGAGAAGGGGAAATTTTCTTTAAAAACGCAAAAAGGGAAAATTGGTTTTAAAAATGGGGAATAAAAATTGGTTCAAAAAAAGGGAAAAGGGGAAATTTTCTTTAAAAATGTGGAAAAAGGGAAAACTGGTTTTAAAAATGGGGAATAAAGGGAAAATTGGTTCAAAAAAGGGAGAAGGGGAAATTTGTTTTAAAAATGGGGGATAAAGGGAAAATTGGTTTAAAAAGGGAGAAGGCAATTTTTAAAAACGGAAAAAGGGAAAATTGGTTTTAAAAATGAGGAAAAAAGGGAAAATTGGTTTAAAAAAAGGGAAAGGGGGAAATTTAAAAACGTGGAAAAAAGGGAAAATTGGTTTTAAAAATGGGGGATAAAGGAATTAATGGGAGAGGAATTTAAGGAGAAAAAATGGGAAAAGGAGGGAAGAAATGAAAATTAAATTTAAAATAGGAAGAAATGGGTTTAAAGTGGGAAAAGGGGAAATTGGTTAAAAAAAAGGGAATTGGGGGGAAATGGATTGAAAAAGGGATTTGGGGGAATTCCGCCCCGAAAATGGGAATGAGGGAAAAATTGGATAAAAATTGGGGCAATGAGGGGAAAAATTGGTTAAAAATGGGGGAAATTGGTAAAAAATGGTGGGAAATGAGGGGAAAATGGGTAAAAATGGTGGAAATGAGGGGGAAATGGGTAAAAAATGGGGGAAATGAGGGGAAAATGGGTAAAAAATGGGGGAAATGAGGGGAAATGGGTAAAAAATGGGAGAAATGAGGGGGAAATGGGTAAAAAATGGGGGAAATGAGGGGGAAAT